>NC_087249.1:30267733-30598566 GCF_037042905.1 Lytechinus pictus
GTTTGAGTTTGAAATGAATTGCAGCATTACGCTTGGTGCTGTCCACACATCTCAAAGGAATTTTAATGATTCCTATCCCAGTAGCGGCCCAGTTCTGTTGTTGCTCACTTATACAGTCTGTAGGTAATGGTGTACCGCTATTTTATCCTAACAGAGGATCGGTTTTCATAAAAGGTGCATGAACTTCATAGATTATGTAATTGGAGCTTGAGTTTTATCCCAGGTGCATTTCAAAAGGCAAAAAAAAAAGTCGAGCTCATCACTCTAGGGTCTTGGCAATTAAGAATTGAAGAAGGGCTTTTGTATGGCTACAGGCCGCTTGTTTAGCAATCAGAGGGTGCATTCCCATAGAGCTGATGAGAAGTGCATATGTACTGTATCGTGTTTCCATTGACCGTTCTCTGATACTGGCATTTGCCATTCCTTTTTTCACTTGAACTTGATCTGGCTGTTCTATAGCCAATGAGCTTTAAAGAGAAATTCCAGTAGTTGCAGTAAACACTGATTTCATGAGAAAGTCTGTAAAACCAGGCTTAATTGTCAGTATATCATCGAGGATCTAGATCTGGTACAGTTACATAAACTGAACTTCGTGAAATCTTGAAATCTACGCTGAAAAATGTTCAGACTGAACTTCCCCAACACAGATAAGCGCACGTGGGACAGTGTATAATTATTGCTTTGAGCGTCGGGCCCGACGCTCTACCCGAATCCTGTGCTTATTTGCTGATTTCTCAGCAATTACACAATTTCTTCCAGAATCCTTTGGCACATGCGTTTTATTTATACAAACAGACACTTTGGTGGTCATTTCATTGGATTCTGTAAGAACTCATTTTGATATCGTTACCAAAACTAGCATTTACCTTTAAATCCAGTACTGTATTGAATATGAGAATGTTTTGTCCTAAATTACATAGAGGTGGTGTGTCCCTTTTTAAAGGGCAAGTCCTCCCCAACAAAAAGTTGATTTGAATGAAAAGAGAAAAATCCAACAAGCATAACTCTGAAAATGTCATCAAAATCGGATATAAAATAGGAAAGTTAAGACATTTTTAAATTTCGCTTGATAGGTATGCAAATGAGGGGACTGATGAAGTCACCCACTCTAGACTTCAAGATCGAAATTACCATTCCAGTTTATCTTACAATTACATGTACTGTAATAATTGCAAAACTTTTTTAGACTCGAACAAGAATCACCCGAGATTAATGCTACAGTCACATTTCCCCTACGGCGGCCGTACGGCAAGTCGAAAACAGCCGTTTTATTCAAAATTCAAACCACTTCATATGTAGCTGGTACAAAAAATATTAAAACGGCTGTTTTCGACTCGCTGTACCGCCGCCGTAGGGGAAAGGTGACTGCGCCATAACAGATCAAATAAAGCAGTCATTCATAATATCAAGATGTTTATGATAGAATATTCATGTCTGAATAGCATGTAGCACTTAGGATTCTTCCGGTAGGTAGTCATTGGCCTCTAGAATGCCCCCCAAAAAATCGCGTGATGACAATATTCAACAAACTTGTAGCCTGTACCCACCTAAATGTGTACCTCCCCGCCCCCGTCAAAAGGAAAATTGTAGACTTATCTGGTAATTTCATGGAGGTAGAAAGTCATGGTAATCCTGAGGTAAATGAAATTATGAGTAGAAGTCCAGAGTTACTACACCACGACTTCTGCAACGGAATTCCTACAACATGATTCTTCTCAAGAGTTTCATATGACCTAGTAAACTCAGTATCGAGCAGTTTATGCATTACTGCACACACATCTGATCATTTTAAACTGCTCATTGCCTGTTAATGTTCTGCAAAGAGCAATGAAACCAGTTTACAAAATTTACATTTGGGAAATTCCAAGCAAAAGTGGACATTTTCCAAAAATTTATATTGGCTCTATTTCAAATCAGGATCAAATTTTTCTATTAAAACTCATATGGGATTTTATAAATACAAAAGGGGAACATAATTGGTCACAAATTTTTTTTTTACGCATCTCCTTATAGGAGAATCCAAACCATACAAAAAATTCAATACATGGGACTACATATATTGTTTTTTACTTAATTTCAATTTAACAGAAAACTATTGCTTGTTTTGTAAAATTTTCTTTTGGATAATCTGAAGGTCATCATTTTACATCATATCAAAAGGAAATTTTAAAATATAAGTTCATTTTACGTTGCCTATGTGTGAATATTTCGGATGTCACTCCGTAACCAGATATGGGTTTATGTTTTAAGTTGTAATTAATGAAAAAATACACAAATTTTTTAATGTAATGCAGTATATTAAAGCTAGAACAACATAGAATCCAATCTAAAATCAACATTGTGATAACCATTTAAAGTTCACAGAGTTTGAGCAATATGTTTTCTCCTCAAATATGCATGTCCATTTTACGTCACTCCGTAACCATGATTATGAATATCAATATTCATGTCTCATTAATTCGGTGGATCAAAATAACAAATGTTATTAATTTGAAAAGTGGGTTTCAGCAACTACTGTCAGGTACCATTTCTTTGCAAATAACTATTTAGATATGGGTGATATCTTTGTTTAAATACTTAAAACTTGTTTCTGAATGTCACTCCGTAACCGTGGAACTGCCCATTTCTGTATGTTGACAATTATGTGCTTAATAGTTCTTTGTAGATGATGAAAGTGTATCCTAAAAATGCAGACTTAAATCATGAAGCTATTAGCTGCATGCTTAAATGATGACTGTCTACTGTGATATCTACAATCAAGGCTCCACACTAGCTTTTTTTTTCTTTGTTGCCCGATCAGCCCACCAAAATCATCAATTTCATATTTTTGGTTGCCCTAAAACAATTGAAAACATTGCAGAATATCAAAACTTTGGTAGTCCAACTGGGCCACCAAGTGTGGGCTTTTACATAATTTTGGTGGCCCCACTCTCACTTTTGGTTGCCCCGGGCCACCGGGTCCACTGCTAATGTTGAGCCCTGCTACATTGTTTGCTGAAAATAACTATGCCTAGCTGATGAAGAAAAAGTCAATACTGAAAATCTAATACATGATTTGTATATACTTTATAAGTAATGAATTTTTGCTGATATGTACAATGTTTTTACTTGAATGCCTCACAGAATTTGTGTCAACATGGTCAACATTTTACAAAAGTCTGAACATTACCAATTGGATAACATGATCTCAATCCGTATGAGACACAAATTATGGACACGAAAATAAGATTACATGTATGAACAAAAACCACAGCAACATAAATTTGATGGAGTTAATGAACATTTAAAGAAAATGATGCAAAATTTATATTCACTTCGGTTATTTTTCACTAATTTTATAGGGTTAACATGTATTTTCATTTTTTCAATTCATAAACATTCTATGACTGTACTTCCCTTTATTCTATGATACATGTACATCTATTCAAATCACATATGTTGCCTGATTTTTTTTTCATACCAATAAACAGAACAAAATTTGTATGTAAATTTGTTTAATAACAATTTTGATAAAAAAATGCCTGCATGTACCACGTACATGTACAGTACTTTGTGTCACATGCAACAACTCCTTTGGGGCTATTTTCGTCAGCCATGGCAAGTATGTGCACTTCCCATGTCATGACAATTAATGAATGCTTGCTTCATAGACTTGTTTGTCAGCACTAGAACACTCAGAGAGGACCTTAATCTAGATTAATTTCCCATCTGGAGTCAAATGAATAATTAGCCTTGTGAAAATTGCGATGGATTATTTTCCAAGCTGGGCTGGCTCAAGTACCGGGTACTCTGTGTTTTCCACATTTCTTTGTACATAGTGTCAAATGAAGAATATCTATTTTCACCTCCTGATGTTTTAATTGTATTTTGTCAAGTATTGTATGTCAATGATAAATCAATTATATACTTAAGTTATTGATATATAAAATATTGTAGATTCACCACCCTAAAATTGATATTGAATTTATATCTTTAAATTATTTCTGGTATATGCTACGAGTTTTAGGACTCCTTGAATAGTATGTTCTCCAAAGAAATACAGTATTAGATTATCTAATACCCCGTTTAGATTTACCAAAAATCTAGAGTGCCCTCGGAGAATACCGCAGGTCGTTCTAGACGAGTCGATAGATCTAAACGGTCTCGGCACAAAGCACGAATCTGAGGGAATCGCGATGGAAAATACACCCTAGACAGTCTAGCACGAACGCGAGATTACACGACGTGATCCACTGTTGGACTGTGGATCTAAACAGTGGCGGCGTAAACGCAGCATAGAAAACGGAGTCCTTTATCTGAGCACATGGTCTCAATCGTTGTGCAGCGCGTGCTTTCTCCCTTGTTTGTCATTGACCAAAGGAAAAAAAAACAAAGAAGAGAAGAAAAAATGAAAAATTTATTAAGAAGATGAAAGAAGAAGTAAAACAAAGAAAAACATGAGAAATAATAGAAAACAGAGGAAGGAGAAAACAAAGAAATATATACAAGATTTCGTAGAAAAATTAAAGAAGAATTAAAACAGAATAACAGAACAAAATAATTGATTGAACAAAGAAAGAAAAAAAATCAGGAAAAAAATACATAAGAATTAGAAGAACAAAAGATTAAAGAAGAGTTTAAACATTGAAATAAACAGAAATGACTGAAGAAAAAAATAAAAAAGAAAAATATAAAGAAATACATAAGATTTGAAAGAAAAGAGAATGAGAGAAGAATTAAAACACAGAAATACATAAGAAATTAAAAAAAATGGAAGGAAAGAACAATAATATGATACACGAGAATTGATAGATGATGAAAGAATTAAAACAAGAAAATAAGAATTAATAGAAGAAAATGTGATGAAAGAAAAATAAAACAAAGAAATAAGAATTGATAGAAGAAAAGGTGAAAGAAAAATTAAAACAAAGACATACATAAGAATCCATAGAAGAAAAGATGACAGAAAAAATAAAACAAAGAAATACATAAGAATTGATAGAAGAAAAGATGAAAGAAGAGTTTAAGCATAGTAATATCTAAGAATTGATAGAAAAAGATGCAAGAAAATTAAAACATAGAAATATATGGAAGAAAATATGAAAGAAAAATTAAAACAAAGAAATACAAAAGAATTGATAGAATAAAATATGATAAAAACTCAAAACAATGAAATACATAATTGATTGAAGAAAAGAGAAGAGAAGAATTGAAAAATAGAAAATAATGCATAAGATTTGATAGAAAAGAGAGTGAAAGAAGAATTAAATACGTAAGAAATCATAACAAAGAAAACGGAAGGAGAGAACAAAATATACATAAGATTAGAATGAAGAAAATATTAAAACAAGGAGATACATAAAAATCTATAGAAAAAAACCAAGATAATAATATAAAAACCAGAAAAAAATACCTAACAAGTTTAATAGGAGTTGTTAGAAAAGATGAAGAAATAGAAATGTTTCAGAATTGATCGAGCGCACGTTTTCCCCTCACTGGAATAGGTACGATCACAGCGCATCTTGCGATTACCACAGACGTTTGTTCTAATCTAAACGGCCGTTGCATATGTGTGTATCTCGTGTTCTGGTAAGGAATTTCATGCCGTGTTCATTCCAGACGATTGTCTAGCATGACACTAGAGAGACACAGATCTACACGGGGTTATGAGAATCTCTACAAGTGTAACTCTTTACTCCTCTAATTAGTAGTCAATTCTATTGTGTGTGTGAATGTCCTCGATTGAGCTTTGGAACAATGCCACAATATTGCCATGGATATTGTTACTTTCAAAGACATTCATTTTTGTCTCGCCCAAAAGAGGTGAAGGCGAGACTTAGGGATCCAAATGTCGTCCGTCGTCCGTCCGTCACAAACCTTATGACACATAACTCCACAACCGTAAGTCACTTTTCAACCAAACTTGGATGGTAGATGGACTTTGGGACCCTGCATGTTATGCTGCCTTCGGAGGTCACATGGTAAGGTCAAAGGTCATTTTCAGGTCAACGTTAAAGTTTACATGCAAGACTCTCTTATGACACCTAACTCCGCAACCGTAAGTCAATTTTCAACCAAATTTGGATGGTAGATGGACTTGGGGGACCTGCATGTTATGCTGCAGTCAGAGGTCACATGGTAAGGTCAAAAGTCATTTTCAGGACAACGTTTAAAGTTTACATGCAAGACTCTCTTATGACACATAACTCCGCAACCGTAAGTCACTTTTCAACCAAACTTGGATGGTAGATGGACTTGGGGGACCTGCATGTTATGCTGCAGTCAGAGGTCACATGGTAAGGTCAAAGGTCATTTTCAGGTCAACGTTAAAGTTTACATGCAAGACTCTTATGACACCTAACTCCGCAACTGTAAGTCACTTTTCAACCAATTTTGGATGGTAGATGGACTTGGGGGACCTACATGTTAGGCTGCAGTTGGAGGTCACATGGTAAGGTCAAAGGTCATTTTCAGGTCAACGTTAAAGTTTACATGCAAGACTCTCTTATGACACCTAACTCCGCAACCGCAAGTCACTTTTCACCCAAACTTGGAGTGTCGATGTAGTTAGGAGACCTGCATGTCATGCTGCATTCGCAGGTCACATAGTAATGTCAAAGGTCATTTTCAGGTCAATGTTAAAGTTTTCGTGCAAGACTCTATTATGACACATAACTCTGCCACCGTAAATCACTTTTCAACCAAACTTGGATGGTAGATGTACTTAGGGGACCTGCATGTTATTGTGTTGGGAGGTCACATGGTATGGTCAAAGTTCATTTTGAGGTCAACATTGAAGTGTACGTGCAAGACTCTTATGACAAGTGTTATTCCATCCCAGTAATTTCACAATGAACTTTCGATACAATTCTGTTGCGTGCCCTCGCAAATTACGATATTTCTGGTTATTTTCATAAGTTGGCAAGACACAAAATCGCTTATGCCTTGTTTAAATTAATGAATTACATTATGGCTTACACTGACAAATGTTTAATATCCTACATTACAGGTATTAAAGGAACTCTCATTCATACTATAAAAGAGACAAGACTTTATCCATTCAATATCCCTCTGTCTCTTATAAAGGCCCCATTTTTATTGTCTTAATGCTTTTTAAACATTTTGAATTATTATTTGGTGATATCTATTTATTATTAGATATTGTTGTTGTATAAAGTACACACTGTAGAAGTGGTATTTAATCTCTTTATAGTATAAACATTTAGTGATAGTGTAAGGACATGTACATGTAGACCTAATCATATAATGTCAAAACTTCATTTCATTAAAGGTCAAGTCCACCCCAGAAAATTGTTGATTTGAATCGATAGAGAAAAATCAAACAAACATAACGCTGCAAATTTCATCGAAATCGGATGTAAAATAAGAAAGTTATGACATTTTAAAGTTTCGCTTATTTTTCACAAAACAGTTAAATGCACAACTCAGCGATATGCAAATGAGAAAGTCGATGATGTCCATCACTCACTACTTCTTTTGTTTTTTATTGTTTGAATAATACAATATTTCAATTTTTACAAATTTGACAATTTGGACCAACTTAACTTAACCATAAACTGTTAAAATAATGGTAATTCCACATGTTCAGGGAGAAATAAAACTTTGTTTCACTTGACAAGAAGGAGGAAATTAGAATATTTCATATTTCATATAATAAAATACAAAAGAAATAGTGAGTGGGTGACGTCATCAGTCTGCCAATTTGCATACCGACCAGGATGTGCATATAACTGTTTTGTGAAATTAAGCGAAACTTGAAAATGCCATAACTTTCTTATTTTACATCCGATTTTGATGAAATTTTCAGTGTTTTGCTTGTTGGATTTTTCTCCTTTTTTTAAAATCAACTTTTTGTTGAGGTGGACTTGTCCTTTAAGTATGGTAAAATGAAGATGAAGTGGCACATGATTGGTTCTCTGCAAAGTTGATCTGAAACTTTCCACAATATTGATTTTGTGGCACTTCAGCAATTAATTCCAATACCATAATTCACATATGTGTATGTAATCCTTCACCACAAGCCAGACAACTATGTATTCCTTTCTTTACAAAGGAATATCGATCAGATGAGAAGTGTCAAATAATTCCGTCTTTACCATCCTCATAAAAATTTCATGAAGTCAATTTAATTTGCTTGACACGTTTGGGGATTAAATGAAGCAATACCCAAATTCATGATTATCTTTTTTTCAGTCTCACACAAGAAGAATAAATTGTATCCAAATTGACAATTTCAAATGGAATTATGAATTCCGCTCCAATGGTTTTGATAGATGAAGAAAAGTGAGAGAAACTGGTTCATGGAGTTGTTTTTTTACTTCGCCCTTTAAAAGAAGTTTAAATTTTTCATTTTGAATTCAGAGGTTTTGTTACAATACAACCAAACCTTTCACATGTTTGAACTTTATATTTTCTAACGATTATAGAGCTGTTGAATATAGGGAACTGTTTGGAAAAATATTTTACAATCGGAAATTATGACACTTTATACTACATTACTTTAAAAAGGAAAGTTCAACCTGATGAAAAGCTTATTGTAAATAAATCAACAATATTGGTGAAGGTTTTAGGAAAATCCATCAAAGATTAAAGTGATTGGTTAACATTGGTTTGACTTTTAAAAAATCTGAGCTAGAAGGTCACACTTGTCACCTGTGTGTGTGATATGTTACAAAAATGAAGCCCAGAAAAATTGCGTTCGAAAATAATTATTTAGTGCTTCAAAAATTGAAATATAAAGTGACCGAAAACACCATCTTAATTTCATCCCATACACTTATGTGTACTATTTAGGCGTCTTGTAGACGCCTTTTTACAAAATCGGGGTTTGCCTTGTAGTTTTAGCTTTTCATTCTCAATAATGGTTGTTTTCAGGGTTTATTAGTTCTAATACATGCACTTGTACACATGTTTCATCTTGGTTTGATAATTTTTTTAAATCGGCTGCTCACAAAGTTAAACAATACCTTTAAGAAAGTTATGAGAGCTTTAAATTGTGACATCATGTACATGTATGAATTCTGCCCCATGTTGATAATATTAATACAGCATGTAATACAAAATGCATAAAATATCTATTCGTTCTTTCCAGAGTGGGTGTTAAATGATTTAGCTGTTCATACTGGAGGTGCGATCAAAACCTTTTTTTGAGAAAATTACATTTGATTTTTTTAGAAAACTACATACTATGGGGGGGGGGGGGGGGGAGCTGCTCGCATATATGACATCACAAATAAAAGGAAAATTCTTATAACATTTTAATTTTGATGGATTTTCCTCAACCCTTATTTATATCTTTCTCCTTTAATACACATTCCAATAAAGCTCAATTTGATAAATATTTCAAACACCAGGGTCCCGTAACACAAAGATTAGCGATTAATCGTACGCTTGATTTTTACGATTGATTGTACATTGTAGTCAATGCAATCAATCGTAGAAAAATGTTATACGATCATTGCTAAGCTTTGTGTTACGGGCCCCTGGAATGTAAACTTGGCATGTGTTCTCATTCTTAGGCCTATTGCATTCTTCTTCTTGTAAAAAACTGCATGACATGAGAATACTTTGAAATATTTTCTCACACATTTCTTTGTGTGTTATAAAAGGTGGGGGTATAAGGATTTCTAATCATTAGACTTCCAGAGTGTTTTGATTCCACGCTCAAGTGAGTTTATAGGTTGATACGTTGAGCTCATCAAGATTGGATAATCATGATCCTAAAGGATATTGATATTTTCATAATTTTCCACCCCAGTGCCAGTCATAATATGGCTGTTGTAAACTGCTATGGTAGTCAAAATAGTAAACTTAACCATGCACTTTGAAATTTGTGGTCAAGCACTGGGCACAGAGGGGTGTTATTCAGGAATACATTAATATTTTGGAACAGAGGGCATTTGTGGTTTGGGTACATGGTAGGGGGTTAACATGTGTTCTATGGAGAGGTGAAGGGCCTCTACAGTTCTTCTCCAAAAGTTGTTTGGAGTATTTCAGATGATCCTGACAAACTTTATGAAATACATGTGCTCCAAAATTACCATGATGACCTTTCATGAAAATAATAATTGGGATGTTAAAATAAAGGATGCCAGATATATTTTAGTACAAATTTATTAAAAATCTAACAAAAAATGTCACATTAAATACTCTCAAGTTTGCTACCAGGCTTGCTTTTTAAAACAGACTTTTTTAAAACCAAAATGTGTGTAAGAAATTTATTTAGTTGTTGCTCTTCATTCCTGTGCAAACAATACCTTATCTCATGAGAGCAACAAATCACAGAGTTTGTTATATTTCCGCATACTGACACATGCTTCATGATTTTATAATTCTGGTTTGTGTATTTTGTAATTAGCAAAATCTTTTCTTTTTTTTTTCTTTCTTATATTCAATACAGATTCCTTCTTTGGGACAAGCTACATCAAACTTCCTCTTGAAGAGAATACTGCGGTGTCAGAGGTTAGCATACGCTTTCGAACAAGCCGCACCAAAGGACTTCTCCTGTATGCCTTTAGCCAGGACAGTGCTCTTGTAGTGCGACTCAGGGAAACCAAGATTGAGGCTGTACTGTTCTTTGGGGATGATGAAGTCACGCTTCTTTCTCGGAGGAGACCAAAGCTTAACAATTTGAGATGGCATCAAGTAGAGGTGACATTGTCAGGGAGCCAAGGCATTCTCTATATAGATGGAGACCAAAAAGACTCAGAGAGTATACCCAGAAACACTATATATGCAGAAAATATTTATGTTGGTGGATCAAATGACCTAAAGAGTCCCCATTTATCAGGTGTGGACAAATACTTCCGAGGATGCTTGGAGGATGTCACAGTAGGCAATATCAATGTTATAGCAGCATCGATTAGCACCTCTGGAGGAGTCTATCATGATATCACTCGGGAATGTAGCGTTGAGTTTGAAGCAGGCATTGATGATCCCATCAGCTTCGTCAAGGAAACTGCCTTTGTGTCATTTCCGAAATGGCACATCCAGGAGGAAGGGTCGTTTGCCTGTTGGATTCGCACCTCAGCACCCACTGGCCTTTTGATGTTTAGTTACCAGGATAGCAATTTCATAGCAGCAGAGATCGAGAATGGTCATATACGGGTCCTTGTCCAGACAGAATCATCTAGTACTAACTCTGTTGCAGTGTTATCTGAAAAAAGTGTAAATGACATGACCTGGCACTTTGTTATAATAGATGTTGCACAGGATTATATAAGAATAAGTGTTGACTACGATGATGAGCAGTTTGCCTTGTCAAGCCCTTTTGAGGAGCATATTGATTTCTTAGGAACATTGTATGTAGGTGGAGTCATCCATAGAGGTAGGTCTTTGGCCTTCAGTTCAGATCTATCTTCGATCACTCATGCCAGTATGGGAGGCTCGCTTAAGGGCTGTCTAAGAGATATTGAGCTGAACGGAGTCCAGTTTGCTCTTGGGGACTCCCACGCAACACATGGAATTCTTGTTGGATGCCTGTATGAATTTCCTTGTTCTCTGGATCCGTGTGGAGAAAACAGCAGATGCATGGAGACCGGTCTTTCTGACTATAATTGCGAGTGCCTTGGAGATGCATGCCCTACCTCTCCCATGATAAAGCCAACATCGGGAGGAATTGTTACAACTGCTGCTGCTGCATCTACTACAACTGAAACGATAACTACTTCAGAACCAACTACACCAGAACCAACCACTACCACTTTCCAAATTCTTACAGTAGATGCATTGTCAGTGATGGAAGGTGGAGGTGCTCTGATGACAACGGTTAACATCCGTCTGAATGTTAACCTCAGGGAATATAATCTTCGACAGTCACAGGTGTTGTTCAAGATGGCCCAGTACCCAGAATTTGGAGTGATTGAAAAAGATGTTCTGAGAAAAGGAAGTTCCAGAGTGCAGTTCACTTTCTTGGATTTACAAACGGGTAAAATCAGCTATGTCCATGATGGCTCAGAAAACTTTAAAGATCAGGTTATATTTGATGTCGTCTTCAGTGGAAAACAAGACCCAGTTCCAGGTATTACAGAAGATTTCAATTTCACACTGCCCATCAGAATTACACCTGTCAATGATCCTCCTGAGATAGCTGTTGCAGGTGACAATACTTTTAGGATGATCAGAGATACAAGAAGAGTACTGCGGGCAGATTTTCTCCAAGTCATTGATCCAGACAACCTTCCATCAGACCTGATTATCACCATAGTGAGTCAACAAGGCAATGTAGGTTATTTTGAACATGGAGGAAATCGTGGCGAAAGCATTACAGAATTTACCCAAGAGGATATTGATGAGGGCAGCATAGCATATGTTCACACTGGCCCTCTTCCAAAATCCAGGATTGTGCTAAGAGCTGCAGATGATGAGGCTAAAAGTGGACTGGCATCATTTCGAATTGAGTCTGCTGAACTAGCTCTGGAAGTTGCCAACCTTACAGCAGTCAGAACTAATCCTTCTGCTTCACAGATCATTAATCTTTCCAATCTTAATGTGATTACCAATGACCCAGAGGATATGTTTGAAGTGACGTATCAGATTACTACTCCACCAAGGCTTGGTGAAGTACAAAAGCTTTATCTGTCAGGAGAATGGGCAGATTCAAATGAGTTCAGTCAATCAGATATGATTATGAATCATGTTAGATATTCTGCTTCCCGGGCTACTGAAGAAACAGAAGTGTCTTACGATCAGATAGGAATTACTGCGAGAAGTGAGACTGTCAACAAGCCAGGGATATTTCTTCCCATTCAGATTGTCGTGACTTCTGTTGAAGTGACTACAAACACTGGTATGGTGTTGGATGTAATCAACGAGGGGTTTATCACATCTCAGAACCTGTCATCGGAAGCCACTCATGTCCTGGATGGCTCGCCCATATTATACCAGGTAGTACGACCTCCAGTCAAAGGTGACATCATGAAGCATCTTGTTGGGAAAATAGCAGAAAGTCAGACCTTTTCTCAAGATGATATTGATGCTGGTCTCATCACCTACCGTCTCAAAAACAACTTTTATACTGCCTTCAATGACACTTTCATTTTCCGTGTCACTGTATCCAATGCTCAAACCAGCGCCAAAGAATTCATGGTAACATATTTTCCTGACTCCCAGCAGGTGGCTGTCACTAATAATGGCTTTGTTGTTCAGGAAGGAGGTTCACACACCTTGGTAGCCTCGGATTTGTTTTTAGAATCATCAGCCACATCAGACTTTTCCTATACAATCACATCATCTCCACTGCATGGAAGATTGCAGATGATAGATCCTGCCCCAGGTAGCATAGTTATTCAGAATGTGTCATCTTTTCTGAATTTAGATATAACAAGAGGTGCACTCCAATATGTTCATGATGATTCTGAGACACTGTATGATTATTTTGATGTAAACGCATCCGCCTCTTTTAACGATAGATTTGGACGTAGGAAACAAGCCAACTGGATGGGAAGAATAAACATTTCAGTCGAGCTGCAGAATGATAATACACCTAAACGTGTCATTGACAAGGTGTTTAATGTCATAAAGAATGGAAGGACTGTCTTGACTGGAGAAGATATCTTGTACACTGATGAAGACTCTGATTTCGATGATGATGATCTGATATATACCCGCCAGAAAATCAATGCAGGCGATCTTGTGAAGACAAACAACCCATCGGAATCTCTCTTGAAATTCTCACAGAGGGATCTCCTTGCAGGCAAAGTCACATTTAAACACCAAGGAGATGTTGAGCAGACACGAATGCTATTTCTCGTCCTTGATAAAAATAGGAAACATTACGTTGCTGGTTTTCTGCAAATCCAAGCGATTGAGTCACATGTCAGTGTAGCAGTCAACACTGGTCTTCAGGTTGCCAAAGGCGAGGATGAAATCATTACCAGTGCAAATCTAACAGCAGAGACAAATGTCAATGTCAAGGCTAGAAATATTGACTTCCAGGTTACATCAGGCCCTATGTATGGTGTTCTAAAAGCGGAAGGGGTTGCCATCCAACAGTTCACACAAGAAAGCCTTGATAGTGGTGCAGTATCTTATCACCATAACAACCAGAGCAGTGATGTCGTTGATTCCTTTAATTTTACAGTATCTACAAAAGGACTTGAAAGTCAGGGTGAGTTTGTAATTAGGATTCTAGTTGCAAGCAAGGAGCAGTTGCCAACAGTGGAGAAAATGGAACCTGTTCTGATGGAGGTAGGAAAGGAAGTAGTCTTTACTAAGTTGAACTTAAAGATTTCTCACCCCAATCACCTTGCAACAGAGATAGTATACAGGGTTATCTCACCTCCCAAGTATGGAGAGTTAAGACTAAAGAATGAATATGGCATCATCATCAAGAGATCGCCACCACTTGAAGAGGAGTCAGAACGGAAACGGAGGGAGACTGTTGATTCTGCCATGACCTTTACTCAACAAGATGTCAGCAGAGGACATGTGAGCTACATACAAACAGATTATTCACAGCTTATTGATGAATTTTCCTTTGAAGTCGGTAATGGTTATGTGATCCTACAGAACCTAACAATGACCATTGACATTGCTCCAGCAATTGTTCCACTTGACGCTCACGATTTCTCTGTCCTCGAGGAGCGATCGAAGACCATTACAAAGGATATTATAAGGGTTGGACACCCATTGTATGAACCACTTCACTTCAGTGTCCATATTTTGAAGAGTCCATTGCATGGAATCATTGAGAACACAAGGCAACCAGGTGTTAACCTGAAGTCCTTCACAACTCAAGACATTGAGAATGAATTTATCTACTATGTCCATGACGGGTCAGAGCAAGCGAGGGATCGCTTCACGATCATGTTTAACAATTCTGAGGGGAAGCAAAGTGATGCTCACACCATCAACATCACCATTATCCAGATAAACGATCAGCCACCGACGGTTGATGTCAACGAGGGGCTTGCTGCAATCATGGGGGCACTTACTCCTATAACAAATGCTTCCTTGAGTGCCTCTGATCCTGATACACCAGATACTAACTTGACCTACACCATCACCAATCCAGGAAATGGCATGTTGGTGTACTGGAGGAGTAAGGAAGAATCCATTCTCTCATTCTCTCAGGCCGATATAAACACTAGAGATGTTCTCTTTGTTCATCAAGGTAAAATCAAATCAAACATGCTAAATACATGTACATAGAAAAATAACAATTTTGATAATTTTTATAACTATTATTATTATTATTATTATTTATCTGGCAAAGAAAATTACAAAAAAACAATACAAGATAAGAAATATCAACCATTGGAACACCAGGGACAGAAAAAGTTAACTAAATTACTGTGGCATAAAGCCTCCTGTCCCAGTTCCATTGGTTGATTTACAATATATAATAATAACCAAACAATAATAAAGTACTAGCAATATAAAGGGATGTAACATGCGACATGGGTAATAGAAAACAACGTGATATAGATTATATAGAACTAAGTAAAGGCTTCAAATGAAATGACCTTTAGAAATTTAATTAAATGAAGTTTAATATCCTTCATCTGATTAGTAAGACATAATTAAATATTTATTTACGTACTGGGAAACTTTTAACTGCCTAACGATTCTGAAGCTATTTCAAATAATGATCTGCCTTGTTTCTTAGAAGATAAGGTTGTGGCACAAGAATCATAACGCAATTAAAATCTGAATTGCAGAAAATTGGTATAAGCCCTCTTTGCATTTCTTACATAAGGGATAACGGGACATTGTCTCAGTTGATTACAAAATCCATTCATGTTTTGGAAGCAATATGAACATGCTATGAACTGCAACATTGGCTAGTACCGATTGTAACAAAATGTTTATTCCCATAATGTTTGACAGTTGTAACTTTTGAACAGCAAGGCAGTCAATAACATATGAAGAAACCTACAGCAATTACTTCAGTGATTGTCTCTCAAATAGGAACTAATGTTAATTGCATTCGGAAGAGACCTATCTTTGAGAATATAATATTCATATAGTCCTTCTGTCATGATGTTTCACTGGGACTAGTTTTTGGAATATTTCAAAATACATTGGATGTTTATTTCTTCGAATCAGTTTATTATTTTCCCTAGTGTCAATAACTGCTGTAAATGGCTGCTGGAGATTTAACAATTTTTGATAATGTGTAGAAAGTACTTCACAGTTTAATTTCAATCCTTTCATCTTCAAATCTGTAATTTATTTTTGTGCTAATTCCCTTCGCTTTTTCAGGATCAAGAACTGGTGGGTTTCGTTTCCAAGTTACCGATGGTGTTCATACTACCCAGCAGCAGATCTTCTCCATCAGAGCGTCCCCTCTTCTCCTGGTGCTTGCGAACAATTCCCAGCTAACAGTAACACAGGGAACTATTCAACCACTCACAATGGAGCATTTGCTTGTGGTGACCAATGGAGACCCTCCTACTGATCTTAGTCGACCAATCACATATGTCATTACTACCAACCCTGTTAGTGGTGAGATCGTGAAGATTCTTTCCAGGGGTTCTGCAGCAGCGGACACCTTGAGCTATTCAACAATATCAGTTTTTACCCAGGAGGACATTGACAATGGTTTGATAGCCTTTAAACATGATAATTCATCCACCCTTTCAGAAGACAGCTTTCAGTTAAATGTCTTTCTCCCACTTTCACAAAACCTTTCAAATATTATTTTTGAACTCCACATTCCATTTGAAGCCTCCCCTACAACTCCTTTGCCTACTTCCACTACCATGTCTGTACCAAATGTAACAATGTCAATTGAAGAGGATTCAGGAATCATCAATACAGGGGTTGAAGTATCTGAGGGAGAGAGTGTGACAATCACAGCATATAACCTTGATGCAAACATCCTTTTGGAAGGACTATCAGGGTATGTACAGTATACAGTGACAAAAGCACCTAAACATGGATTTCTCAGCTTATCTGGAAGGAACATAACTACTGGAGGTTCCTTTATCCACAACGAAATGTCTACACAGGAGTTGGTGTACACCCATGACCATTCAGATACACTCAGCGATTCCTTCAACTTCTCGGCATCCATTAAATTATTTGGACCAGCAGCAGCTTCTGCGGAAGGAGCAATAACACCAAGTGCAGAGGGTATCTTCAAGGTAAAGGTCTTGCCTGTCAATGATCAGACATTCGTTGTTGTGACAGCTTCCCTGAGGATGTCTATCGTACAAGGTGAACATGTTGTATTCAATGACCACTTCCTCAACATCTCAGATCCAGATAATCCACCATCAGATCTCGAGTATAAGATCATACAAGGGCCAACCAATGGAAAGATTGTCTTCATTGACAATCCCGGTGTCAGTGTCAAGACTTTCACGCAAGACAATATCAACAGGGACCTGCTGCAGTTCATCCATGATGGAGGATCAACCCTTGGAGCATTCACATTCAGAATCAACGATGGCAAGCACTATCAGATCAAGCAGTTCTTCATTGATGTTGTGCCACGTGATCTCACCTTGACTGCTGTGGCACCTCTCGTTCTTACTCAAGGAGACTCCATGGCTATCTTGTCTTTTGAACATTTGAACATATCCAGTAATGGCAATGCATCCACTTCATACTACAATATCACAAGTCCAGCTAGCTTTGGCGAAATCAGAATGAATACTGTCCCAGTGGTGCAGTTTACTCAGAGTGATATTGAATTGGGAATGGTAGAATATCACCAAACTGACATGGCATCTGATCAAGACAATCTCCAACTGACATTGTTTGATGATTACAATGTTATACCTGGTATCTATCTTAATATTACTGTGGAACCCTTGATTGATATAAATAGCATTGAAGCATCAAGTGGAAGCGATGCACCAATAATGAAATCAAATTTAGATGCGACATTGCTAGCGAATAAGACTGGAAAGTTACCCTTTTTTACCATCCTTGAGGCTGCAGAATTTGGACTGGTTGTTAATACGACCTCAGACGAGGAACTCCATAAGTTTTATTTCCATGACCTTGATAAGGGAGATATTGTTTACAGGGCTGAACGTTTAGACATTGCAGAAAATGATACTGTAGGTGATAACATCGCCTTATTGCTACAAACTGAGGGGTCACAACCTGTGAGTGTAATTGTTGGAGTTGTTATTGGGCCTGCAGTTATAGAGAGCACCACCCAGCTTTCAACAACAACAGAGGCAACAGTTAGAATAAATACATTTGACCGCGGGGAACTGCCAATCGACAAGCCTTTTGAAGATGATGGTTTAACAACAGAGTCAACATCTCTTGAGGGTGGAGGTCCCAGTGCCAAAGCCGTTGATAACAAAGGATCCTCATCCATCATATACATTGCTCTTTCAATTGTGGCTTTCTTTGTCATTATTGTAATCAGCATTATTATTTTCATTCTCTGGAGGAGGCGTCATCGAAAGAAAGGGGATGAGAAGCCAGTCCCCCCACCTCCTATACAGGAGAACCTACCAGAGACAGTCACATCAGCTCCTGTTATAGCTCCAGAACCGTCTCAGCCTTCCCAGGCCACGCCCTCTGAGAGATCATACGATAGCAGTGCAGTGACCCAACCAATGATTAGAAGGCCAATTCAGAGTCCCATGGTTCCACAGGTCAAAGTAACTCCCCTGGGAAGGCCCCCATCGCCCGTCAACTCTTATGCAAGCCTCACCTCTAATGGAACCTTCCAATCATTTTCTAACTGGACAGGGTGTGACCCAAAAATGGCTGCTCCTCACCAGACACGATCAAAAAGCCCCACCTTGAAGAAAAGTCAGTACTGGGTTTGAATTTGTGAGGAGTTTTTATCTGAATGATATTGAGCTATCTTTTATTTATTTGTATATTTTTACATTGTAAATTAATTTAATAGTGCTTTTAAAGTGCTTAATTAGAATGGTGCTGCAACAAGTATTTAATGTTTTTTAGGAGCCGGAGTTCAACTCATATTCATGTACATATTATTGGGTCCCATGCTATCCAAATGCAAATTTATACCTGTTGATAATCGTTTTACTATACATCTTATGTTCTGTTATTCAAATATCAAAACACATTTAACAAATACACAACTTTTCAAGTACCCCCCTCCCCCTGTCCTATTTCACTCGGTTGGAAATGCAACATGAGATAGCTACATCGGACTAGTTGCCATGCAGGCAGAAAGATGAATATTTACTATTGTAAATTTGTTACATGTTTTGCTTTAGACTTACAGTTACACCTAACCCTTGATGTAAATATAATCAACTAATCACATAATTGTTTAAGATTGGGTATTATATGTATTAAACAATAATAATAATAATAATAATAATAGTCAGTTCTTGAATAGCGCATAACACATTATAAATAACGTCTTGATGCGCTTCCAAAGGACTTGGATATTATTACCCTGGCTGTAGCTCAAGCAGCTTTTACACGCTCTGAAATCACTCGAGCATTCTATACAATCCACAGGACCCAATGTGCACAGAATTGAATGCGAGACGATTTCATGTATTTCTCAACCAATCAGCCTGGATTGCTAATTAGGAGTATACAGAACCTTGAAATTGTGTCTAGCTTCCCATAAACTAAATTATCCATTGATGTACAGTGGAATGTTTTACTGTCATATGGAGGCCTATTCTCCAATTATGCCTTTGGATAAAACATTTCTGTTTGATTATTAGAAATTTTGAAAACCTAGAGTTTAAGCTTTGAAACCTCATACCAATTTTTTTGGTAAAGACTAAATTGAGTTTAAATTGGCTTGAAACAATATGAACCTTAAGAGAATGGGTCTTGTACGTATGAACATTGCGTGATTTCCAATTTTGAATGTGATTTGCAAATTAACATGCTTTTATTGTCAAAAAAATGTTTACAAGTTTGTCATTTGACAAAACTTTTAGTTATCTCAAGCTACAGTTTGTCACTTTAATGTGATTTTAAGGACGTTTTGCCATAATCATTTATTGTTCCAAGAGCGTAGTAGTCATTGAATGCGTTTTTCTCAAAGGTCATTTAGGGTCAGTGAACTATGGCCATGTTGCGGGTATTAGTTGAATTGCCATCATAACTGAAAGTTTATCGATATAGTTCAGGAAACTAAACAAAAATGTTATTAAGTAAAACCAGAATGTAGTCAGAATTGAAAATCTCATTATTTCAAAACTTTTGGATATATTGATGTAATACGATAATAATCCTATGGATGAATTATTTTCAATCGTAAATAATAATGTATCATGAAATAACTTGCTTTCACATCCAGTATCTGAGCTTATAAATGTAAAAACAAAAGCATACCAGATAGTGAAAAAGTATCTGAGATAACTGGTTCAAACTGACTGTAGCCTATTGGCTTTAAGATTTAGAAAATCCCTGAAGTGTAATGAAGGAAATTTACTGTTATGAAGATTTCTTTCTGTAAATTGATTTTGTACTATTATGTATTTTATAAATACATCTATTGTTTCCCAAAGCATGTCCCCACTACTCAGGTGGCCACCTGTACCACATATTTTGGTGTATAGTAAGATATGTATTCTAGGGGCTCAATAGGTGGGGTGGAGGTCCAGAAGAAATCTTAAAAAAATAGGTGGTCTTTATAGACTTCTAGCATTTTCCAGAAATATTTTTATCATTTAGGGTTAATTTAGAAATCTTCCTTAACAATCTTGAAATTCAGAGTCATAATTTTGCCAGCTTTTTTTTCCAGACATCTGTCATAAGAGGTATGGCTTTCCTGATTTGATTTCCAAAAGGCTGTGATACTGGGGAAATTTTGATGACTTCCCTTCCAAAAGCTAGTTATAGGGGTAAAAAAACTTGAAGAAAAAAAAATGTATGTATTTCCATCTTTAAAGGGGGTATATCTCAGAATTTGGAATTAGTTGACTCCCTTATCCCTTATTAAACTGGGGGGTCAATTTGACCCCCCCTTGACAAGTTTCATCACTTCACCATCGCGCAATTTTTTTTGACCGCGCCGCTCTCTGACTTTTTACTTTCAAGTCTTGCGCATCTTTTGAGATCAAGTTTGCGATGCCCGGGTACGCAGTTCCGAAATTAGGCAACATTTTGTAAGTGAATGTCAGACCCAAAATTGCTCAAAAACGTGATTCCGTGTACAAAGTCGATGCAAATCGTGTTTTTTAACCAAAAATCATAAGTGTATGATTATTTTTACTTTTGTTGGTTTAAATGGATTTATTTTATGCTATTTATGATCGCAAAAGGATCCCCGACAAATTTCATCGGAAAAAACGATAAAAACAGGTAAAAAAAAGTTATAAAATAAAACAAATTTATACATAAGAATTTTAACAACAATTAAATACATAAGAAATTATATTTTTTGCAATTTTTTTGTAGATATTTGTCCGAAATCTTAGCATTGATACTCTCACCCAAAATTAGTATTCTACTAGCTATATAGGCCAAAATTGAGTTAAAGCAAAAACATACACAAAACCTCAAATTTAGGGCAAATTTCATACGCTTATTGCATGATTAATAAAAAAATATTAACAATTTGTTGAAAGTTTTACTATACAGTCTTATAGTTTACATTCGGCCCTACGCGCGTGCAAATTGTCGTGGCGATCGCGCAATCAGCGGCCGAGATCTGAGAGGGGGGTCAAATTGACCCCCCCCCCAGTATTTCCTGGTCTGAAAAAGAACAGGGAGGGAAAGGGTTGATTGGTTACAATGTGCAGATAAATCCATCTTATCTCTTTATCACTTGGGACTATAGAAATAAGTTTGATTTGGTAGAAACTCAATTTATAATTTGGTCTGCTTCAACTAAAAAAAAAAAAACCCCTTTTATTTTGCTCAGGGGGAAGTACACCTATAGGCAGACCTAACAATATTTGCAATTTATTTATTGATCTAAAGACTTCTCGACTAAGAAGGGAAAACACAGTTGAATCATGGTTTGCGAAATTATGCCTTCAAAAGTCCTTGAATTCATACATGTTATAATGTATTCTTTCCTCAAATTCATTGGGAATTCTTGAAAATCCTGTATCCTTGATAAATCTTGAATTGTATTTTGAATTATGAAATTTTGAAAATGTAAAGAATATCTTTGCAATATAAAGTGTACGTAAGATTTTACAAAAGGGCAGCATATGGTTTCTTCTATATTGTGACCTTGATATTTATATATATGTGTTGTATATTGATGTTCAAATAATCCTTGAAAAATGCTGGAGTATAAGCTCATTTGGTGATTTTAAGTTTGGTGTTGAAAGTGTTAATGTCGAGCAAAATTTCAATAGATGTCGAGCCTCAATGCGCTTGAATATTTGTAAACTCAATGGCCTGTATTCTGAACTCGGGTTTAAATCAAACCCTGGTTTAAAGTTGTGGTTTAAGTATGCATGGAGAGCTAATTCGGGCACATATCTGAAACAGCACACATCCAATTAAAAAAATATACTGAATTTCAATTAATTGAAATATTGTAATTGCCAGGAATATGGAAGAAATTTATGAAGCCCCACATTCTTAGAAGTGTGTAAAATTCTAGTTGAGACTATGGTTAAATCTAGGTTTAATTGCCAAAATACCACCGATTAGTTGGAGCTAGGCGATGCAATCATATGATGCTCTTGACACTAACACTAACACTGGACTTCATCAATAATTTTGCAGGTTTTAATCCTGAATATTGCAGATACAGTAAAAAAAATGATATATGTTTATGTCATAACTCCATTTCAGTATGTATATCTAATGTGTTGCATGCTCTGTAATAATGTTCAGTACTGCTGTAAATAGATGAAACATTATTTTTGTATTTTAGCTTGAAACAATTTTGTATTCAGAAATTGCTATAGACATGAATTGTAATCAAAGTTTCATGAAATGCTGTTTGGTATAGAGCTTGGGGGTTTTCATAAAGCTATTTGCAAAGTTTTTTTTTTTGCAAGTCATGGTCAATCAGATTTTGCACATAAATTGAAGTTGCAATGTGCCAGCGTTCAATAACATTTTTTACATTACTGTTGTAAACTGAAAAGTGTGCCACAATTCAACTCAAATTATTCGAGATTAGTTCTTACTTTGCATCGGAGAAAGGTTGAACTTTAAAAATCACGTTTTGGCTCCACATCCTTAAGTCATTATATGACTTTACAGACAGTATTATGAAACAATACATTACTGTTGTAAACTGAAAAGTGTGCCAAAATTCAACTCAAATTATTCGAGATTAGTTCTTACTTTGCATCGGAAAAAGGTTGAACTTTGAAAATCACGTTTTGGCTCCACATCCTTAAGTCATTATATGACTTTACAGACAGTATTAAGTAAAAATAATAGTCTAAAAATTATGTTACGGTATTGCATAATGCTTCATGCTATTCCATTGTAGTGTTTCCCTTTCTAATTTGTCTCAAAATATTCCCCTGATATATGGTTTCCTCCCGGGTTTCCTGGCTGTTAAAAAAAAAAAAAAAAAATTATTCAGTCTTCCTCCTCTGAACTTTATCTGTAATTTTGTAGATTATTGAAACCCACTCTGAGTGTAATAATTGTCCTTGTATCCTCTTCATCGTCCTTTTGATTTGAAAAGTTTGAAACTGGTTCCCTTGATTCAGACCTGCCAACCAGTAAGTTTTAGCCGTATTTAGTACGTTTTTGCAACCAAAATACGGCAGTACGTTTTTTCTTTGAAAAATACGTTTTTTGTAAAAAAAAATAATAATCTCTATATGTCTCTATTTCATAAAACGTGCACAAATATGGTTATTAGATCAATGTAGATCATTTGACAATTGTAGAAGCATGGATCTACAGTGCGTCCCAAAACAAACTATACACTTATGAAATGGCTGCCAAATAAAAAATGTAGCACTTTGGGGGAAAAATACTTACATATATGGAAAGCCAATAAAGTCAACTTTCAAATGACACCGAAAAGTTGGAAAACTATTCATGCTTGAGCGAGCACTGCCCACTGAAACAAAGGGTATGAAAATTAGGGTGGGCTGGAATTAGCCTTCCAATTTATGTAAGTTTTTGAGAGGCAAATCCTTTCGAACTTGCAAAGTTAAGGGCGATGTGAAAAATTAATGATCAACCATGACCAGTTTTGGTTGCTTAAGCAAATTTTGTAAATTATTAAATTGAATTTTAATGCATGAGTGAACACAAATTACACTTTTTGGGCAGCATTTCAACTTTATCATTTGGATCTCTTTTTGGGCAGCATTTCAACTTTATCATGTGGATCTCAGCAATGTGTTCAAGGGAGTCGGGAGAATAGGGGATGAGATAGGACTTAAGTGAGAGAAGTAGGTTGATAGAATAAGGGTCAACAGAACATTCAGTCCCCGCCCCTCCCTCTTTCCCACCCTCCCCTCCTGTTGAGAGATTGATGGCTATTGTCATGTACGCGTGAAGTCCAGAGCAGAATGTCGATTTAATGATTAATTCTGAATTGGGACATCAACTTTTTCCTATCAATCATTTAATCAACAATTTATCAGTAAATCAACTTATTCAATGTGCAATGTGATCAAACAAACATTCAGTTTTTTCAATAAATTATTTCATTAATCATCATAATCATTAAATTTCTTGGTAATCATTGAAAAAAAATGACCATCAGCCACCGGTCACTTGGCAGTTAAATTTTGAATAGGCTACAATGCAGGAAGTGAGACAGAGAGAGGGGGGGGGGGGGGCTGGGAAATGGAGGTGGAGAGGGGAGGGTACATATGACTTTTAATTTGTAAAACGAAAAAAAAAGAAGAGGAATGCCCTTTTAACCAAGTCTTAGCATATCTCGCCCTCTTGCTTGTAACGGGTACCATCACATTGCTCTGACTCTCACGAACACACTTCTGAGGTTCACAAGATGAATATGCTACAATAAAATTACAATTCCTGTTCACTCATGCATTAAATTTCAATTTAGTAACTCATGAAATTTGCCTAAGAAACCAAAACTTATCTCACTCATTAATTTAGCTTAACAAGTTCCAAAGGACTAACCACTCAAAAAAACTGTAAGGCTAGTTCCTGCCCAGCCTAGCTGAGCTTAGTCTCTCAGGAGGAGAGAAGCGGGGGGGGGGGGGGGATTGAGAGAGGGGTTGCTAAATGTTCTGTTGACCTTTATCCCATCAACGTACTTCACCTACCTAAGTCATATTACCCCCTCTTCTCCTGACTGTCGTGAACACATTGTTGAGATCCACATAATAAGACAAAATGCTGCACCCAATTCATGATCACTCATGCATTAAATTTCAATTTAATAACGCATTATCTAGGAAAGTGTATGCATATGTCAAGAAAGAGGCAATAAAGTGATTGTCTATTATTTATGATCCCATTTTTCAAATTTTCCTCCTAATATTCCAGAAATACATTGCTCATATTGTGTAGAGAGTGTTTTTCTCTTAATGTTATTGAGGTCATTATGTGTGTGCGGAAGTGTGCGGATCAAATAATAACATATTTCATTTCACAAAATCGTCTGCTTCTTGATTTTGCTGCTTCAAATCAAAAGCATGTTGATTGAAAAACATTTTCTAACACGGCATCAGCCAACAAAACCAGGAAAGCTGTGCCTTTGTAAATAATCAGATACGCCTTGGTAGTCGCTGTTGTCAAAACACCCGTTTGTTCTCATTAACATGCACATAATCACTAGGCGGCGGATCTCATTCGATCAAAGATATGATAGCGTTGAATGTCCATCTCTAATACGTCCATGGTAAGGTAGATCAGGGGCAGCGGAACGGTTTTGAAGGGGGGGGGGGGGCTGACCATGCAGAAAATCACAATCAGATGGTCATTTTTACGTTTGTACATTGTTTTAGAAAAAAGGGGGGGGGGGGAGGCGCTGAAGCCCACCCAGCTCCCCCCCCCCCCTTCGCGGCCCCTGAATGTAGATGGCAGAGGTGTAAATGTGTGCAGTTTAAAAGCTATCTTGATGTTACATGAAGTGGATATGTAAATGATTTTGTATATCACACAATATATTCTCACTAGGCAAATGTACTTAGAATCGCAAGCTCAATCCAACTTCTAGCCAATCTGACAAGAGAGTCGCGATGCGTACATGATGTACAATGCGCATATGAAGTAGGAACAGTGTTGCATGCTCTGTAATAATGTTCAGTACTGCTGTAAATAGATGAAACATTATTTTTGTATTTTAGCTTGAAACAATTTTGTATTCAGAAATTGCTATAGACATGAATTGTAATCAAAGTTTCATGAAATGCTGTTTGGTATAGAGCTTGGGGGTTTTCATAAAGCTATTTGCAAAGTGTTTTTTTTTTGCAAGTCATGGTCAATCAGATTTTGCACATAAATTGAAGTTGCAATGTGCCAGCGTTCAATAACATTTTTTACATTACTGTTGTATACTGAAAAGTGTGCCACAATTCAACTCAAATTATTCGAGATTAGTTCTTACTTTGCATCGGAGAAAGGTTGAACTTTAAAAATCATGTTTTGGCTCCACATCCTTAAGTCATTATATGACTTTACAGACAGTATTATGAAACAATACATTACTGTTGTAAACTGAAAAGTGTGCCAAAATTCAACTCAAATTATTCGAGATTAGTTCTTACTTTGCATCGGAAAAAGGTTGAACTTTGAAAATCACGTTTTTTGGCTCCACATCCTTAAGTCATTATATGACTTTACAGACAGTATTATGAAACAATACATTACTGTTGTAAACTGAAAAGTGTGCCAAAATTCAACTCAAATTATTCGAGATTAGTTCTTACTTTGCATCGGAAAAAGGTTGAACTTTGAAAATCACGTTTTGGCTCCACATCCTTAAGAAAGTCAGACAGAATTATGAAACAATACATTACTGTTGTAAACTGAAAAGTGTGCCACAATTCAACTCAAATTATTCGAGATTAGTTCTTACTTTGCATCGGAAAAAGGTTGAACTTTGAAAATCACGTTTTGGCTCCACATCCTTAAGTCATTATATGACTTTACAGACAGTATTAAGTAAAAATAATAGTCTAAAAATGATGTTACGGTATTGCATAATGCTTCATGCTATTCCATTGTAGTGTTTCCCTTTTTAATTTGTCTCAAAATATTCCCCTGATATATGGTTTCCTGGATCTACAGTGCGTCCCCAAAAAAAACTATACACTTTTGAAATGGCTGCCAAATAAAAAATGTAGCACTTTGGGGAAAAAGACTTACATATATGGAAAGCCAATAAAGTCAACTTTCAAATGACACCAAAAAGTTGGAAAACTATTCATGCTTGAGCGAGCACTGCCCACTGAAACAAAGGGTATGAAAATTAGGGTGGGCTGGAATTAGCCTTCCAATTTATGTAAGTTTTTGAGAGGCAAATCCTTTCGAACTTGCAAAGTTAAGGGCGATGTGAAAAATTAATGATCAACCATGACCAGTTTTGGTTGCTTAAGCAAATTTTGTAAATTATTAAATTGAATTTTAATGCATGAGTGAACACAAATTACACTTTTTGGGCAGCATTTCAACTTTATCATTTGGATCTCTTTTTGGGCAGCATTTCAACTTTATCATGTGGATCTCAGCAATGTGTTCATGGGAGTCGGGAGAATAGGGGGTGAGATAGGACTTAAGTGAGAGAAGTAGGTTGATAGAATAAGGGTCAACAGAACATTCAGCCCCCGCCCCTCCCTCTTTCCCGCCCTCCCCTCCTGTTGAGAGATTGATGGCTATTGTCATGTACGCGTGAAGTCCAGAGCAGAATGTTGATTTAATGATTAATTCTGAATTGGGACATCAACTTTTTCCTATCAATCATTTAATCAACAATTTATCAGTAAATCAACTTATTCAATGTGCAATGTGATCAATCAAACATTCATTTTTTTCAATAAATTATTTCATTAATCATCATAATCATTAAATTTCTTGGTAATCATTGAAAAAAAAATGACCATCAGCCACCGGTCACTTGGCAGTTAAATTTTGAATAGGCTACAATGCAGGAAGTGAGACAGAGAGAGGGGGGGAGGGGGCTGGGAAATGGAGGTGGAGAGGGGAGGGTACATATGACTTTTAATTTGTAAAACGAAAAAAAAGAAGAGGAATGCCCTTTTAACCAAGTCTTAGCATATCTCGCCCTCTTGCTTGTAACGGGTACCATCACATTACTCTGACTCTCACGAACACACTTCTGAGGTTCACAAGATGAATATGCTACAATAAAATTACAATTCCTGTTCACTCATGCATTAAATTTTAATTTAGTAACTCATGAAATTTGCCTAAGAAACCAAAACTTATCTCACTCATTAATTTAGCTTAACAAGTTCCAAAGGACTAACCACTCAAAAAAAAACTGTAAGGCTAATTCCTGCCCAGCCTAGCTGAGCTTAGTCTCTCAGGAGGAGAGAAGCGGGGGGGGGGGGGGGTTGAGATTGGGAGAGGGGTTGCTAAATGTTCTGTTGACCTTTATCCCATCAACGTACTTCACCTACCTAAGTCATATTACCCCCTCTTCTCCTGACTGTCGTGAACACATTGTTGAGATCCACGTAATAAGACAAAATGCTGCACCCAATTCATGATCACTCATGCATTAAATTTCAATTTAATAACGCATTAAATTTTCACAAACAACAAACTGATCTTTAATTTACCAAATAACCATCAACTTTGCAAGTACCAAACAAAAAAACCTGAAAGAAATTGGAAGGCTAATTCCAGCCCACCCTAATTTCCATACCCTTTGTTTCAGTGGGCAGTGCTCGCTCAAGCATGAATAGTTTTCCAACTTTTTGGTGTCATTTGAAAGTTGACTTTATAGGCTTTCCATATCTATAAGTCTTTTCCCCCAAAGTGGTACATTTTTTATTTGGCAGCCATTTCAAAAGTGTATAGTTTTTTTGGGGACGCACTGTATAAGAGATGGACACTCAACAAATAGTTAATGAATTCACTAGTATGTGATCATCATTGTGATCTGAATAACATTCTCTTCATATTTGTCTCCTTTGATCCTACTGTGTACGTTCCGCCGTCAATTAGGCCATGAGTAGAAGCATTTCGTGATTAGACATTGATATTGCACAAAATGTATGCGCAGAAGATGATAAATCACTTAAATCATGGAAAATAGATGTGCAGTTCTGGGTTACCTTTGGCAATCTTAGTTCCATGTGTTTTATTTGGGAAAATGTATGCATACTTCAAGAAAGAGGCAATTTAAGTGATAGATTGTCTATTATTTATAATCCTTTTTTATATTTTCCTTCTAATATTCCAGAAATACATTGCTCATATTGTGTAGAGAGTGTTTATATCTTAAATGTTATTGAGGTCACTATGTGTGAGCGGAAGTGTGCGGATCAAGTAATATATTTCATTTCACAAAATCGTCTGCTTCTTATATAATTTTGCTGCTTCAAATCTAGGAAAGTGTATGCATATGTCAAGAAAGAGGCAATAAAGTGATTGTCTATTAGTTATGATCCCATTTTTCAAATTTTCCTCCTAATATTCCAGAAGTACATTGCTCATATTGTGTAGAGAGTGTTTTTCTCTTAATGTTATTGAGGTCATTATGTGTGTGCGGAAGTGTGCAGATCAAATCATATATTTCATTTCACAAAATCGTCTGCTTCTTGATTTTGCTGCTTCAAATCAAAAGCATGTTGATTGAAAAACATTTTCTAACACGGCATCAGCCAACAAAACCAGGAAAGCTGTGCCTTTGTAAATAATCAGATACGCCTTGGTATAGTCGCTGTTGTCAAAACACCTGTTTGTTCTCATTAACATGCACATAATCACTAGGCGGCGGATCTCATTCGATCAAAGATATGATAGCGTTGAATGTTCATCTCTAATACGTCCATGGTAAGGTAGATAAGGGGCAGCGGAACGGTTTTGAAGGGGGGGGGGGGGCTGACCATGCAGAAAATCACAATCAGATGGTCATTTTTACGTTTGTACATTGTTTTAGAAAAAAGTGGGGGGGGGGGGAGGCGCTGAAGCCCACCCAGCCCCCCCCCCCCCTTCGCGGCCCCTGAATGTAGATGGCAGAGGTGTAAATGTGTGCAGTTTAAAAGCTATCTTGATGTTACATCAAGTGGATATGTAAATGATCTTGTATATCGCACAATATATTCTCACTAGGCAAATGTATTTAGAATCGCAAGCTCAATCCAACTTCTAGCCAATCTGACAGGAGAGTCGCGATGCGTACATGATGTGCAATGCGCATATGAAGTAGGAACAGTGTTGCATGCTCTGTAATAATGTTCAGTACTGCTGTAAATAGATGAAACATTATTTTTGTATTTTAGCTTGAAACAATTTTGTATTCAGAAATTGCTATAGACATAAATTGTAATCAAAGTTTCATGAAATGCTGTTTGGTATAGAGCTTGGGGGTTTTCATAAAGCTATTTGCAAAGTTTTTTTTTTTGCAAGTCATGGTCAATCAGATTTTGCACATAAATTGAAGTTGCAATGTACCAGCGTTCAATAACATTTTTACATTACTGTTGTAAACTGAAAAGTGTGCCACAATTCAACTCAAATTATTCGAGATTAGTTCTCACTTTGCATCGGAAAAAGGTTGAACTTTGAAAATCACGTTTTGGCTCCACATCCTTAAGTCATTATATGACTTTACAGACAGTATTATGAAACAATACATTACTGTTGTAAACTGAAAAGTGTGCCACAATTCAACTCAAATTATTCGAGATTAGTTCTTACTTTGCATCGGAAAAAGGTTGAACTTTGAAAATCACGTTTTGGCTCCACATCCTTAAGTCATAATATGACTTTACAGACAGTATTATGAAACGATTCCAAGTTGCCTGCGTGGGGTTGTTTGTACAAATAATAGTTTAAAAATGATATTACGGTATTGCATAATGCTTCATGCTCTTCCATTGTAGTGTTTCTCTTTTTAATTTGTCTCAAAATGTTCCCCTGACATATGGTTGATGTATGGTTTCCTCCCGGGTTTCCTGGCTGTTTAAAAAAAATATTTTTATTAAGTGTTCCTCCTCTGACCTTTATATGTTATTTTGTAGATTATTGAAACCCACTCTGAGAGTAATAATTGTCCTTGTATCCTCTTCATCATCCTTTTGATTTGAAAAGTTTGAAACTGGTTCCCTTGATGATTTTACCTCTTCCAATCCGCATTTATCATTTAGTACATGCTCCCACGCTTATATATGAATTATTCTAATATTAGAAACATACACTTTGTAGTACTTATATGTTCATCCTGCTAGTATCCTTCCACCCACTGGACATGGTTGCATAAGGCATTGTGTTTACAGATCATCCTCTGTCAGTCGAGTACGAAACGGGGGAGGGCCATGGATGATTTCACCCTCGTGTGCAGACAAAATCGCAGCGAAAATTTGCAGAATTAATGCTTATGGGGGTAGCCAAATTTTCTAAAGCTGCCCCAAGACCTGCAAACAATATCTTACAAAAATTCAAAACATCAACATTTTACAAACGGCATAATGTATGTTGAGAAAAAAAATGTATCCCTTGAAATGGAAGATATACCCCAATAGCTCTAAAAAAAAATCAGCAATAAGCCAGTTCATAGTTCTATTGTGTGCATGATCAGAAGATTCTGTGCATGATCAGGAGAAGTTCATTATTTTGTACTAAAGTGACATGGTGGTTTAATGAAATAAGCACCAACTTTGATGTCTCGATTAATTCATTTAGTAACTGGTATTTCACATTTGGCCAAGTACATGTGTACATTGTTATGACAACATGCTAATGCAATCAAAGTCGAAATGCAACAGATACCTCCATAGAGTGTCAATGTGTGTTCTATTCTAGCCACTTAAATGTACATTGATATTTCTTGGTTCTGCCCTAACCAAAATCAACTTCAAACTTGGCTCATTTATAAATACTTAGTATTAATTGGATATTTATCTGATTACATTTTATACAAGGTCAAGGGTCACACTAGGTCAATAATTTCTCTCTTGCGATGACTAAACGTCTGTTTGAGGGATAATTTAAACTCTGCTTTTATGCATGGGTGAGTTAGATTTTTTTAGGTCAATGGTCATCATTTGACAATTGTAGAAGCATGGATCTATAAGAGATGGACACTCGACAAATAGTTAATGAATTCACTAGTATGTGATCATCAACATCAGCAAAATGCCGAAAATTTCATCAAAATCGGATAACAAATAAATAAGTTATTGAATTTTAAAGTTTAGCAATATTTTGTGAAAACAGTCGTCATGAATATTCATTAGGTGGGCTGATGATGTCACATCCCCACTTGTTCTTTTGTATTTTATTATATGAAATTAGGTTTATTCAAATTTTTTCCTCCAAGAACTAGAAAAATTGGATTGACAACTGATTTAGTGCATTAGATATTTATTGCTGCAACTTATTTCATTTTAAGGGAGACACATTATTCACACAAGTATGAAATAATGGAAAACTTATGATTTTATGTAATAACATAAGAAAACGGAAAGTGGAGATGTGACATCATCAGCCCACCTAATGAATATTCATGACGACTGTTTTCACAAAATATTGCTAAACATTAAACTTCAATAACTTTATTATTTGTTATCCGATTTTGATGAAATTTTCGGCATTTTGCTCAGTGAATTCTACTCTATGTATTAAGATATAAATATTTCAGCCCGGACCATCCCTTTAATCCAGTTGCCAATTTGAAATCTACATAGTCTTAGGGATCTCAATTTCAAAGCAGCCGTAACTTTCTTATCGCTTGTCCGATTTCTTTTAAATTTTCATCATTCTGTTTTCTTTCTTTTCTTCTTTCCAACACAATATTTATGACCAAGGCTGGTGGGTTCTCCTTTAATATAATCAGTTGGTGTATTCTTTATTGGAACCTGCTTTCTACCATTAATATTACAATTGATTGATGTAATTGAAAATCCTAAGCTTATATGTAAGGGAATTATGAAACCCCAATAGTTTCATACCTTATTTAACAGAATGAAATATTAGAATAAGATTTGTAAATAGTTTGACCCAAGCGAGGGAGTATAACAAATGAAAATGGCTACCTGAATTCGGCAATGTTAGGTAAGTTGTCAATTCATGTAAAACTATATGCCTAGAATAAATTGTATATTGACATATACTATTTATTACCCTCAAACTTTTCCTCGAATCTGCAATTGTTTATTTTGTACATTTCCTCTCACAGTTAGATAAGTTATTTAATCTGATTATTACTTTCATCCTCATCAGTCTATGCCTCCACCCACTTCGGTATGTTTCCACGTGGGTAGTTAAAGGGATGGTCCATGCTGGAGATATTTCTATCTCAATATAGAGTAAAATTAACAAAGCAAAATGCTGAAAATTTGATCAAAATCGGATAACAAGGCAAAGTTATTGAATTTTAAAGATTTACATTATTCCGGTGAAACAGTTCTAGGCATGTCTTTATGAATATTCATTAGGTGGGTTGATGATGTCATATCCCCACTTGTCCTTTTGTATTTTATTACATAAAATGAGGTTTATTCAAAAAATTTCTACCAAGAACTAAAACAATTGGATTGAAAACTGATTAAGTGCATTTATTGCTGCAACTTATTTTATCATAATGGAGACACATCATTTACACATGTATGAAAAAATGAAACATTTATGATTTCATGTAATAACATAAGAAAAGGGAAAGTGGAGATGTGACAACATCAGCCAACCTAGTGAATATTCATGATGATGTGCATATAACTGTTTTCACAAAATATTGTTAAACCTAAAAATTCAATAACTTCGTTATTTGTTATCCGATTTTGATGAAATTTTCAGCATTTTGCTCTGTGAATTTTACTCTATTTATATAGATATAAATATTTTCAGCCCGGACCATCCCTTTAAGAAGCCATTTAAAGGAAACCAAAGTACAAGGAGAAAATCTATCAGAAAGAATAAAATTAGACTAGGAGCAATCTAACACTTGTTTTTATAAAAATCGGTTATATAAGCGAGTAATTGAAGTTTGAAAAACTCCTTTTGTACTTTTTATGGGGATCCTCAAATTGGCAAACGTACTTCAAAATGGCTGATTTTGTGGACAACTCGTTTGTTATGTATACAGATTTTCAGATTTTCCTCATCTTTCAAATTGCATCTTGCCCCCTTCTGAGCACAACAATATGTCATGGGAAAATATAAGTCACACCACATAAATTATGTCAAGGTCAGGAGGAGATAATGTGAAATATGTAAAATAAAGGGGAAAATCTAACTAATTTGCGTACAAAACAAATGGAGAGTTTTCCACAAAGTGCATGCAACAAGACTTTTTTAAACGTCCAAAACTTGCTTATTTCATAACTGATTGTGATGAAACTTGTTTTAAATTGTTCCTCTCATTTTGCTCTTTCCAATAAGATTGATTCTCTTCTTTGGTTTTGGTTTCATTTAATGTGATGCTACCCCCGTATAATAAAGTTGATGAATGCAAATGATCTTATATCACGCAATCATATTTTCACGAGGCCAATCTGTATCAGCGAGTGTATTATTTGGTAACTGTCTTATCTCCACCCACTGTTATGTAGGTGGTTGCGTTGAAAAGTTGTGTAATCTATTTTATTAGAAGAATAAACTGAGAATTAATCAGTGTAGTTTTCCATACAAGATGGACTGATTGCAACAACGTTTACACTATAAGTTGAAACAAATGTTATTGATTACTGCCACTAGCATTACTAGTTAGGTATTATAGAGCAGCCTATTATGGTTACCAGCGGCAGATCCAGGATTTTCCTAAAGGAAATATTTGACAAGGGGGAAAAAGGTCTTTATATACTTGTTTCCCCCAACATTTTCCACTTACAAATATATTATGGCTTTCAAAGTGGGGTGGGGGCATGGGCCGCATATGCCCCCCCCCCGGATCCACCAATGGTCTCTTATGTACTTTTCAAATACCAGTACATTCTATATGTTATGTTTTGTTATGTACCTACCACTTATCATGTAGAGTACATTGCTTGGAGTATTTAGTGCGCAATTCCTGCATGTTACTGTAAAAGTCTCGATAGAGGGGTCTCATATAAATTTGGAAGAAAAAAAATAGATACCGGTAGTGGAAGGGGGAAGGGAATGGGGGTAAGTTAGCGAATCCATATAACCTAAAAATCATGCTATATAAATGTAAAATGTACTATACTTGGATGAGACATAAAGCAATATGTTTATGTGCCCCTCTTTGATTTCTTTATCATTGGTAGTGAGTAGGCCCGTGGTGTTTCAAGACTCAAGAAGTTATTCTTTGTAGGCCCTCATTCATAAAAGAAAAAAAAACAATGTCATTTTGTGTCTCTTATACTTGATTGCAACTCTGTATGGCGATTATTGACTTGAAACTGTACTAAAGATTATTTATATCATGTGAAGATTAATTTGTTTGAGCGAGTCTTCATTGCAATACGAGTTGAAACAATGTCGGGAAAGGTTTCTACCCGGGGGGGGGGGGGGGCAGTGAAATGTATTGCTGTACACATGCGTGACCAAATTATTTCTAAACACCCCCTAAACGTTTTTTTTTTCTGTGTGTGCAAAAGAACCCACTGAACAAGTTTTTGCGGGCTTTATTTACACATTTTGGCCCCTAAACAAGTTGTCGCCAGAATATGACCCCGGGGAAAAAATCTTGGGGAAAACATACCCTAAACACGTCGGGCTAGTCTTAAAAAAAAAGCTTTGGAAAATAAAACACATACCCTAAATACGTTTGACCCTGCGATTGACCAGTCTTTCAAAACCACCCTTCACCTTCTTGAAAATCGATGTTTTTGATACCCTTAACGAGTGCACGCGCGGCCCTCGTCCAAAACTGAAAAAACACCCCTTTAAGGACGTTCCACAGTTATATTTGTGCGCATTATGATCTGCGCATAGTTTACACTCTGCGCGCTGACGTCACAATGGATGAACAGGTGATTAATTAGCTGCGGGTATGAGCTGATTTTTCTCATCTTCTGCACTTTAACTGCAGATCCGATGCGTTATTTCATGAAGCTAAAAAAATGAATTATTCCATGGACCATTCAAAAAAATATTCTCTACAATTTCAAAATACTTTACTCTGCAGTGCTGCCAAGAATCACGAATATTACCCCGAGTTTGAATAAATGGTAGAGTGGTTTTGATTTTTTCTTCACATAGATACAAAGCATTCGGCGCATTTTTGGTGTTTTAAAAAGCACATTTGCTCTAATAAAAATACTGATAGTTTAAAAACAAGCACATGAACCCCTATTTTGGAATATTTGTTCCTCTTAGGTATACATTCCTCTACAACTCTGCAAATTTTGGTGAAAATGACATGGATTTTGAATAAAGTGCAGCATTTATTGTACGTTTGTAGTTTGTTACTGAAATTTTAAATTTTTTAGATTGGGATTTTGTTATCTTTTACGCCATTTTTAAGAACTGACAGTGCTGTTAAACTTAAAATTGCAAACAAATAGCACTATTAATAGATTCTCTATTCTAACGATACAATTATTAACTCTCTTGCGAAATTTGATGACTTTTTCATGTATTTTGACTGAGTAATGGAGGTTTAAACTCATTGTAGTAATCTTGGGCGGTCTAAAAATGCCAAATTCCTTTGAATGCGCAATTCTTAAGAACATCAATTTGGGTGAACTTTGAAGCTCTATAGCAAAAAATCAAGCACATGGACCTATGTTAATTTTTGCATATTTCGAATATTAAGGTTCTAAAGTATCTATGTGCAAAGTTTGGTGAAAATGACATGGATTTCACTTTAACTGTGGAACGTCCTTAAACGCGTTTTTTCTTTTGGTCACGCATGTATACAGCAATATATTTGACTGCCCCCCACCCCCGGTAGGGGGGTTATCACCTCGTCATGTCTAATCCTTGAAAAAGATGAGATGATGAGATCTTGGATCTCGTCATGTCTACATCCCATGAGAGAGATGATCAGATGACAAGATCTTGGATCTCGTCATGTCTACATCCCATGAGAGAGATGATCAGATGACAAGATCTTGGATATCGTCATGTCTACATCCTGTGGAAGAGATGATCAGATGACAAGATCTTGGATCTCGTCATGTCTACATCCCATGAGAGAGATGATCAGATCACAAGATCTTGGATCTCGTCATGTCTACATCCTGTGGAAGAGATGATCAGATGTCATGAACTCGTAACTCGACCTGTCTTCAACTTTTAGAAGAGATGATCAGATGACATATCGTGGATCCAAGATCTTGTCATCTGATCATCTCCTCCTCAGGATGTAGACATGACGAAATCCAAGATCTTATCATCTGATCATCTCTCCCACAGGATGTAGATATGAGATCCAAGATCTTGTCATATGATCATCTCTCCCACATAATGTAGACATGACGAGATCCAAGATCTTGTCATCTGATCATCTCTCCCACAGGATGTAGATATGACGAGATCCAAGATCTTGTCATCTGATCATCTCTCCCACAGGATGTAGATATGAGATCCAAGATATTGTAATCCCATTATCTCTCCCACAGGATGCCAGTGGCGTAACAGGGGTCGGTGGCCAGGGGGGGGGGGGGCAAGAGCCAAAAATTTCCCGGTCATATCATGGTATGAACAGGATTTTTTATGATTGTGCCCCGAGCATTAGGGCAAAGCTCAATGCGTGATAAGTATCCCCCCCCCCCAAAAAAAAAAAGAGGGGGCACAGCATGGCGCGCGCAGCAAAAAGTTGTTTAATATAAGTCCCGAGCGAGCGAAGCGAGCGAGAAAAAAAAGAGCTTTTCATGAGAATCTAACTTTGAGATTGATTGTGACATGGTATTCAGAAAATAACATCATATCTTACATCTTCCTTTCCTTTTCTTTCATCTTTTCTTTTATGTTCTCGGTTGTAGAACTTTTGGGGGCCAGTGCTATGCGGATCGGGTCTGGGGCAATGGCGGCCCAGGATTTTTAACCTCGGGGGAGGCAAAAGAACATTTGGGGGCGGGTCAACACACAAATATTTTGCCTATTTCTCAAAATCGAGCAAGAAGCGCGAGCTATTTGTTTTTAATGTAGACCCTATTGACTTGAAAAGGGACCTCTTAAGGACTAGATGCTTGCATTGGGTCATAAAGATGATACCTCACCAAATAAATAATGCGAGCGCGAAGCGCGAGCTGAAAATTTTTAACATCCTGAGATGATAACTGGACGGTTTATAAGCACTTTTTGTAATCATGAACTGGATGGCTATCTAATTAAACATTTGAAGCGAGCGCACGTAGCGCGAGCTGAAATTTTTTATTTATGAAAATTATGAATAGGCAGGATGCGCGTATCTCGCCAAAACGAATAATAAAAACTCTAATCGCGAGAAGCATATTGACTTGAACAATGGATTATTAAGCCCCATTTGAACAGATAATTTACTTATCTCAGTCAACAGCTACTGCGAGCGTGTATAGCGCGGGCGACATTTTGAATTTTAAAAATGACCTGAAAGATTTATGTGAGTGACAAAAAATTATTGGGAGCTAACAGTAAATGGATGAGAAAATTTTCAAAATTAAAGGAACGAAAAAGCTGTTTCGGAGCACTTAGCAACTTTAGTAGACTGCCTATGACAACATTTACTATACATTTCTTTTATTTTTCAAAATTTTGGGAGTGGGGCCAACTCACTGGGGGCAAATGCCCCCCGTGCCTCCCCCTTCCTGCCGCTACTGGTCTGGGGCAGAGCCCCCGGAACGTCGGGATATTTTTAAACATTGCAGATGGCCACTGTTTTATCAAACCGCGGGTACATACACAACCCATATAACTTCAACGCAGTTGCGGATAATAACGAAATATTTCGAGGCAGCACAACATTGCAAATGTGGAAAAATTTATAAAAGTCGCCAGCGAGCGAAGCGAGCCAGAAAAAAATGGCCTTTAAAAATGATTTTGAAATTAAATTCTACTTATGTGATAGTAGCTTTGCAAATTTAGCCAAAGTAAATTGGCTTTTTACGGTAAATCTTGCCAGCGCATAGCTTTACTTAGGTTAGGACATAATATCGGGGGATATGACTAGCCCTTGGCTAACCCTACTTTGGCTAAGGATTTTTCCCGGGACACTTTGTCCTGATTGCGACCATTATATATTGCATAAAATTTAGCAAGCTTATAATAGACGCCATCCACCTTTCTTACCGTTCTTTATATTTTTCAATCCTTGGCAACCCGGTCGTGTTATTAAGTTCGCTTATTATTCTCGTCCCTTTTCTCTATATATTCTGATTTTCCCATTAAGCATTTGGTTCTTCCTTCATTTCCCGTTTCTTTCTGCCTCTTTCTCCCATTTTCCGCCATTCTTGCCCGTGCATGCCATTGCTGAGTCATCCCTTTTGATTTTATATCCCTCTCTTGCTAATCATGCTAATGTATTAGTATTTCAGGATATTCATATTTCCTCACGTGTTCTTCTCTCCTTCTTTTCCCCGCTTTCCTTCCATTTTCCCTTTTTATGTTCTTCCCTTTTTTTCCCCTTTCCCTTTCCGCTTTTTCTTTCTTTCTTTCCCTTCCCCTTTCCCTCTTTCTCCCTTTTCTCTTTTTTCCCGCTTTTTTTTATTTTCCCGGTGAAATCCGCCAGGGGGGGGGGGGCAGCTTGCCCCCCTGCCCCCCCCCCGCCTGTTGCGCCACTGATCAAAGGTCATTTAGGGTCAATGAACTTATTTGACCATGTTGGGGTAACCAATATCGAAATCTTAACCAAAGGTTAAGTTTTGAAATGTCATCATAACTTAGAAAGTATACAGACCTAGTTCATGAAACTTACACATAAGGGTAATGAAGTATTACTAAACATCCTGCCTAAGGTACAGGTCACTTGACCAAGGTCAAAGGTCATTTAGGGTCAATAACTTTGGGTATGTTAAGGGTATTTGTTGAATTTCCATCGTAACTTTAAATTTGTTATGAAGCTAGTTCATGAAACTTGGTAACTTGGACATAAGTAATCAATAATCACTGAACATCCTGTGCGAGTCAAGTTCAGGTCACATGACCAAGGTCAAAGGTCATTTAGGGTCAATGAACTTTGGTCATGTTGGCGGGTATTAATTGTTGAATTGGCATCATAACTTAGAAAGTTTATGGCCCTTTTATGTATCTAGTTCAAGAAACATATACATAAGGGTAATCAAGTATAGATTATTATTGTTTTGCACACATCTTAGATCACATGATCATGGTCAAAGGTCATTTTGGGTCAATGGACATAGCATTTTATTATCATATGAATGTTTTCTTTTGTGAATAATTATTCAATAGCTGTTTTCACTGCTGATATATCGAATCGCGTAATACAGGCGAGACTGCCAGAGGCGTTCCACTTGTCACTTATTATATGGTAATAATGATAAAAGTACTGCTAGTAATAACAAACTCGTAAATCACTTTTTGGGAGAAGACATATAGCATAATCACTGAAAAAACATCAAGCATCGACCAGGATAAAGTTGTTGATATTTTATTGATATTTTAAACAAAAGACAAACAAGGACATAATACAGAAGTCTCTGCTCATATACAAAATCTCTTTCACAAAAACAGGGCCCTGGGAACGATTTTTTAGCTGAGGGTGCTGAAGTAAATTTGACAAGGAAAAAAAAAGGGGGGTTTTCACTACAGAATGAAGGTTGTTTTGGTCCAAAGAAATTTGACAAGCAAAAAAAAAGGGAAAAAATCGGTTTAAACACAAAATGTTGGTCATTTTCCATACATTTCTCCAATTTGACACACCTACCAGAATTCCAGGGGGTGCTGCCTATGGAAAATAATACACGCAGCACCCCCTGGTAAAATATTGGGGTGCTTCAGCATGCACCCCCCCCCCCCAGCACCCACGCTTCCCAGACCCATGCACAGAAAGGATATTCATTGAAAACCTAATGTCGTCTTTATATTTAATCAAATAAAAAAAATAACCCTGAAAATTTCAGCAAAGTCGGATGTTTAACAAGTAGGCCTTAATAACAAGTACAATTTACAAGGTTTCACTTATTTCGGATATTTTTGAAGGCTCAAAACGGTGATATGCAAATGAGAGAATCGATGATATCGCACACTTGCTATTTCTTTTATATTATAAAATATTTCGATTTTTGCAGATTAGACACAATTATCTTATCATCAACATGATCATTTTTTTAATCATTATAATGGTAATAATGAGAAAAGTATTACTACTACTAATAATATTATGAATCGCGATTTGGGAGATGACCTTAGCATAATCAATCAGTGAAAACAACATCTAGCATCGGCATTAAATTTTATTAATATTTTTATACATTCTACGTACGGTTAAAATAGACAAAAAATGTATCTTCAGAAGTCTCTGCTCATATACAAATTATCCCTTTCACAGAAAGGATATTCATTGAAAACATAATGCTGCCTTTAAAGCTTACTCCATTATGCCTACAAGCTTACCCTACTATCTTATTTAGACCTATTGAAAAAAAAATGCAGCACAGCCGGCCTTGCACGGGAGCTGTATGCCCGGGCTGCATGTTGTGATGATACCAAAGCATACTATAGTGTTTATTGAAGCCTTCTGATGTATGAGCGAGTCAAATCTGGAAAGATGTATCGTAATATCAGGGAGTTGAGGGGTTGAGACTCCCTGATAATATAATATATCTGTAGTTTATATTGTAAGCCACTAACTCAAAAGAGTGTGCCATCTTGTGACGGACAGTCCTGGATGTTGGAGAACGTTTGCCCATTGCTGTTTTTCCGATTCTTTAGAGGCGCCCACTCCAAACCGGACTTGACCGATTATCCTCGGTTTACCGGTAAAGCTCTTGCTTGAGAGAGTACACAACACCGTCATTCCGTCACGAAGGTTGTTGAGGTCGTTGATTTCGAACGACATCAGTTCCTTGAAGACGGGGTTCCGAGAATGGCGTCGAAAACCCGTTTGCTTGACGACGGTACTGAGGGCGTTGTTCTTGATTTGAGTAACTTCGACTTTGACTTGACAGTCTGCATGAGCGTGAGAGAAAGGGCGAGAAGGGGTTAATGTACTATTAACTTTATTACATACTGCAGGTATAATATTCACGAACGGATCCCATTAAACACCTGTTACAGAACTCCGCGAATACAGGCCATACCACCTAAATGAACACTAAAACTATTCCGAATACCCCCTGAAAATTGATAAAAGGTGGGGGGAAGGAAAAAGCGAAAGGATATCGAGAAAAATGGAAAGGAAGGGGAACCCTATATTTAGTGACTAGAATATATCCTTTTGCACGTTGGTCTATAGGGAAAGAAAAAAATGGCCGTTTAGGTGGTGATAACCCTATTTTGGCAAAGAACTTTTATCATCTTTTTCCTCTTCCAAATCACACAATCTTACCTATGTGTAGACACATAATATGACACAATTTTTGTTGAAGTATAACTCCTATCGGTAAAGCAACTTTCCGCCGCACTTAATTATTACAACATGAAAATATTACGTCCGATTAGTCATCGTGGGTATCCTTAATTACAAACGACAGAACTTACTTTCATGCCTTTGGGGGGGGGGGGGGGGGTTAAAGCAGAGATAATGGCCGAGTGGGGATTTGAACTCATAACCTCACAATCATGGGACCAATGCTCTAACCAAGAGACCACACTACTCTTGGTTTATATAGGATTTCTCTAGCGCCATTTTCTATTATGAAGAAATGTTCAGGGAATTTTCAATAACAAAGCCATCCTACCAAAAAAGGATAAAAGAAAAATATAGAACAATGAAATAATGATAATAAAAAATAGTAGCAACAAAAGATATATAAACCCCTCAAAAACAGTTTGGAAATCTGAGTTTGGCCATTAATTTTTCCTAACTCCCAATTTTACACAATGCATATTTGATATCATTCAAAAGACCATTTAATTCTCTTTAAAATGATACCATGCTTGTTATTATGATCATGCCATCGCGAAAAGAGCAGGATTCAAAAGTGTTGGATGAGGTCTAAATTGAAAAGCTGCAAAACGAGCAGAAATAGTCATGAAGGGTCAATAAAGATCATGATTCTTTTGTCTGTGTCAATAGAGATGAAAATCCATTCAAATCAAGCCCCTGCTTCTTCATTTTTGATGTTTTGTTTTTGTTGTGGTTTATGTAGTACGATGGTAACATATGGTTTGAGTCGTGGTTTGAAATCCCATGCATGTTTGTTTGTTATGTGTTTGCTTGTGCAGAGGTGTGTTTGATTCCATGTTAAAAGAAACCGCTGAGAAACTCACTCATCACCACGGAAAAAAAACAGTGACTTTCAATATTGTGTCATTTTGCAACTTTTGAATTTTGACATTGCCCCACATTTCAGGGCACTGCACCTCCATGTGCAGAGCAATGTTTTATACATAGCAATGTTTTCCCGGCTTTCAGCCATAATCATGTCATGTAGGGTATCACTTTAAAGAGAATAAAATGATCTATTCACAATAATATCAATTACACATTAATATTCACTAAACCGAGGAGGGATTATCGATCAAAATCAGATTTCCAAACTTTTTTAATGGACTTTATATATTATAAACATATGTTTACCTGGTTTTGTTTTACAGAAACCCAATCTAGGAAGACCCTGTGCTCGGATCACAGTGATGCACAGTTTCCGAGACTTTGATCGATAGCAAATAGAAATGTTCAATGTCGATGTCCGCGTATCCTGAAAAAAGAAGACAAAATAATAGAATGCACATTTTTTAACATTGAATTATTTTACCCGATGATAGATTAATAAGCACAATGGCGCACTGTTGAGCCCATTTTCAGCACTTTCACCTGAATTGTTCAATTTTAACGATCGCATCTTAAATGTGAATGTTTCTCAACATTTTTATTTTGATTGATTTTGAAGAGTATCCAGTATAGCTGATCGAACACCTTTGTTATGCTGTGTCTTCTGATGGACGCACGATGGCATCATAGATGATGTAAAAAAAAGTATTCTCGTCTGGCCTGCGCGGTCCCCAGCTCCCTCCCCGATAAATAATTATACTCCAATATACACAGGTCTTTACAAAATCTTATTAAGCCCACTATCCCCCAACAACCACCAACCCCGGGTACCCCCCCCCCCCACCCAATAATGAATAAATGAAATAAAAAAATAAAGGTAGGATGAGGAAGAAAAAAAAAACTACTTTATCTTTTTTATGAACAATAGGCTTCGAGTTAAACATTCATTTTGTGATCCAATAACAACCGTTACACCGAAGAGGTAAATATATGTAGCCATACATTAATGTTACTGGAAGATATAGCTTAATGCGACTTGAAAACTAATGCTAAAGTGCTCTATTTTACTAACCTTAATCATTCCTTTGGGCTTCAGATCCTTTTGAAGGAATATCTCTTGTAACGAGGTCTTCAGATCTGCCAGAGTTAACACAACTTCCCCGAGACAAGAGGAAGGCCACTTATCTAACAGAAACCGGGCGCCCTTGAATATTCGAACCTCTAACCTTCTTGAGATGAGTTCATATGGAGACAAGTTGAAAGAAAATTCTTCATCGTACGTTGGGTCACAGGTTCCTTCGACGAGCCTTGTGTGTTTAGTTGTTTCTTTGTCAGCATGTTCAGACAAGAGGCGGAGTCGAACGTAGATGCTGATCTTGCGCGAAGCGCTCCCTGAAGTCAGCCCGACACCATTTAGTTGGATAACACGAACTCCTAATCGTCGGCGTCGTCGATCGTATTTAAGAGAGAGTTCGATTTCCCCTAGGTTTGGTGATCTAGTCTCAAAATGCTGTCTTACACACAACATTTGCAGCTTATCAATCATCTCCGATCTGTCCACATAAGCTCCATGAGCTACAGACAGGTTAACCTTTCGTACCATTCTCACCCTGGTATTCGGTGTGGATGACGCGGCCAGAGGGTGAAGATTTGCGTTAGAACTTGTTTGTGAAGATCTTCTTGGAAGCGGCTGACAGGTGAAAGAAGCAGACATTTTAGAATTCAAACGTTTCATGTCAAGTGATTCGGAAACGTGGACTTCGGTTTGGCATTGCTCATTGGGTACAAACACGCTTCTGCGAACCGGTGTTTTACTCGTTACCTCAACAACCGATAAATCGATGACAGCTTTTTGTGAATATTCTCCTCTCTCATCATCTTGACATGGGAGATCGTGACTGCATACTGACGAGGACAACGGCATCATGCGATTCCGAAAGTTTTGGCTGAGAAGAAGCGTTTCTCTTTTGACATTGTCCGATGGACTGCACTTTAGGAAACTAAAACCATAGGGTGTCTTCATTTTTGGTATATGATCATACGTCATAGAGAGCTTCATTCCTGGATCACTATCGCTCCATATATCATGCTTCACCTGATAAATTGAATCAGCATTCATGTCAAATTCAAAGTGGGAATCGATGTGGACACTGCTCCGACGATCTTGAGAACATGGCAATTGTTCGTCATTCGTCGACTGCAAATCCTGAGGTTTAGTGACGTCTGATGAGCTCGATTCCTGATTAGGAGATCTCCCCATCCCAATAGACCATCTATGGAATGGATGCATCTTTTTCATGTTCTTGGATAAAATGGGCAACTCTTCAATCTTTCTATTGGATGAAATGTCGTTGCATTTTGGCGGGATATAAAACTTCGGAACGAGGGACGGAGTTAAGGCTGGACACGTTGTACGACGAGCAGAAGGCCCGTTTACAATTCCACGGAGATCCATTCTTCTAATTCTAAGCTCATCCACCAGGTCAAGTTGATGTTGAAATAACTGGAGATCTCCGAGGGAGATGCGCTTTTATACAAGTCTTGGAACGTCTTATGACTATAAGAAATTAAGTATTATGGCTTCATTTTTTTCTCTCTTCTGCGTGCGGAGAGCAACATCACTCGCATGCACGTCATGTTAATGATGTTGGTTTTATACTGAGATTACTGGCTGGAAGAAACCACACCCCTTTTTAAAAAAGCCGGATAGTTTTCCTGTGTCAGTTATGTATTCACATCACTACAGAGGTGGATCCTGGGGGCCGAAGCAACCGAGTCCCCCCCCCCCCCCCCCTTGGTGGCGAAAAAAAGGGGGAGAAAGAAAAAGAAAAGGGTGAAAGGAGAGGAGAAAAAATAAAAGAGGAAAAGGAGGAAGACAAGTAAAATAAAATAAGGTGAGGGAGACTTGGAGAATGCAGGGATGCCTAGAAAATGTGAAATCCTTTTTTTTTTAATGTGACTTTAGGAAATTTTCGCTTATGCTTCGCACTCGCACGTGTTCATTATAAGGAAATTGAAGTTTCCTCCTGATTACTCTTCGAATTCTGACTTTTATTAAAATTCTAACATACAATTCTGAGCAAAACTATGGATAAATTTATGTGACGTTTTAGCTCTTTTGTGAAGGAGAACATGGTGATTGTGCTCATCCTATACATCACGATGACAACAAAATTTGGCCAATTTCAGATATCCATTTTATATTGATTACAATTTTTACAACTAAAAAAAAAATAGAAAAAATGATTACACTTTTATTTATCCGTCTTTCACATTTATTCTCCTTTTGTATTTAAAACAAGTTTTCATTTGGGTTGATAATTGTGACAAGATGAAATACTCAACATGGGATTGTGCACAAAACGGGTTACTTCAAATTGCAAATGTTTTTATTGACTATTCACGATCATCATGCTTTCATTAGGCACTTTACGAGTTAAAGGAGCACTTTAGACTGAAAATAATATGATTTGAACAGATAAAGAAAAATCGTACAACCAAAACACTGAAAATTTTATCAAAATTGGACAAGAAATAACAAAGTGAAACAGTTCCGTGCATGTCTTCATGAATATTCAATGAGCAAACTGATGTCATATCCCACTTTTTCTTGTGTATTTTATTGGATGAAATTAAGTTTAGTAATTTTTTTCCTCCATGAAAAAAAAAATGGAATGACAACTGATTTAATGCATTATATAATCACTGCTGCAACTTATTTTATCATATAAGGGAGACATATTATTCACACTTGTATGAAAAATATATTTATGATTTCATGTAATACCATAAGAAAATTAAAGTGTAGATGTGACATCATCAGCCCACCTAATGATTATTCATGACGACGTGCATATAACTGTTTCACAAAATATTGCTGAACTTTAAATTCAATAACTTCTTTGTTTTCAGATTTCGATGAAATTTTCAGCATTTTGCTCAGTGAATAGTTTCAGCCCGAAGTACCCCTCCAAATGTCCTTGAGATACAATTTCTCTTTACAGATAATTGTGACATTTGTCTTTATCATCCAACAATTGAAGATTTTATATGACAAACATACACCGAGCTACAATCAATGACTGTATTTCAAGTTGTATAAATGTACATTTTATTCAATCCAGAATAAATCATGGCGTAATGATGATGTCATAAAAAGGAAATCCATGTTACATTATTCCAACTTAAAGGACAAGTCCACCCCAACAAAAGTTGATTTGAACAAGGAGAGAAAAAACAAATTAGCAAACTTCATCAAAGTCAGATGTAAAATAAGAAAGATATGACATTTCACAATATCGCTTATTTTCACAAAACAGTTATATTCACATCCTGGTCGGTAAACAATGACACCACCCACTATTTCTTTTGTATTTTATTATATCAAACATGTAATATTTCAATTTTCTCCTCATTGCATTGTGAAACAAAGTTTTATTTCTCCCTGAACATATGGAATTCCCGTTGACAATGGTCCATTGTGTTAACATATTTGTGGTACAGACAAGCTGGTCCTTATTGTCAAATCTGTATGAATATTGTAAAATTCAAACGATACAAAAGAATAGTGAGTGAGGGACATTATCGCCTCTCACTTGAATATCACTGAGTTGTGCAAATAAATGTTTTGAAAAGCTTAAAATGTCATAACTTTCTTATTTTACATCTGACTTTGATGAAATTTTCAGCATTATGCTTGTTTGATTTTTCTCTATTGATTAAAATCAACACAGGCTGAAAATTGAGAATCATTTGGAACTGATGATAGCAATAAACCTTTGCTGGACAAAGTGATTTGGTAATTTGTCCCATCATTTTCTTGTGTCAAGTCCATTACAACCATACAAACTACACAGAAAAATAGCGAGAAAAAAAAGCGAAATCTGCAGTGTACTGAATCTGTTTCATTGCATTGAGGAGCACTTGAAACTTCCGAGCAGTTTTGAGGTGTTAATGCACAATAACTCGCCTCCCAAAGCATTGTTTGACCAGTACATTCTGGCACCACTGATTGCATCAGTGTCTTTCATTCAAAGCTGAATAGGGAATAAACTAACTGAAATCTCTAAATTGGGAACTAAATGAAAATTTCGGCATTGCTGTTTTTCCACACAAGTTGGCAAATTCCTCACTTTCAAAGACCTTCTACATGTATGTATATCAATCTCCATTCATTCCTGATGATACATCAACTTCAGAAGGAAAGATACAGCAGTAAATTAAAAATACTTACTGTATGTTGCCAATTTAAAGAATAAAAGATGATCAAACATGGCTTCATAGTTTGAAATGTTCATGAGAAAAATACAAATGTGCAAGATTATAGGGGTACTCCGGGCTGAAAAATAATGATATGAACATATAAAGTCACCTCCCCCCCCCCGAAAAAATTGAAAATTTAATAATTGGACAAGGAACACCAAAATAATGACATTTCAAACTTTTATATTGTTGAAACAGTTCTAAGCACATCTTTTAGAATAGGCAATAAGCAAGCTCAGGATGTCATATCCACATATTCTTTTTTATTTATTATATAAAGACAGATCCATCCTCAAAGATTTAAAAAAAATACAGATTAAATGTGCAATATAATCATTTCTGGAACTTACATGTATTTGTTAAAATGGACAAAAATCATACACACTTGTATGAAAATTTATGATTTCATGTAAGAAAAAGGAAAGTGGGGACATGACACCATCAGCCCACTTTATAAATATTCATGACAACATGCATATAAATGTTTACACAAAACATTGCTGAACTTTAAGAATGAAATAACTTTATTTCTTATCAGATTTTCATCAATTTTTTTAGCATTTTGCTCGGTTAATTTTACTCTTTTCATCAAAGACTAATTATTTTCAGCCCACAGTACCCCTTTAACCTTCACATTATATACGTCATGATAAATCTGCTCAATGACTAAACCGTGTCCTTTCATTCATTTCGCAAAAATTGCATTAAACTATGTTAACTTTTATGGTTTCTACACGATTCTCATTACCTATACAACTTTTAATATACTAACTAGCACTGAAGCCTTTAAAGGACAAGTCCACCCCAACAAAGATTTGACTTGAATGAAAAGAGAAAAATCCAACGAGTATAACACTGAAATTTCATCAAAATCGGTTGTAAAATAAGAGTTATGACATTTTGAAGTTTCACTTAATTTCACAAAAAAGTTATATGCACATCCTGTTCGGTATGCAAATGAGGGGACTGATGACATCACTCACTCACTATTTCTTTTGTATTTCATTATATGAAATATGATTTATTCCCATTTTCCCCTCATTGTCATTGTCTGAATACGTGGAATTACCATTGCCCTAACATTTTATGGTTCAGTCAAATTGGTCCTTATTGTCAAATCTGTAAAAATCGAAATATTCTATATTTCAAACAATAAATAACAAAAGAAATAGTGAGTGAGGGACGTCATCAACTCTCTCATTTGCATGTCAGTGAGTTGTGCATATAATTGTTTTGTGTAAAATAGCGAAACTTTAAAATGTCATAACTTTTTTACATCCGATTTTGATGAAAATTTTCAGTGTTATGCTTGTTTGATTTTTCTCTATTGATTCAAATCAACATTTTTATAGGGTGGACTTGACCTTTAAAGGAAATAACTACATGTAAGAGGATAAACATGTCTTTGTTTATTTCTTTTTCTTGATTGATGCAGCAACAGAAGGAGGTGGAGCATATGTTGCCTGGGAGATTTTGTTGACGTAGTACAAACCCACCATAGAAAAGAGGACACTGAAATGAACCAAATAAAAGAAAAAGTTCATGAACAAAAGAAATCCAAATAAAGTCCAGGATAGAAGAGGCATAACATTGTTTTTTTCATATATACAATAATTTTTTTTGTGGTTTCTTGTCAATTAGAGGTTGCTGATTATGAATCTGAATGATGCCACTCGTGTAACCTTAAGCATTTTCCGCAAATTGGCAAAATCCAATATGGCCGCCAAAATATGCATATTACTTATGAAAATCATAAAATTGCCAGCAAATTGGTTATAAAATGTATGTAATTTTTTTGCAGGATTGAAATACTCTCTGAAAAAAAAACATTTTTGACAAAATATTTATTATTTGATATTCAAAATGGCCACCACAGACCTCTGTATACTCTATTATGTACAATATGAGTAGGGAAAATTAATTTTTCACAAAAAATGATCATTAAACTGCAAGTAATTGTGATCTATGGACGAAGTAATATATAAAAATCATCAATGCTAACATGATATATAATTTACTGTGTCATGTATGGGAAAATTGTATTTAATATAAAAAATAGCTGCCACAGGCCCAAATAGTATTATTTTCTATGGCAAAAGGGCCAACAAAAATCGCAAGAGTGAGCACTAAAATGCATATTATTAAGAGAAACGAGTGGAATACTGACTAAAAACACAATTGCTATTAAACAAAATATATTATTTAATATGCCATGTATGTGATAAATAGTGAATCAGACTTGGACTAATAAAAAGAACTTTTACTGTCATCTCAAGTACAACATTGCCAACCTTGTTCAAGACATTACTAAGTCCTATTTTGGAATATGGAAATGTAGTGTGGCATCCAAGGTTCAAGGAGGATGCTGTTAAAATCGAAAAGGTACAGAGAAGAGCTAAAAGCTAATCTCAGAATTGCGACATTTGCCATACCAGGATAGACTTGTAAGCCTTGGAATGTACTCACTACACTACAGAAGACAAAGAGGAGACACGATCGAGGTATTTAAGATTTTGAATGGACTTGTTAATCTTCTGTATATATTTCATCCCTGCCATTCAAGACACAACAAGAGGACATCATCTAAAACTTTAAACAGAGGTCTTATACCACTTTAAGGAGGAACAGTTTTAGTCAGAGGGTTGTAGACCTATGGAATAATCTTCCTCCATCTGTTGTGTCGGCACTCTCTATTGACTCTTTCAAACATAGGCTGGACAAACATTGGTCTTGCCATCATCAAATTCTCCCCTAAAAAAAAAAAATATCCGTCCACCCTCCACGTAACATGCATGCATGTAATTTACAAGACATTTAAAATAGTCAAGTTGGAACAAGTACTATCAGAAGGAACGACCAGAAGTCTCGACAGGCTTGCCTTCTTCTTCCGTACACTGATGATGATGATGATGAATACTATTAGGGCCTATAGGGGCCATTTTAAATTTCACAATACAGCATTTATCTGATGTATGACAAAAGAAATATGTTTTGCTAGAAAAGATGTTTTCAGACATTATTTTACTCTGTGATCACAGTTACATGCATTTGTTAGTTCTTACTCTTGTGAAAATTAACTTCTCCAATCGCGTAGTTCATAATTTATAATGGGCCTATGGCAGCCATTTTGGATGTCAAAATACGGCATTTATCACATAAATTGCATTTATATTTCGTTAAAAATTATGTTTTTAGACAGTATTCCACTCGCTTATTCACTAGTAAAATGCATTTTAGTACTCACTCTTGTGATTTTCTTTTGTCCCAATTTTTACATAATTCTGTAAGGGAATTTGGTGGCTTTTTGAATATCAAAATGCTTCAATTATTACATACATGACATAACAAATGATACATTTCGTTAGCAATCATGTTTTCATCCATTATTTCACTAAAAATCACAATTACGTGCATTTAGTGCTCACTTTTATGAAATTCAGTTTTCCCCATTCATATTGTACATAATATAGAATACATGGGTCTATGGCGGCCATTTTGAATATCTAGAAACTATATTTTTTTTGTCAAAAATCGTTTTTTCAGAGTGTTTCACTCATGCAACGCAAATACATACATTTTATAACCAATGTGCGGGCAATTTTATGATTTTCATGGGTAATTTGCATGTTTTGGCGGCCATATTGGATTTTGCCAATTTGTGGAAAATGCTCAAGGTTACACAAGTGGCATCATTAAGATTCGTAATCAGCACCCTCAAATGGACAAGAAACCATAAAAAAATATTATATATATATGACAAAACAAGGTTTGGTCAATATTCTAAAGGGGCCTATCCTGGACTATTACATTAAAGCAACATGAAAGCATTGACTTCTTTTATAAGAAATCCTCAATGTCAAAAGACAATCTTTGAACTGGTGTATTTTAATCAACAGATATAATTATGTAGTGTCAGAAGTTTTCCATAAAGCGAAGCTTCCACGGAAATCATGGAAATGAGGGGAAAAGCGGAAAACATTATTATAATGTCTCCAAAGAAAGGCTTACTTCAAAGACTAAAGATCAAGACCTTTCTTTCCCTAGATCTCTGTTCATATTAAAAAACAAAACTTTTGCAAGACACTTTATTTCAAACCTTTAAAGTAGAGGTATGGAAATAAAGAGTACAGAGCGGCAGGAATTCTACATTTTCTTGCTTGAATTTATCGGTTTGTAACGTTATAATCCAATTTCATGGGCCAAGCCATTTGGTTCTGTCTGTTAACTACACAGAGTAACTAAGAGTCTCAAACAGAACAAAATGGCAACGGATATTAACATTACCGCCCAATAAATTCAAGCAAGAAAATAGAGAAATCCTGCTTGGTAATCTATTTTCATAGTCCTACTTGAAATATGATAAATGTATAATCCAATAATATTGTATGAAAGTTTAAAGTATTGTCCTTGTTCAACTGGCCTGCCACCAGTAGACTCGTCAGTTGCTAAAACATTAGGCTGCACAGCTAAGTAATCATTTTTTCTTACTACATGTATTTCCATAACTCAAAATTATAAGTTTTCTCTTAGCTTTCAATAATTTTCCAAATTTAGAAATCAGAATTTGGAGTTTGTGAAGCAGAAGAAAGCATATTTAATATTGAGAAAGCAGAAATCTTTGGGCACTGTATATATATATATATATATGATATATACAGTGCATCCAAGGAAAAGCAAAAATTATATTTCTGATTATACAGTAATCACAGATCTGTGATAGACAAAAGATGTATCAATTTGAAGCTTTGAGTGTCTCTTTCATCTGAAATAACTTACATCTCGATGATTCTTCATTCAAGCATGAGCGAGTACAAATAATATTAAGAAAGTATACCAGATAATCATTTGGCAGACAGTGGCCCATATTCTGAAGTCGGGTTTAACTTAGACCATGGTCTAACTCTGTGCTAAAATTATGGGAAGCCAAAAGTGTCAAATTTTTTATTAAGTTGTATGTTTTTTTTAATGTTTACTGTGCTTTTTCCAGATTCATCGATAGTGAAGACAATCATCTATTTATACTTCCTAGACAATTATGAGTGATTTGAGAGCCAAATGAGCTGAAGTATGATATCTCTACCATTAGTGATTTATACTTAAACCACAACTTTAAACCTGAGTTTAAGTTAAACCCGACTTCAAAAAACGGGCCAGTATCTTAACATACACTGTCTGTTTCACTTGCTCAAAGCTCTGATTTACTAATGATCAGCCACACATTATGTCTTCTGTAAACTACGGTAAGGCAATTTGTTTAATGAAATTATGGAATTGCAATTAAACTAATTAAAAAAAAACAAAATTTCATTATAACTCGGCCTTTTTCTTTGATTGAGGTATTAAATTAAAGATAACTAAACTAAAATGTTTTTTTTACAATTAGGCATGTGACAGTCTTTCAAAATTCAGATACTGTCTGCCAAGTGACTGTTTGGCATCCTTTCCTCAATTTGTTTTTACTCATTGATTTGTGGAGGAATGTCGAATCATCTACGTTAAACCAGATGAAAGAGGAGACTTTAAGCTTTTCAATGATGGGTCATTTGTCTAAAATATTTGTGATTAAATATTATAAATCCCTGATAGTTCTTGGGTTCCTTTTTTTTTCTTGCATGCATTGTTATATATATGAAAAATTTATTTACTAAAAGCATTTTTTATCATTTTTAAAAATAAAGTTGAAGAATCAGAGATAGGACTGGATAAATTGTAAATACATAATAAATAAGAAAACAATGTTGATTCTATATATATGATTTTCATTGACTCACCAAGTTGTGACACACACTCTATGAACTAAACCTGAAGCAAACATAGCAGCGACCAAAGCTACAGCAACTGTAAAGCAACCAAAAGATGAGAGAAAACATTAGTTTAAAGCGAAATGCCAGTTGTTGGAATGATTCTAAAATGAGTTCGTGTAGCATACAATAAAAAAAACATCCACGTGTCTGTATGTATAAAATAATACCCGGTATGTGCCAAAGGATTCTGGAAGAAATTGAGAAATTTTTGAGAAATTTGCAGAACAAGCATGATGTCTGTTGGGTGTTTCATAAAGCTGTTCGTAAGTTAAGAGCGACTTTACGAACAACTGGTAATCCTTTCTTGTGGTAAGTGATACACATCAAATTTCCATTGGCGTCGATTTAGTTCCCAAGAAAGGATCGCCAGTCATTCTTAAAGTCACTCTTAACTTACGAACAGCTTTATGAGACGGCCCCCTGGACTTTTTCAAAGCAATAATAATACACGGTCACACATGTGCTTATATATGTGTTGGTGATCTTTGGTGTGACTGTTTTTCTGCAAAAAGTTCAGTTTATGCCTGTACCTGGGGGGTGTTTCACAAAGATTTAGGTATGGCTTAGAGTCACACTTAAATGCCTAGTTGCGTGCATTATAAAAGGCATGACTGCATTGGTCAGATCCTGCCAAGAGGACGCGCACTACTGCATATTGATCAATAAGGTTGCGCGTTGCATATCATGTACGCGTCGGGATTTAAGTGCGATTTAAGTCATACTTATATCTTTGTGAAACACCCCCAAGATCTAAATCTACGATGATAATTTTGATATTGTAACAAACAACCTTGGTTTTACAGACTTGAAATCAGTTGATAATGCAAATTTTACTTTTATATATCTCTATTTATATTCTCTTGCTCGATATTCTGCATAACATGGTCTCTTGGTACTGGGTTGAATGTCAATGCACAAACCACATTCTATGGGTACAATTGCCTCTGTTTAGTGTAATCTTTGTACCAGTTTCATTCTCAAGTAGTTTTTGCTGTTTCGTTCTCAAGTAGTTTTTTTGATAATTTGGAAAAATATTCTCTGAACACTTTTGTGCCAGTCAAATATGTGTCATCTACTGATTCATAGACGCAGTGTGATGTAACATTAAGAAAAAAAGTAAATAGCATCAGATGAGGGCTTTATTGCTACAAACAAGTTTTCAGCAATTAAAATTGCATAAAAGGTATACTGGCTATCTGTTATGTTACCAGAATAATCTGAAGATTCTGACACATCAAAGTCATCACTGTCAGTCTACACTGTCAAAATTGAAACCATGAGGTCATAATTAACATAAGATTGATTAATCTCTGAAGTCTTTAATTAGTTTGTGCTTTTCCTTTTGAAATTTTTGCAGCTTCTAAATTTTATTGAAGGTGTAACCCACAACTATATTTCATCTCTCCTCATTTTCTATACATCAGACAGCCACGATTTCAATCGTGTTAATTTATGATTTACATCAATTATTATACTAATTAGCTTAATTAGGTATCCTTTAAACTTAAAAGTAACTTAAAAGTTAAAATGTGACCCACTTATGATTGAAGAATAAGCCAGTGATCCCCAAAACTATTACATATTTAGGTACTGTGATGTTACACATTTAATTTCTGAATGAAATAAAAATTTATGCTCCCCTCGTCATGCTCCCCTCGTCTACCACCATGCAAAAATGGCCAATTGATGTTACATAATTGCTAATTACTGGTAAATGAAGTAATCTCAAGTATTTCTTTTTCTTTCAAGTAATTGGTATAAAGATTCCCTTTGATGTGATACCAAATATACCCATGTAGCACATGTATTTCAAGTTTTATACCATTAATCATTTCTGTGCTTGTCGTGCAAATGTAACGATACCACCTATTTGCGGGCCCAACATAAAACGCATGGCCATAAGCAATAAATCATGTTTTAATTTATGAATGAATGTCTATTTTGCAGAACTTTCTTGAGGAATGCATATTCTAATGTTGAGCTGAAACTACATATACTTCTGGCAATTCCCCTCAACATGGTTGGTTCCACCTAACCACCATCAAAAAAAAAAAAAGTTGTAATAAAAGTAATAAGTGTAAATTCATCCTTGCATATCCAAAGAACACAGAAAAGAACCAATGCTTTACATGTATTGCAAATTAACAAAAGCAGATGAAGATTGACTTTCAGTGATACATACCTTCTGGAATGAGTTTCGCCTGAAATCCTTTACCAAAGAGCATAGTTTCAATGTTACTAATGCACTGCAGATTTTAGCAGTTAAAGATAAATTCCAGTTTTGGTAACGATCTCAAAATGACTTTTTACAGAATCTAATATAATGACCACCCAAGTGTCTGTTTGGATGAATAAAAAATATGTGCCAAAGGATTCTGGTCGAAATTGTGTAATTGCTGAGAAATAAGCAAAATAAGCGCGGATTCGGTCACTTCCGTCGGGTCTTTATTCCAGCAATAATAATACACTGTCCCACGTGTGCCTATCTGTGTTGGGGATCTTCAGTGTGAATATTTTCAGCGTAGATTTCAAGATTTCACAAAGTTCAGTTTATGTAACTGTACCAGATCTAGATCCTCGATGGTATACTGACAATTAAGCCTGGTTTTACAGACTTTCTCATGAAATCAATGTTTACTGCAACTACTGGCATTTCTCTTTAAGGATAACACCATAGTAATAGTATACATTACATGGCTAACAAATCTATGCAATTTTGTTTAAATGAAGTAGAGTTGACATGGCATGGCTCATAGCTTAATATGAAGGGGGCTACATGTATTAACGTGAGGGTGCCTGTGATATCAATTGTTCTATCTTGCCTCCTACTTCCCATTCATTGACCAATGATAAAAAAAAATTATGAAAGCAGCAAAAATTGCTGGCCTAGAAGACTTTGAGGAACCCAAGAACTATCAGGGATTTATAATATTTAATCACAAATATTTTAGACAAATGACCCATCATTGAAACATCTAGTTTCGAAATGATGTAAACATGGTTTCTCCCCTGCTTTGCTTGTTGCAGTTGATGTGCATGATGCACTGTGCAAAATTAACTACACTCAGCACACATGATGCTAAAAATTGCATGAAATGATGAAAACACAATCACATCAAGTGACCAATTCTTGTTCAAACTGGAACACTGCAGAGATACTAAATTAGGCTGAAATTATACAATATTTTTAGGTTATTGCTTGGCAATGCAACTATTTTGCAACATTTTGGTAGATGGTTTTAAACTAAATTAAAGAAAAAGAAATAAAATATGCTCCTTTCAATTAAGAAAATTCCTTTCAGCATAGAGAAGCACCCTTTAGGATTCCCGTAAGATCAGCACAACATTGAACACAATTGAAAGTTTGCAAAGGATACAGTGAGGATCAAGATGAATAGGTCAGCTCCAAGGAATCCACCAAATATTGTCAGCCATTCTGAATCTGCGAGTTGGGTGCGGTATGTCTGCATACCAGCAAACAGGGCTACTGCTAGGATAGCAGACAAAAGAGCCGATACTCCACTACTGACAGCTGAAAGGAACAAGTCACAAATTGATGTTTGAACAATCTATAATGTCAGATAAAAAATAATGAAGGGGGTAGCAATCAGCACTTTTTAAAATTTACAATAATCAGGGCCATAAAATTGGTCATACATGTATGCCATGGTGAAAGGCTTCCTGATCCTATTTCTTGCAAAAATAATTTAAAAACCAGGATGTTATAAAAATCTATATTTCAAGTAATTTCCAAACAAATTCTAAACAAGAACATATTTTCTACAATTTACATGACAGATTTTATATCAGAGTGCACTGGTTGATTTATCTTTTTCTTAATATTCTCTAAACCGAATCAAGTTTCTATTTAAAAACGAAATCTTCAATCCTCTTCAAAAATTACCCTACTCAATACCCACGATCCCTTTGAATTGCCTTGCGCAATTCCCTTCCTCATACTGTTAATGATTCCATCCTGAAAATGACACTTCACTATATATATAAAATTCATGCCCATCACCTGTACTCTTCAAGTGGGCTAGATTTAATCCTGGCAGTAAATGCTCAAGACATCAATGCTCTTGACCGCGATTTGTCACTAATCTCCGAAGAGCGGAGGATCAAAACAGGGAGAGTAGGCCGTAGAGGCGCAGAAGCCCATTTATTTTGTGTGTGGATGACAACAAAAATACTTAAATGAGGAAAAGTTCTGTCTCGTTTGTTCTCCTTCTCTCAAAATTGAAAACAAAATGGCCGATCGATACCGAGAATGAACGCGACATGGAGGTCTAACTTTTCCATTTTTGAGGATCCGGTTTGTGTCTCGATGTCAGGATTCTGTGTGACGATAGACCTTCATGTCATCCATATAATCCAGGTAAGTGCATAATTTATTTTTTCCCCTTTTATTTGGAGGGCTATTGCGACCCCATTCTACCCCATTTTGGAGAGTACCCATGTCTGCCTAGTATTAGTTTACACGGACGAGTCGAGTCCTGGGGCTGGGCTCCGGCCCGCGAAGGCGAAGCGGGCCAGAGCTCCCGACCCTGGCCTGGGTTAGTGAGTTACAAAAAAATACAAAGGAAAGCACATCCACATGATAATGTTTACAATTATTTGGCTATTTGTTGCCAAAAAGTTCTGGAGCAAAAGATGATTGATTTAAAAAATCTAAGTGTCCGGACTCCAGACACGCCGGCATCGAGACCCCCCCGCCTCAATGCATTGACATTGTTTTACCCCAATATAACACACACGGAAACCAGGGCGCGGGACCACTACAAAAAAAGTTGAGATTATATACAACAACTCTAATTACTTCAAAACGCATTTTTCCCACTCTCATGCCTCACAAACGCTTCAATATCAAAATATATTGCAATACTGACGGATTTTCTCCATTTAAGTGACGATTAACGTTAAGATAATATAAGAATTACCCATATTTGAAGTCGCAGTTCTTCCACGTCGGCACTACTGGTCAGAAATATTTCAGACAAATTAGATATTTTCTTTTAAATCTTATTATTGAAAAGGTTAATAATAATGACGATTATCGTGATTAATAAGACATCATGATTCGGTAATGAAGTTTTTTATTGATTATGTTATGAAATCATTGCCTATAATGGATTACTTTGTTAATGTAATTGATAGTAATAAAATCATTTATCAGGACTTAAGACTACGTGTAGATTTCCACCCCCCCCCCTTATGCTCGGATACCATAGAGATACAGTGCGTCCCAAAAAAGAAGCTATTTATTTATTTATTCAAACAACTTTCAACATGATAAAACATTACTCAGCTCGCAGGCTGTTTCACATAATGGTCCTGCATAAGGAGAGAAATACACATATTAAGAAAGTGAAACATCAGAATGAAAAATGAACAAATAGCAAAATTTATCTCATAATAAGATTGTAGTGACAATTTCTGAGTTTATTTTAGGATATCAAAGAAGCCTGAAATACTTTTATGTGATACTGCGTAAAACAAGAATCAAAAGCACTTTTATGTGATACTGTGTAAAACAAGAATCAAAAGCACTTTTATGTGATACGTGTAAAAAAAAAAGAATCAAATGCAATTTGGATTTTTTTAGTTGGACGCAAAGAAATTTCCACCTGTCATTATTAAAGACAGTATTTCCGGAACAGCAGGTGAATTTCAAAAGAAAGCATTCCCAATACGTGTTGAACCCTAAGAGACACGGACTTAGTAATAATATGTAAATAATGTTTTTCCTGGTTACGAAAAATGACCAATTAGATCTCGCCCTGTAAGGGCGGTTTCGTGCGTTCTTAATTAAACGGGGACTCTCACAAAAAACCCGGTTGCTGATACTTCAGCAGAGCCGTCGGTGTTTAATTTTGGTTACATCTTTTTCTATGGGGATTTGAACCAATATCTCCCCGAGATCGTCGGCTTAGCTTCCCAACAGCGTATACCACACTGATGCTGTATGGGCTCTTCATTTTGTAAAGGAGAAATGGACTCCTGTTTTAGCTGACTTTTTACTTCTTTTTCCTGATATTTATCGGGTTCCACTGAGACCCTCACCATAGACGAGTTTTTGTCCTGCATGACATCGATCGATGATTCATCAAGACCGGTTTTCCACTCTCCGTTGTATACGGCAGGCCTAGCTACGTATTTCACCATTCCAAGTTCAGGTCGAACAACTCAATTCGCAAAGTAGATCGAACTGTCAACTTCTCAACGCTTTGGCCTATTTTGGAGTTTATATCCTATTTTATTACATAATCAATTGCTCTGTTATAATTCCTTTGAATATTCGACATTACTTTATTTACTGTCTTCATTATTGGATATATCATACAGGCATTTCTTTGAGTTGTAAACACTTTGTAAATTTGTCAAAGAAAACATTCGAATCATTTTCATTATAAATCGAAGTCATCGAACTGTAATTATTTTGTCAAGTGCTTATTTTTCTTGAATGATCACGTTTAGCTAAAAAGTTGGGGTGTTTGAGTCGCCGTGCTTGTTGTTGCTTGTTTAGTTTTTTCCCCTATTTTTTTCCTAGTCTGATTGATTGGTGTGTTTGATTTATCTTTGTTTTTAAAGAGAAACATAACATTTTCTCCACCAAATTCATAAATACTCAGATCCGTCCCAACAAGATAAAGAAGTGATGAAGGGAAAAGATAGAGGTTTTATACACCGATATGAAATCACGTTAAAAAGGGAATAGGCCTCAATTTAATGAATTGTATCAATATTAATACTTATAGGAAATCATAATAATCGATAATTAACGTTAGATGTGTATTCTTGGGTAATCATGCTAATAATAACAATACTATAAGTATATATGAACCAAAATAAAACAGTTTAAAAATTCTTATTGATCTAAGCGAAATTTCTTATAATGATATTCATGCAACAGAAATGGCATTATGGACTCTTCCGGGAGTTTATTCCAAGTTACATGACTGTTCCGGCATATCATAAATATGTTAGGTTTTGGTAATACTGCATTTAGTAAGTTTGCATTACTAGTGTTCATGCCATGGTGATCGAAATACATTTCAATTTCATTTGATAAGCAGGGAGGGGCGACGCCCCCTATACACTTGTAGGCCTGCATATGAGAATATCCAGAAAATAATCCCGACGTTGGTCAATATAGTTTGCCAGGAGAGTTCATTTATGAATGTATTCCCGCTCGCAATTTGATAGTCAGAAATTCCAGATACATATCTAGCAGCTTTTTTTTGCAATCTATTTAGGGGCAATTTGTAGGCCGCTGCATGGACATGCAGTTGCCCCAAACAGAGCTATAGGAAATCAGTGTAATTTTTTGCCACTGAATCAGTTTGCTTCATGAGATGTAAATCAATGAAAAGATATGCTGGCCATCTCAACGTGCATGCTGTGGAAAATAGGAAAAAAAGAACACTTTTCGGTCTCAGTTTCGGTCAGAGATTAACAGTTAGACCGATATTTAATAGGCAGGGGCGTCGATTCATTTTTCAGATTGGGGGGGCAAAATCATTAACGTTCCAAAGGCGCTCGATCGTATAAGACACCCATCCACCCCCCCCCCCCACACACACACACACACCCACACACACACACACATATATATATATGACTCATGAGACACAGACACGTATCTCACCATCAACAAATTAATGCGAGCGCGAAGCGCGAGCTGATTTTTTTTTAGCATACTGACAGGAAAAGCGTGCCTGTTTAGGGCTGTTTGTAACTCATGAGGATACATATCTCACTACACAGATATAATTTTGATATTTCGATCTGAAAAAAATGACAGTTTAATGTAAGTTTTTGATAAAGAACAAGATATATATCCAAGAAAAGATGATTGCAAATCGAAGCAGGAGTTCTTTTGAAGCTTAAAACTGAAAATGGGACATTTACATTCACCTATTCAATCATGAAAAGTATGGGTTTTTACTACAGAAATGATGCGAGCGCGAAGCGCGAGCTAAAAAATTTTATATTCCAATCTGAAAAGCAGACATTTTGAGCACGATTTTAAATAAAGAACGAATTGTGTATCTCAATCTCGCTTGCTGAACATTACAATCTTTTTTTTTTTTTTTGTATATCCGGAATTATTGGGGGGGGGGGGGCAAAATGATATGTTTGCCCCCCCCCCAATATTTTCATTGGTGGGGCGATCGCCCCCCTGCCCCCCCAGGATCGACGCCTCTGTTAATAGGTTTATTTCTGTCCCAGGGATATGCTCCGCTGAGATTTCGGCATGGCTCCGCGGCATCCCCTCCGTCAATATGTAAATTCACGGTGGAGCCACTGAAAATTTCCATTTGCACGAGTAAAAAAATTAATTTTCTGGGTTTTACTGCTATCGGAAAACAAAGTTCAGAAGACCTTGTGTGTTAAAGGACAAGTCCTATACCAACAAAAGGTTGATTGGAATAAAAGGAGAAAAATAAAAAAATAACACAGAAAATCTCATCAAAATCGGATAAAAGTTATATATTTCAAAGTTTAGCTTAGTACAAAAGTTATATGCACACCCTGGTAGGTATGCTTGGCCGACCGATGACGTAGGCTACTATTTTTTTGGTATTTTGTTATACGTAATATGGAATATTTCAATTTTCTCCTCAGTTGCATGAGAAACAAAGTTTTATTCCTTCCTGAACCATTGTTTTAACATTGTGGCTCAACAAAGACCCGGGGTCCGTATTGTAAATCCTGTGAAAATTGAAAATAAAGGACTATTGTATAATTCAAGCAATAAAAAAATAAATAAATAGTGAATGAGTGACATCATCAACTCTCTCATTTACATATCACTGACTTGTGCATATAACTGTTTTGTGAATAAGCGAAACTTAGAAATGCCATACACTTTTTATATATTTTACATCCGATTTTGATGAAATTTTCAGCGTTATGCTTGTTTGATTTTTCTCTATCGATTGAAATCAAGTTTTTCCTGGGGTGGCTTTGCCGTTTAAAAATGATTGACGTATGGTCGAGAAAAGCTGCATGAAATCATATTTGATTCCTGCATTAGCGTACCTAAGGGGGGGGGGGCAGACTGCCCCCTCCTGACGAGTCACAACACATGCAAGGGACGTATCTCTGCCCCCCCCCCCCCCCCCGACGAGTCAAAACTGATCCCTGACGAGCTAAGTGGGCCCTTCCTTTGAACTTGAAGACCATTTTGTTTTGCTTGTCAATTTTATTCTGGTGCGAAAGGTCCTTTACTTGCGGTTGAAGACCTTTTTTTTTGGCGGACGAATTTGCCCCCCCCCCCCTTTGGAAAATCCTAGGTACGCCACTGGATTCCTGTATTGGACGGTGGGAACGTTCAAGGCACTCTGACAAAAATTTATTGTAAAAAAAAATCAGAAAACATATTTGTGGAGATTCGAGGAAAATCCATCAAAATTAAGAAGTTATGATTAGATTTTGAAGTTTTTGATCTGTGACGTCATATACGAGCAGCTGCCCCGCCTCGCGCCAATGTAGGGATATGGAAAACTAACGGACAGAAGAGGTCTTCACTGCACACGCGCACTCTTGAATTTCACTTCCATCATACCCTTTTTATTTCCACAAACTAATGTGTATCTATAGGATAAGATGGAATCAGGTAGATTTTTAGTTCCCTGGAAATGAACATCTTCTTCTATCAGCAGACCATAATTTCATTTACATCCAATAAGTGAGAAATGTGGTACTTAAAATCCGAAGTCAGGGATATATATTGGGATGATGGGTTTGGGGGCATGTGGACTATATCTGTCACATCGGACGGCATGTACTTTCGTTGGGATTTTAATAAAGGGGATATTGTAAGGCAAATACTCATGAAAGAAAACCATGAGGATTGGTTAAAAAGACTTAGTGCAATACCAATCACTGAGGAGAGTTTGTGAGATAGCAAAGAGCAGACCCACATGCCCTAGCTTACTCAATGTACAGTCAATACACCATATAGGGCGGCTAGCTGGTCTGAGCTTTTGTGTATACCCGCGGCGTCCGTTAGGTTTTTGACTCACAATTAGGCTTTCCAGCTCTTTCCATTGCTATGCTGAACATTTTATGAAATATATATATATATTTATTTTATTCCATATGCCGAAGCAGATTAAATATATATATATATATATATATATATATATAATATATATATATATATATAGTGCGTATCAAAAAAAAGTTTACACTTTGAAAAAGCCCAGGGAATTCAAAAATATACAACATGTGGGTAATTTGTTCACATATAATCTTGGGTTTGGGTCTCATCTATCCAATGAAAGTAAAACTTTGACAGAATGTTACACTTGAGTGAGCACTGTCCATTTTTGTAAAGCTCGCAGAAATCTGTTTGCGCAGAAATGCTCGTTTTAACGCTGTGTCAAGGGGAAAGGGCAGAATCAAACTTACCCTGCGAAACATTTCTCATGCATTTCCCTTGTACTTTTAGTCAAATAAAACGGATACATTCAAGCATTTTGTAACAATTTTGCCAACCAAATTGAAATTTCAACATTTAGTAAGCACAACCTTTACCCTTTTTGTGCCAGCTGGATCTGAGGACACAACTGAACCTGAACAAAAGTTTATATCAGACATCTCCAGCATTTTTTTCACTGAGTTTTTATCATTTAAAGTGGGTTACATTTCATTTTTCATTTAATACTTGTTTCTCCACACTTTTCCCAAGCTTGACAATGATTAACAAAATTAAAATCAAGCCTAAGCCATTTCATGTAAATCACAGCTCAGTGTAAAGCAAATATCATCTCGATGGCCTCGGTGTGTGGGGGAGTGGGGTGGGGCGCAGCGCAATGCACTCTTCGAAGTGTTTTTGACAAGAAAACAGGTTTAAAAAGGTAAAAGATATCTGCAAATCAATTTTACTAGCTAAATTCCACGTTTTCTTCATGATTAAGGCCTATACTTTTATTATTTAAAAGTTCTGCGCAAATCATTTTTCACTAAATTTTCAAAAGTAAGTGGTTCTCACTCAAGCGGAAATATTTTTCGACAGTTATATCGTCATTTGCTTAAATGGATCTGTACCCATGGGCAGTGGCGTACCGTGGGTCACGGCATTGGGGGGGCACCAGCAAAAATTTTGAGTCACTTCGTGAGCGCGCGAAGCGCGCTCAGTTGCAAGGTATACTGACCTAATAGAGACATTTTAAAGACAATGCCATTAAACGGATGTATTTAACTAATCAAATAATGCGAGCGCGAAGTGCGAGCTGAAAATTTTGATATTCAGACCTAAAAAGGGACATAATCAATTTTTTGTAATCATGATACGTACCTGTCTCGCTAAGCAATGCGAGCGCGAGCTGAAATTCTTGTATATATTGACCCCAAACAAGGAGATTTTAAGGACTATATATATTTTAGGAATCCATTAAGAGTATACATATCTAACCATAGTCATCTAATGCGAGTGCCAATTAAGCGCTTGTTGATTTTGTTAGAATTACATCTGAACACATGAAGTACTTGTAGTCATTGTAATCATGAATATCATACGCATCTCACTAATCAATCATTGCGAGCGCGAAGCGCGAGCTGAAAATTTAGATAACTCAGACCTGAAGAGTGGCATTTTAAGGCTTGTATGTAGGAATTCACGAAGACCATACGTATTTCACTAATCAAGTAATGCGAGCGCGAAGCGCGAGCTGAAATTTTTTGATATTCACATTAGAAAAAAGGGACATTTCAAGGACTGATCCGTATTCATGGAGAGCAGACATATCCCACTAATCCACTAATGCGACAGGAAATGTTTTATATTAAGACCTTAACATGGGGCAATCACTTTAAGTAGTCATGAAAAAGAAGCATATGTCACTACATAAAACAATAATAACTCGAAGTGCGAGGAAATATATTTGGTGTATATTGACTTGAAAACGGGAGGTTTTAGTACAACAGGATTATATATCTCATTAAACAGACAATGCAAGCACCAAGAACAGTGAAGACATAGGCCCTGAGAAAATTATGTTTCGTAAATTTATGATAAAAATGTTTATTATGTAATTTACCATAACATAGTTATAATATAAAATTATAATGAATAAGAAGTTCTTCTTTCCCACTTCGTGGCTCTTCCTTTCTCCCTCTTTTTCTTCTTTTACCCGTTTTTTTTTTTTTTTTGTCAGCCGATTGGGGGGGGGGGCACGTGCCCCCCATGCCCCCCCGTAGTTACGCCACTGCCCATGGGTGTCGATCACGGGGGGGGGGGGATATATCCCCCCAATATTTCAAGTGGGGGGATGGCCTGTATTATCACCCCCCCCCAATAATTTAGGGAAGAAACATTATAATAATGATGATGAAAAAATGAAAAGTTTGATCATGATGATTATAGTGATGATTATGCCATCAATCAGTTTGTTTTCCTCGCAATTTGTGTATATTGTTATTAAATAAAAAACATTCTTTTTTTCAGGACTATTAAACAGATGGGTGGAGGTTCAAGGTGAAAAGGCGAGAAATGTTTTTGTATATGATATTTTTTAACACATGACATAAAAGGACCCCAACGAAAAACAACTTTTGTTGATAGGGTGTTCCATCCCACCAGTGGTGAATAAATTAATTTTAATACATCAATTCATTCAAAAGGGTGGACAATAAACGGGAGTAAAAGGGTGGCAAGATAAATCGTCTAAGGAATGACCATATAGCTATTACAGTATATAGCTCTATGGAATGACGGTAAGCCCGATGGCGCACGAGAAGCCACACAGTTTGTAATTTGTGTTAGTAATTGGTCCGAATCTGCATGTTATCATCATGCATTAAGAAAAAAGATATTGCCAGTCGGGTTAGATTTAAGAGAGAAGTTGTATACACAGAGGCGTCGATCGGGGGGGGGGGCGATCGCCCCACCAATGAAAATATTTGGGGGGAACATATCGTTTTGCCCCCTCCCAATAATTCCGCATGTGTAACTAAAAAATAAAATAAGATTGTAATGCTACACTGAAACCAGCAAGCGAGATCGAGATACCAACTCGATTTTGATTTAAAATCGTGCTCAAAATGTCTGCATTTCAGATTGGAATATAAAAATTTTCAGCTCGCGCTTCGCGCTCGCATCATTTCTGTACCAAAACCCCATACGTTTCATGATTAAATAGGTGAATAGAATGTCCCGTTTTCAGTTCTGTACCTCAAAAGAACTCCCACTTCGATTTGCAATAATCTTTTGTTGGATATATATCTTGTTCTTTTTAAAAGCGTCCATTAAACTGTCTTTTTTTCCAGATCGAAATATCAAAATTTTCAGCTGGCGCTTTGCGCTCGCATCTATTGTTCTTCTAGATACCCATCTTAATCATTGGTACCAAAAATGCTTAGAATATCAAGCTTTCACGTCAGAATATAAAGAAATTTTAGCTCGCTCTCTAGTGAGATACATGTATCTATGCCCCTCATGAGTTACTACAAACAAACCTAAACAGGTAATTTTTTCCTGTTTTCATGTCATACTAAAAAATTTCAGCTCGCGCTTCGCGCTCACATTGTTGGTGAGGGTGAGATATGTGTCTCTTTCTCATGAGTCATATATATATATATATATATATATATATATATACATATATATATATATATATATGTATGCATATATATATATAATATAGGCCTATGTGTGTGGGGGGGGGTGTGGGTGAGTTTGTTCGTTTTGTATGATCGAGCGCCTTTGGAATGTTGATTCATGATTTTGCCCCCCCCCCCCATCTGAAAAATGGATCGACGCCCCTATGTATACATCATGCTCAATAAACAGATCACTATGTACATGGTCCAGATAATTTTTGTCATTTTTTCTTTCGTATGAGTTTAGAATAGGCTTACTTGTAACACATATTGAATTACACTACAGTACACTACAACAATGAAGGAATTTTCAAGAACACCATGCATATCAATTACTCCAAAATGTCCTAACTTGTGATTTCAGTGGGGGTAATGTTGAAAGATCCCCATCCACAAGAACTTTTGTGTCAATCATCCCCCCCCCCCCCCCAACCAAGAACACCGATCGACACCCATGTCTGTACCAATAGTAAAATGTGGAAAAATCTTTGGGATACTACAAATGCATAATTTTACAGGATTTTTTCAAAGTGTAAATTTTTTTGATGCGCACCAGAAAAAAAGAAACCGAGATTTATTGATGATTTTTCATAACTTAATTACAAATCATTGTAAAGCTGAGAGTCTCCTCTTTCATTTAAAATAACATACATGTAGATTATTTATCATTCATGCATGAGTGAGCAAAACAATTTGAAGGAAACCAAAAAGTTATTTGGCAGGCGGTATCCGAGTTTCAAAAAAAAAATCACACTTAAAAAAAGTTCAATATCTGCTCTTTAATTTGATACATCAATTACAGAAAACGGTCAAGAATTAACAAAGTTCTGTTTATTTGAAATAAGGCTTGAATTCCAATAATTTCATAAAATTAAGAGGTTTTACTGGATAGCTTTCAGACTTTTACTCGACGCTCCGTTTTGGTGACGATCAGCCATGCATAAAGTCTTGTTAACCGTGCGATAGCTTAGGTGAGAAACCGGTGAAAATGTGTGTTTCATGAAATTATGGAAATACAAGCATTGTTTTGAAGAAACATAGCTTTGTTATTTCTATACCATTTTCTACGATTTAGCTATCAAATTAAAGAGCAGATATTGAACTTTTTAGGCATGTGATTTTCTTTTTAAAATTTTGATACCCCCGCCAAATGACTTTTTGCTATACTTTCTTCAAATTGTTAGATATACTGTATATATATATATATATATATATATACTGTATAATACACATAAAGGTCAAGTCCACCCCAGGAAAATGCTGACTTGAATAAATAGAGAAAAATCAAACCAGCATAGTGCTGAAAATTTATCCAAATCAGATGTAAAATAAGAAAGCTATGACGTTTTAAAGTTTCGCTTATTTTTCACAAAACAGTGATACAAATAGGTGAGTCAGTCTATGATGTCCATCACTCATTATTTCTTTTGTTTTTTATTGTTTGAATCATACAATATTTCATTTTTTATAGATTTGACAATAAGGACCAACTTGACTGAACCATATAGTATCAAGCAATGCGAATTCTACATGTTCAGGGAAGAATTAATCGTTGTATCACTTGACAATGAGGAGAAAATTAGAACATTTCATCTTTCATATCATAAAATACAAAAGAAATAGTGAGTGGATGAGGTCATAGTCTCCTCATTTGCATACCAGCCAGGATGTGCATATATATGTTTGGTGAAATTAAGCGAATCTTTAAAATGTCATAACTTTCTTTTTTTACATCCGATTTTGATGAAATTTTCAATGGTATGCTCGTTGGATTTTTCTCTTTTTATTCAAATCAACTTTTTGTTGGGGTAGACTTGTCCTTTAAACTTCATTAAGCACACATAGTTATTCAATTTAAATAATATTCTGGAGCAATTATCTATGGGGGTGAGATAAAATTGACATTTCTGCCAATGACTGAAATAATGAATACACATGATGCTGGAATGAATATTATAAACAATGCCTGCATTGATGCTCGTTCAATGTTGAAATTTCTTTGGGTAGATGAACATATCTATAGATTGGAAAATTGTGTCAGCAGTTTAAGAAATATCACCTGAAGGTCAAGTTCATTCACATGTGTGTTTAATTGAATCAGCAAAGTCATGAAAGAAACAGAAATCATTACTGAACATGAGCTGAAAACATGGATATCAAGGCAATTTGAAATTTTGCATTGCTTTGTCAAACTTTAGCTGAAGAGAAACCATTAATAAGTTCATGATACCATTATGAATTAACTTTTAATTTTGTCATTATCAGAAAATTTATATTTCATATTGATGCTTCAAAAATTGTAGTCTTGTTATTAATCATAAAATACATTCTCCTAAATTGTCTAGGAAATAATTTAAAAGTTTCGCTGATTAAATTTCTTTCTTGTAACTTAAGCGAAAACAAATTGAAATTTTGATAAAAATTAACCAAATTTTGGTTAAATTTAACATAAAATATACCATTCAATTATCAAAATTTAACATTCAAATTAAGTATATATTTATTTTTCATTATCTCCAAGTGTTTCAGCTATTTTACTAATAAGGCATGATTTTGTTAAGATCTTTAATCTTAGTTAAACATTATAAAATGTCTCTATTCAAGCATAGAATTTTAATTTTTTTTTTATTTTAAAATAAAAAAAAAGATTTACAAATCTCTTTTGCCAGCAAAACATTGTCTTGAAAATAAACATAATATTCTTGTAAAATATACAAATATAGTACTGTAAATCTTGAATAAATATTTAGAAAATCATCATGTAAATGAATGAAAGACACCAAAAATGTAAGTTAAAAAAACACACACCCACAATTACATCATCGAAATATCTAGAATGCTGCTATCCGTCACTGATGTGTCTTTCCAGTGAAAGACAGTCTATTCACTATTTTCTCGCAATACCTTTCAATACCTTTATCTTATTAAAAATGCATCTAGTAGTTGCAGCAAACAATCATTTCATGAGAAAGTCTCTAAAATCAAGGTTAAATGCCACATATCTAGTTCTGTTACATTGAAATAAACTTATCTTTGTGAAATAAAGAAAACTAAGCTGAAAACCGATAATTCTGATAATCACTAACACAAAAAGGCATATGTGGGGACAATGTATTAATATTGTTTGGAAAAATACCTGACATTTGATACAAATTCACTGCTTATTTTGCTCCTTTCTCAGCAATTACACTTTTTCCCCGTCATTTGGCACAAATCTTTGATTTATACATACAAAAACTTGGGTGGTAATTTGATTGGATTCTGTTTTAACTCATTTTGAGATTGTTACCATAACTGGTATATCTTTTAAGGGCACCCCACAAAAAGTTCAAGGGAATAAACAGATAGAAATCCAATGAGCATAACACTGAAAAATTCATCAAAATCGGATGTAAAATAAGAAAGTTATGACATTTTAAAGTTTCGCTTAATTAAAAAAAAACCAGTTATATGCACATCCGGGTCGGTATGCAAATGAGCAGACTGATGACGTCATCCACTCACTATTTCTTTTGTATTTTATTATATGAAATATTCTAATTTTCTCCTCATTGTCAAGTGAAACAAAGATTAATTCCTCCCTGTAAATGTGGAAATAGTATCAAATTATAACTACATTGTTCAGTCAAATTGGATCATATTGTCAAATCTGTAAAAATGAAATATTGTATAATTCAAACAATAAAAATCAAAAGAAATAGTGAGGGACAGCATCGGGTTGTGCATATCACTGTTTTGTGAAAAATAGGCAAAACTTTAAAATGTCATAACTTTCTTATTTTACATCCGATTTGATGAATTTTTCAGCATCATGCTAGTTTGATTTTCTCTATTTATTCAAATCAACATTTTCCTGGGTTGGACTTGAGCTTAATACATGATGTGCTAAGACCATTTGGTCTAATATCAACTAGGTCTTATTGTCATTTCGTCTAACCATCACTTGGGCTAAATATCATTTAATGCCTATATGGTCTAATTACCACTTCATCTCCTTACCTTTTGGCACTTTGTCAAATGAAAATGTTGGTCCTTAGGGAAGCACCATTAGATACCCGGGGGGGGGGGGGGAGGCTGGAGTTTGGGTTGATGGAATTTCTTTTTCCTTTCTTCTTTGAGTTAAGTTTTTTTTCCTTACTCCATTTTTTTGCACCTTTCAGATGATTTGTCAGTGGACCAAGTTTTTTTTTACTCTGATGGTGAGTCAAGTTTTTTTTTTACTCTGACGGTGAGTCAAGTTTTTTTTTGCTCATATAGCAAGTCAATTTTTTTTGGGGGAAAAACTTTCAGCCCCCCCCCCCTGAATATCTAATTGTGCGTCCCTTAACAGTTCATCTAATCACATACACTAATGGGGTGTTGCAAGAAACTTGCGATCAATTGCAAGTCTATTTTCGGTCTCTAAATCAATTGCATATCTTGCAATAAATTGTAATTTGTGATTGATTGCTGAATTGATTCTTGCAACAATGAGTGTAATCTGATTTGCTACAGATAAAATTGATCTATCGATTGTAATAAATGCAACAGAAATTTTGCAATTGCAAATATTTTCTTGCAACATCACCTAAAGTGGTGTCAGACCAAGTGGGTTATAGAATAAATGGTGTAGCGTAAATGGATATTATATTGTGTTTTACTTCAATTTTTTCTAATGTTATTTTCATGTAAATTTTTCATACTATTTTCTTGGAAAAGAGAGAGAGAGAGAAAAAAAGAAGAAACTGAATGAGAAAAAATGCAAAATAAGCTAAGTGGCAATAATAAAAAACTGAAACTAATATAGAGCATAATCAAATAAAGCTGCTCTATATGCACTTTGCATACAACTCTACAATATGTATATTATAACAAATATAAACAGCCTTTTTGAAGCAACTCTTGGAATATGTAAGATTGAAGAGTCTTCATTTCAAAATAAAATTAGACCAAATGGTAGGAGACCAACTGGTAATCTTGATAAAATGTCCTTAGCCCAACTGAGATGAAACCAAACAAAAAGTAGACAAATTATTTGTCAGTAGACCAAGTGGCAATTTACTGGATCGTCATCTTGCCGGAATGTTCCTTTTAATACAAAATAATGTGCTCTGATAAAAAATATATGTTCCTTAGGTATCATATTATAGCCTGATAAGTGGAATGGCTGATTAACAATCATTCTGTTACGTCCAGGCATGTCGAACATAATCAATATATATGTCACAACTATTACGCAAGCTTGCATTTCTCAGCAGCAAGCTAAGTTAAAAAACAGGAGCTACAAACTATATACATGTACATCTTTATAGAATTTCAAAACTATACAATCATATACTGTCTGCAATAGAAATACTATTAGAATGTAACAACACTTTGATAAAAATATTTATATCCATAGTTGAAAGACAAAACAATTTTATTCACCAGATAAAACTTTGAAATTAGACCAAAAAGTAATTCAATTAACCATGAATATTTCTTCACTTCATTATGCATAATGTAGTATTCATTACTTTCATTCACTGATCCAGTATTCTGTTGTTGTCTCAATCGACACAGTTCCATTCATTTATTTCTTTCACTTGCAAGAAATGCAAAAATTTAACAAGAAAATAGAATGTACATATTTGCATAATAATTGAACTGCCTACCAGTTTCAAATGCTTCTCTCTTGCCCCTTCACTTGAATCATAAACTGTAATATATTCACTTCTGATCAATGGATATTTCAACAATTTCTCTTTTCCTACCTCCATTCCCCTTTCCTACCCACCCTTCTCCTTTTCATCATTATTCTCATAAGCCGCATTTAGACATCATTCCCTTACTGTGGGGGCCCTGCATTATTATAATTGTGAGTCTGATTGCCAATCACAAGGTTGGTTACTGGTCCAGTGATATTAAGGATCAACTTTTGTGGTTTGTCATTACTACCATGCTGAGCTGGAAAATCCAGGTTCATTTCAAGAGGTGCATCTTTTCCCTCTCCATCTCTGGGTCTCCTTGTTTCTTCTTCAGCCGACCCCCTCCATCCTGTACCATCACCTCCAGAAACATCTCCCCCAACCTTCTCCTCCTGTTTATCTGGGAGAAGTCTCTGATATTCATCAGTCTCTTCCCTTGATCTACTGTCAACAGCTTCTTCCCCATTAGCTGGCCCATCCAAACTGTCTTTGGTATCCCCAGAACCCAAGTGCAATGGCACACTTTCATTATCTTCACTGCTTCTAAGAGTTCTGGCATTTTCACTCATCCCAGATCTGAAGCTACCGTTCTTTGAAGAATCATCTTTTCTGTTCTCTTTCGTGGGTTGCGACTTTTTTGCGTTAGCCGAAGCAATCAAGTTTTCTTGCTTGCCTTCTCCATGTTGGTAATTGCTATCAGGATCAGGCAGAAGACATTCAAGTTCTTCTCTCTTTGCATAATTTTCTTCAAACCCTAGCCTCATGTTGTTTCTCTGGGCTCCATCTAAATCTGAGGTCTCCGTCTGAAGGTTATCCTCATCAAGACCGATGACATTGGTTGATGTGCATTGCAAAGTTGCATCAGACAGTAGTGTCTGTTTTTCATAAGGTACCGCCTTGCAACTATTCCCTTCTTCTTCTCTCCCCCCACCCACGTTTGTTGGAGCAACATCAGATTCTATACTAAATATTGGTGACCCACCATCACTCGTCTCGAGACCATTAACAATATCTTGCTCCAATCTCCTTGAACTTGAGGGATGATCGCATGTGTCAGACACACAAAGACCTTCAGATATTTCAAGTGGAGGTTTTCCAGAATCCCTGCAATGTGAATTCAAAAATGGGTGGAAATCACTCGAACTGTTCCCATTTTCCTTCAGGTCATCTACAACTTTATGGTCAGAGTCGGTCTTGTTCACATAAGGCAAAGGAATCTCTGAATTACCACAGGTAGGATGCTCTTTCCTCTGTAAAATAGATGAACCTTCGGGGTAATTAATTTCATTTGCGCTGTGGAAGGCCTCTAAGACTGTTTTTTCACAATCTTTATCATCTTCAACATTCTCTCCAGATCCACCACTTAGAGTTTGCTCTTGAGTTTGACATTGACCAGCTGTCACAAGTGGAACTGTGTCTACTACCATTGCTTTGACTCCTGTATGATTATTAGCAACTATCACAATCCCTCCAATACTACCACTATCTGACAAGCCATGATCTTCTCTGCCATGGGTCTCATCTGGATACGAATGAGTCTCTCTACAAGGAATTAAAGAATCAATTGATATTAAAGAATTGGATGATAAAAAATCTCACTACAAACAAAGCAACAAAAAAATTGTTTTTTTTTTATAACTTTCATCACCTACCAATATCAATATTTTCTAAAACTAAAAATAACATACAAGTCAGGATGTATAGCATACTGTAAAAGGATAAAAATGAAATGAGAAAACAATATACAGTGTATGTAAGATAAGGATCCGCAATGAATGATTGAATATCCCCCAAACAGCGAATGAATTCTTTTCGTTTATAACGCACTTGTAAATCTTTGATGACTGTACCATCATTAGTTGAGGTGTTCTCAAGAACTTATACCACAACAATGAATTAAACAATAAAACTCCTTTTGGAAATTAGAAAAGGCCCATCTATTTTTCTCTTCAAATGTCTAATCACAATCTCACTTCCCTAGGGGCCTTTTCACACGTGAATCTTGAATCATCATTGTAATGATTGCTATTGTAATCGTGACTGTGATAAGCGTTCATGATCTCATCATGTTCTAGTTTGGTTTCACACGTGCTAAATATTTGTCATTAGCCTTATTTTTCACTGGAATCATCATTCACATTACAATTTTTTTTTTACTGTGTGAAAGGGCAGTCAGACTCTTTCAATTACTGGCTTATGTGAGTCAATCACAATAGAGTGTGTGCAAACAGTTTTCTTCAAAGGTACTCTCACATAAATAGAAACTATGAATATGGTGGCTCAGTGGTTAGAGTGCACCTCACTCTGGCATAGTCATACCAAAAGACCTGAGAAATGGCCTTCTTGTCAGGCGCTCAACATTTCAGAACGTTTGGAGAAGCGTAATTGTAACAAAGTGTTATGCAGGGCCCGCTTGAAAATCAGCCAATAGAAGTGGCTACCATGGGTAAATAAGAGTTTACTATTACTATTATCCAATATTAATATAATGTTCAATGGGTGAAAATGCATCTGTTTTGATATAACATACATGTACATTTACGATATATTCAGTTTCATCATATCTCCATCTTGAACAGCATTTTCCCGAATGAACAGAAAAACTCTTCCAATATTAAAATCAAAATTAAAAGTTTATATAAACTTACACATCTCCCAATACAGTTTCCGAGGAAGGTTTTCGATCATTTCTGCAATGTTTATAGCATACATAGACTGGTATCACACTGCCGCCGATAAGGACAACGGCCAGAAGAATGATGATAATGACGACTCTCGTAGACACACCTCTAGCCACGTGATCTAATGTAGGAAAGAAGACCAATGTCATTTTTTTTCTTTTGCTGAAAAGGATCAAGAAAGGTCTTGCCATAGACTTACATACAACATTTGTGCCAGAGTGTCAACTAAAGCGGAATCCAACCTAAGTCATAAAATGTTATGTAACATCTGGAGCGGAAACATTCAGTAAAAACAGAATGGTGACAGTTGGAAAGAAATCAGACAAGCAATAAGGAATTTACACCTCAGTTACATGTATATGGATTAAGATAATTTTGTTAATTTCGAATTGGCAACTGGGAGAACTGGTAGCCTCTGGGACATCTACCCCATAGGCCATGTACTGTACTTACATGTAATTCTCCTTTAAAGTACCTATTCCCCTGCATGGCAGTACTTAATCAAATTAAAAAACACAGGTAGCACATATATTTTACAACTTTTTAAAATTCATTACTTACTAAATAGTTTGTCCGATATTGTTCAAACTTTCACCTATCTACTTGACTGAATTTTCCTCTAAAAACAAGTTTTAAATTTAATCTTTATTTGGGTTTGACTCCCTTTTGATCTACACACAACATTGATAGAGCCAAATTATATCTGCTCCAAGTTTTGGTGACATTCTTAACTTGAAATTGTTACCACTCATGCACATACAACTTGGGGCATCTTGAAGACAAGTTACTTCCAATTTGCTTGAGACCTCAAATTTCATAAGCTCACATTCCTTTACTAATTTTTTTTTAAAGTACACACCTAGTTACCAAGAATGCATACGGCATTTCCATTTACTTGAATGTAGAATGAAAGAGCACTGTTGATTAAATGCCTTGCTTACGGTCATGGGTGCCGTGGCCAGGAACTGAACCCCAGACTTTCAAATGTCTATATTTAGGCACCTTAGACTACTCGGCCACGGCATCTCCACATTCCTTAATTACTGTTGCAAGTGCTGGAGGTAGCATCCCCCTCCACTTTTCAATTTCATGCAAATGCTATTTCATATCTGTATTCATATGTGGAATCAATGGTGAGCTGGAAGGATCAGCTTCTAACATTGGCAACATACAGTTCAATCAAAAACTAAATGATATAAGCAGGGGCGGATCCAGGATTTTCCAACAGGGGGGGGGGGGGCCAATTTTTGGAGGAAAATTTTGACAAGCCAAAAAAAAGAAAAAAAAGTTTTCAACCACAAATAAAGGATATTTCGTACCCGAACGAATTTGACAAGCAAAAAAAAAAAAAAAAAAAAACGGTCTTCAATTTCTAAAGAGGGGGCACACCTCTGTTTTAATGGCATTTTTACATAACAAATTATTTATTTTGCTTCTCAAAGGGGGGGGGGGGGGGACATGTGCACCCCCCTTGGAACCGCGCCTGGATATAAGAATTATATATGATTGAAATACACTTGAAACTGGTACCAGGAATGATTGAGAATGATATATATTCATTTGATATCATTCACATGAGAAAAGGGAGGGAATCAAACCTCTGTCATCAGAGCTGCAATATCTTCAATGCAGATATGCTACCACTTCTTGACATTTTTAATATTTTATCAAATGAAACCCCCAAGTTTTGAAAAAAAAACTTGGCCTTCACACAGGAAAATGTATTAAACAACAACAAAAATGCTAAAAGAAAGAAGCAAAACTTATAGAGAGAAAAAACCAACTTGTTAATAATATATTTCAAGAGAGTTTCCCATGCAGTCTGAACATTGAAAATAAATGATCAGTTATTATCTCACACTCACAGAGAAGACAATATTCCAGTGGATTTTCAGAGCATATGTTGTGCTTTTTTTTTTAAGGTATATGACATGTGCAGATTATACTATCACACTATTATATATACACAAACACAATTATAATAGGAGTACCGTAGACTTCTCTGTGAATGCAAGCAATTTCTCAGGAAATCATGTCCAAAAGGGAAATTAATTGTTGAAATCAATTATTTTTTTAACTACATGTATCCACTGCAGTATGGCCATGTCATTCCTAAATATGGGGCATAATGGGGCTTTAATTTCAAAATCATATACTCTCTTAGAAATCACCATATCTATGAAAACGTATTATCAATCACGTATTGAAAATGAAGATTGGCAATACTTCATCAAAATTATCGACTTCCATTTACTGTTTACATTTATCTGGGGTGGACTTGGCATTTAGATTTATGAAGGTTTTGTTCCTTAACTAGTTCAAGAGCATACAGTTGAGGGGCTTCATTATACAATGTGATCTCATACCTGGATACAGAGGTAGTGATGACATCCAAGATGTGATGGTAGCTACGGTCGTTACCTGCTGATTTTCAAGCCAAACTTTGCAGGCTGGGATCATTCGAGGATTGCTCAGCTTTTCACACTTCTGATTACAAAGATCTGGGTTTTGTGGATCTTTATAAAACCTAAGGAAAGAGCAAACATTTGTTCAGGTTATTTTCAATAAAACCCGAACTAAAATTAGTGGACTGATCTTCAAATTCTAGTCATTTTTTTCTCCACAAATCCCTACACAATGGATCCATCGCTGAAAGAGTTTCAATCAAGCACACATCAAACTATCAATCACAACTCGAATTTCAGCTTGATAAAAGCACATTTAGGATTGCATATGACCTGAGTTTGACAGGGCTAAAAGGCTTTCCCTGCTTTCCTGAAAACACAAGTATACTGTTACCGTATAACACTCTTTTTCCAAGTTCAAAACAAGTTGAACCCCTGCCTTGCCTGTATTACAAGATTCATATAGAAGCAGTGTTGATTTTGAAAACAACTGAATTTTCACGAAAGGAGAATAAAAAGTTAGACACCCATTCATAAAATGATAAAATATGAAGTTCTTTGACCCCCAAATTGCCTTTTGTTTGACCTTGACTGTGAAACTTTGTTTAAATTTCAAAAAACAAACTCATTTAAATTTCATTTACTTTGATTTAAAAGTACTTTTAAAATAATGAAGAAAAAACATATAACAATTCTGATACTTCATCTGAAATGACCTTTACCCAGTAACCTATTATTATAGTTCATCTAATTTCTGAAACCTGTTCATCACATCCAGGTTCGACATAATACAGAGTTTTTACAGACTTATAAATTCAATATTATCTTGAAAGTTCATAATCTTGACATTTGGTTAGGTGTTTCCTAAGTTGATATCAGTTTATTGACCTCCAAATGACATTTGACCTTCACCTAAACTGACCATTAATTGTTCTGGGATAGTGAATTAAAAGTAGGTTGGATTGATTATCATCATCATCATGATTCAAATAGGCAAAGGTATACACTCATATCTGAAGTGTTTCTTAAATATTACCATGTGAACAATTACAAATTCACCACAACCTTTTCCTTCCATACCACACATATCCTGATTTCCTCCTTTCTTTTGTTATTCTAATTCTTGTTTCTTCTCCTTCTCAACATCATCATCATCATCATCACCATAATGTCATAAACCACTATTATCCTAATCACCACTATCATCACCACCATCGGCATCATCATCGCTGCCTTCGTCATCATCTGTCTTTCCCTTTTCTTTCTTTTATCTTCCTCTTCAACTTCTCATTCTACTTATCTCTTTTCTTTGTTCTCTTCTTCCTCTTCACTTTATCCTTATACATGTACCTCTTTTTCTAATCCTTCTCACTTTCCTTTTCATTTACCTTCTTTCTTTCCATATTTCTTCTCATCCTCCTTCTCTTCCACCACCTCCTCTATCCCACTCATCTTTCTCCATCATCATTAGCACCACCACCACCATCATCATCATATTATTCCATCCCCCAACTTGAATAGCATGATGTCATGTATTTACGCCCATGCATGGAATGAAATGAACAAATGAATAAATTTAAATTTCCTCATTCTGCCATACCACACATACATGTATTAACTGATACTCCCCAAATTAAACAACCAATGTCTTCTAAATATGCAGAGTTCAAGGTCGATCCATCAAATAATTCAATCAAGGTAATCATGTGGGCAAAACAGTCCTGAAAGACGAGCCACATGGTGTAGGAGGGGGGAAAAAACCTCTCCTTACCCAGGGAGGCACTCTCCACACACACGATCAGTAGAGAAGCTGCATTCTTGATCAATCACAGTGTTTTCACATAATCTGCAAGCCACACAGTCATAGTGATTGTAGGAGTAGTGATCCTCAGGACAGGGGACACAGACAGCATCACCATTCTCTCCATCTCCACAATACTAGCAAATAAAATGAAAATGAGGGGGGATATGTTTAATTAAACAAGTGGAATGCCTCTGGCCGTCTCACCTGCATCACGCGATTCAATATAGCAGCAGTGCTGATTTTGAAAACTACTATAACTCGCACAAGATGTTCAGTGATACTTGGTTACTCTTATTTCCACGTTTTATGAACTAGACCCATACACTTATAGAGATATGATGGTAATTCAACAAATACCCCCAACGTGGCCAAAGTTCATTGACCTTACATGACCTTTGACCTTGATCATGTGACCTGAAACTCGCACAGGATGTTCAGTGATACTTGATTACTCTTACATGTATGTCCAAGTTTCAAGAGAAAGATCCATCAACTTTCCAAGTTATGATGGTAATTCAACAGATACCCCCATTATGGCCAAAGTTCATTGACCTTTGACCTTGGTCATGTGACCTAAAATGCGCAAAGGATGTTCAGTGATACTTCATTACTCTTATGTCCAAGTTTTATGAACTAGACCAACACACTTTCAAAGTTATGGCGGTAATTCAACAAATACCCCAATTTGACCAAAGTTCATTGACCCTAAATGACCTTTGACCTTGATCATGTGACCTGAAACTTGCACAGGATGTTCAGTAATACTTGATTACTATTATGTCCAAGTTTCATGAATCAGATCCATAAAATTTTAAAGTTATGATGGTAAATCTACAGATACCCCCAATTCGGCCAAAGTTCATTGACCCTAAATGACCATTGACCTTGGTCATGTGACGTGAAACTCATGCAGGATGTTCAGTGGTACTTGATTAACCTTATGTATAAGTTTCATGAACTAGGTCCATATATTTTCTAAGTTATGATGACATTTCAAAAACTTAACCTTAGGTTAAGATTTTGATGTTTATTCCCCCAACATGGTCTAAGTTCATTGACCCTAAATGACCATTGACCATGGTCATGTGACATGAAACTCAGGCAGGATGTTCAGTAATACTTGATTAACCTTATGGCCAAGTTTCATGAACTAGGTCCATATACTTTCTAAGTTATGCTGTCATTTCAAAAACTTAACCTCAGGTTAAGATTTGGTGTTGACGCCGCCGCCGCCGCCGCCGTCGCCGCCGCCGCCGCCGTCGCCGTCGGAAAAGCGGCGCCTATAGTCTCACTCTGCTATGCAGGTGAGACAAAAAACAATATAAAAATTAAAACATGCACTAATTTTCTCCCCTCTTTACTTAAAAAAGATAAGGCAAACCAAGCCACTTTAAAGTGTCCATTTTGTAATCCTTCCTTTCTTCCCCCCTTTAATACCAAACATTAATTCCTTTGAGTTTGAAAATAAATCATGTAACACTTGGTTACCACTTCAAAAATTCAATTTTCATTATGAACTTAAAAGATCTATCTAATCATTTGATTTGTGAATTGTGACTCTATCAGATTATCACCGCTCACATATTAGCAAAGTTCAATATTTTTTTGCTCAAATTGTTCTTGAGTTATCATATGCAAGATCAAGATATGGGGGGGGGGGATATAATCACCTCTGTGACCTTTGGGCCTGTGAACTCAAAATCTATCAGATCCTTATCACTCACATATGATGATGGACACAAGATTGAAGTTGGTCTAAAACAAGACATGTGACCTCTGACCCATGACCCCCAAATCTAATCAGATCATTTAATTTCTCTACAATTTTGAAGTTGATCAATCAAACAGTTCTTTAATTGGTCAATGGTGATCGTGAGAATATAATGACTAATGTTACATTTGACCTTTGACTAACAACCTCCACAACTAATCAGATCATCATCACTCCTACATACTGAGAAATTAACACGAGAACGTGAAGAAAGAACAAACAGAACCAGACTGACAACCTGAAAACACAATGCCTCCTAGCTGCAACCACCTACATGCAGTTGTTATAATGCATTTAGAAACAGTAATTTACCTTATTATGTCCAAATCCAGGTTCACACTGCACACACATCTTACACAGGCCATCTCTATCTAGGAAGAATCGAAGACCTTCACAATCATCAAAGCAATCCGGAGGTTGAGGATCTGATGATTGTCCATCATTACATGGGGTCTATAATCCAATCCAAATTAAAATCATGCAATCATGAATAGGAGCCTTTTATTTAAAGGACAAGTTTACCCCAACAAAATGATGATTTGAATAAATAAAAAAAAAAGCATATATAACACTGAACATTTCATCAAAATCGGATGTAAAATAAGAAAGTTCTGATATTTTGAATTTTTGCTTGATTTCACAAAACAGTTATATATGCACATCCTGGCTGTTATCTCGTAAATATTTTTTGAAATATTTACGTCTGACGTCACGGCTCGGGATACTACATGTATTCCCGGGTTGTGAGGTTAGATGCCAGGATTCATGACATTTTTGCCTATTTCGTGACAATGGTTGGAACTATCTTTGGAATTGGTCACATGACAGGTTTAGACCAATCATCTGTGGATATAATCCAAATTATGCAGAACTGTATTGTATAAAGGTGAATCCAACCTTGGTAAAATGTAGACTAGGGGGCCTATCAATACATTACTATAACTAGTTTTAAAAAAACTTTTGAATACAAGTTACATTTCACAACTTTCAAAATTCAAATTACCGGTAGATCTTCTACATTGTATTTCTCAGATTTTATTCAAACTTTCACCAAGGCAATTCATATTAATTATGGGTATCTTACAAGTTGTAGTCTTTCTCATAGTACTATTAGTCTTATAGATTTTGGATTGGATTCTCAAGTTCTCCTAAGTCATCCTAAAAATCTACCTTACCAGACTGCCAGATGTAAGCTCAAGCTGCAGGATTATAACTAAAAACACTGCCGACACGGTCACTTGTAGTTGTACTAGAAGCAACTTAGTCTTCATGATCCCTGTTGCTGTTGAAATTATTCAAACTCAACTTCACATCACATGATCCATCCAAAATCAAGATGGCAAGATCATTGGCAGAGTACGTAGTGGTACTGGTAGTGGGTCCTGATCCTGTCAACTGATCAAGGCCATCATCATCTTCGCATTATTTCCCTAGTCCAGACAGAATAGCAAAATTAGCATGCAGCCTGAAGCAGCTCACACTAGCTCACAGCAATGTTCAGCCACAGACACTCCACAGTGCAGTGCAGTCCGTTTACAATTATAGTCGATAGCCTAGGCTATAGCCCTAGTCTCCTAAGTCCTAGATACTTTCTTTAATCTAGGCTATTATGACGATTTTGCTAAATAAACGACAAAGATCAGTGTGCGCACTGCCATGTGAAGTCAATTTCCTTGTTTACAGTCTTCAATCAATGTCAAGTTAATAAAATAAAAGATGAAGAAAACGAAAACCGCGTAACCGCGCCCCTGACTCTCGCTCTTTAACTTTTAGGGAATTCCCCGTAGTTACATGTCGTGTGCACCAGCAGTTTTTTTGCACTTTCGTGTTTTTCGTCTGGAGGGTCCGGTGTTTCGAGAAAGTTTTTGTTATTAGCCTAAAAGTACCGGTATGTTGATTATGGTTTTTGAGATACCAATACAAATATATCAAATTGTGAAAAATAATAAATGTATAGATATAATAAAAATAATTTTAAAGCTATTGGAGATTTTATTATTTTTTATATAAATTACATGAATAATAATTAAAAAAATACATTGATCGAGGAATTGCCCTTGCCTACCTATACCGTCTACTATACCCTACGTACGTACACATAGGACCTACAGTAAGAATAGTTCCGTTTGCGCATTAATCGAGAAGCAAAGCCGAGAAGGGTGTTTTATTTCCAGATGACCATTGCGGCTCCATTGCTTTGTGGTCGTATTATTAGGTCAATTACCGGCTTATAACTTGGACAGGAGAGGAGCATGCGATTTTTAAGGTGAGTCAGATATCATCTCTCTCGAGCTCGGGCTATCAGTATCACTACCGGGTAACTCTCTCCTGACTGAGGCTGAGCTAACCCAGAGAGCTCCAGCCCGCGTAGCAGCCCGCTACGCGGGCTGGAGCTCTCTGGGTTAAGGCTGAGCCTGAGTCCTGACTTCATCCGCTGGCTTAGACAGCTGGCAGCCGTCTGTTTCGAGGAGTTTTTTAACTTTTTTTTTTTTTTTAATTTCTCCTCGTACACAGACGGCTCGCTAGCGTGCAGCCACCATTAGGGGACTTGCAATGCAAAATCCCCCCGTCGGGGCTCTTCAATTTTTGTCTTTAATGAATAAAAATTTTGAAAATTAACGCGACCAAAATGCAAATTAATATTCCCTCTTGGCATTAATTGCCAAAAAACGGAGAAAAATCAAGTTAAAAGGAACAAAAACAGTGACTTACCTCGGCTGTCGCGCAAATTCACTTCCCCGTTTTATCTGATCTTAAGTACATAAACATATTGCCATTGAGTCCCCTGTACAGATCGCGCTAGAAGTAGAACTTCGGTCTCTGTATTTGGTGAGTGAAGCCAACGGAGTTCAGCTGAACAACCAACATAACAGAGACCGAAGCTTTTGGTCTACCGCTGGCTAAGCCCATGGACCTATTCGTAATAGGTCCATGCTAAGCCTAACCCAGGGAGTCCCGGCCCGCGAAGCGGGCCGGAGCGGAGGCGGAGCCCAGGAGTCGACCGTGCAAAACGAGGGAGACACTGGGGTAGATTGGGGTCTCAATACTAGTAATCTTGATAAAATGTGAAGGTCTATCGTGACCACAAATCTTCGAGGCACAGACTGAAACCTCAAAAAATGAAAAGTTCTGTCGAAATACCTCTCCTTCAATTCAAAATTCAAAACAAAATGGCAGATCGAGACCGAGGCTATATTTTGATTGTTTGAGGTTTCATTTCACTCAGTCTGTGCCTCGATGTCAGGATTTGTGTGTCACGATAGACCTTCATCAATATAATTATAATCGTGGTAAGTGCATAATTTCTGTTTCCATATTTTATCAAGACTATTGAGACCCCAATCATGCCATTGCCAATCTACCCCAGTTCCGTGTCTCCCTTGTTTTGCACCAGCCTTAACTTTAAGTTGAGGACTCCATGTCTGATATTTTTAAATATTTTGACATATATGGTGAGTCTACCACATATCGACCACCTCTTTTGAAACCGACCACCTTGCGCGCGTTAAAATTATTGCGTATTACAAACGATACGCGCGGGAGAGTAGGCGCAGTGTCCATAGAAACGGTAAGAATCGATTTTACGAGAAAAAAAGAAGCAACAAAAAGTAAAAATTTAGTAGAATTAATCAAAATTGTATTGACCAGACCCAATTCCCGCTGAAAAACCAAGAAATCCGATAGGAAACGGCTTTAGAACAAATATCCGTCGTCAATCGTCGAATCATGTGCCGGAGCTCGCAGTGGAAGTAGTGAGACGATCATTTAGCATGTTGACATCATAGAACTGATTTGGAAGAGTAAAAATATTTCGCCACCGCGACAAGAATCGGCCGTAAACTTAGTGTATCGCGGGTGGTCGGTTTCAAAAGACGGGTGCAAATGAGCAAATGTAAAATCGTCGTATTCGTTGTTCGTCGATATATACGCGGATTGAATCGGAGTCGCCGAGCGAAACATGTGAATCTGATCTGCTCAATTTTCTGCACAAATGGGACTAAAACTGGGTAAAATTGATGAATATTTTCGGAGATACGATGCTGAGAAGATTAGGTGGTCGATAAGGGGTAGTTCCAACCATACTTCTTCAGACATGGAGCCTTGAACCGCCGGCCATATATGTATAAGGCCAAGTAAAAAAAGAAAGTAGTTGATCGTCCTCGCGCGCATCTATTTTGGCCTAAAAAATTGGCTAAAAAAAAAATTGTGATGTTTCTCGTCCGCGCCCGCTTCCCTATTTGATTGCAGCATCAATTTTCTTGATATTTACTATTTTTATGGCTGCTGAATAGCGAAAAAAATTCACAAGATTGGCGAGCGGTTTGCTCTCATGTGCTCTCACTCTCTCGCAACTTCATAAAAGTTTTTTAAAAATTGCTAAGTCCGATATCGCCGTAACTGCAAGAAAGAAAAAAATTCTGATTTGGTTTTTTATTGGAATTTTGAAGATAGGGTCATAAATTAGCGAGAATATAAAGTTTGCAAACTCAGAAAAGATCACAGATTTTTTCATTTTTAGTGCATTTTGGGGGGCCCCGCTTCCTGAATCTGAACTAATCCGTCGCGTGCTTTGGAAATATGGCGCAGATAAATCAATTTTAATGACGTAATTTGTATTTCAGCGGGGTTTTTTGGTGAGTGACAGCACCTGTACTTCGATGTGATTGACTGTGCTGGCGCGACATGTGAATTTGTGACATGAATTGAATTTTCTGGCGAGTTTTCTAACGTCAGCAGGCAATGCATTGAATATTCAAAAAACAATTTCAAGTGATTTATTGATTATCAAGATTGAAAATCATTAATGGGATTCCAGTTAATGCCAATTCTGTTCAAATTTGATAAACTTCATTCTTCCTTGAGCTATTCAATTTGATGGACAATTGTAAAAATTAGTTAGTAAATAGATCTAACACTAACAGTTACAAATATTGAAATAAACATTATGTGAACAATTAATTCAATAAATCATTTAACATTTGATATTATTAAAAAAATTAATAACAATTGAATGAACAGTATTAAACATTTAATATGTAAACGAATATACAAGCAGCTGGAAACTGCGATGCGAAACCATGCCTAGAGCTGAAAAAGAGATTGGCTCTGGAAAACTGAACATGGCTCCATGCCCATGGTAATAAAAATGACCCCCCATGCATTTTTTACCCTTACATATATATTGATATAGAATAATGTTTAAATATTCACTTGACATGAACATTTTGTTTTACAACAATACAGTACCGGTATACATCAGTATAGTAATACATCAATAGATTTTTATCGCATAATACATTTTCCATAGATTTCCAATCAATTGTATATAATATATGTATCTACTCAATTATTATTAATATTGAGCATGCATCGATTACATAATTCGAGCTTGACATGGCCTGACAATCATTTGAATAAAAAATAGCCAAAAAAAAAAGTAAATAGTAAGGGCCTCCCTCATCACTGATGTCAAAAAACGGGCCGAGGAAATGCCTCCTTGTTTTAAAAAAAGATAGTAAGATAGCAAATAGTAAGGACCTCCCTCATCACTGCTCTCAAAAAACCCAGACGATCAACTACTATCTTTTTTTACTTGGCCTAAGAGACACATGTAAACAAAGATGGATTTCCCTAGGAAATCCATAGTTAGAGGGTGAAATCGGTTTGTAGGGGTGAATTTTTATTAATCTATGAACCTTCATGCGCCTAATGCGTATAAAGGGATACAAATTATTTCACTATAAATGGTAAAAATGAGACGTTTCTTACCAGACCGATCTCCTGTAGATCCCTCAATCCGTTTGTCAACAAAGCAAATACAATAGGCCTGACCCTTGAACCGCTTCGTTATGACGTACATCCGATTAGCGATGCCATTTTGAAGAACAATTTATAAATAAAAATTATTATTTCACAAATACTAAAATTTAATACGTGATTATGAATAATTAGTATAATAAGTACTACTAATTCTCTTCTCATATCCTCTCTTCCATATCCCCTTCTTTGACAAAGCAATGAACAGATGTGTTTTTATTTATATATTATTTAGACCTATTTGTATTTTTAATGATTTCATTTATAAATGCATTCATTTTTTTTTTTTGGGGGGGGGGATTAAGAATAATTTGAAAGAATGAGCAGATTTTTCTTTCTGTTAAGAAATTATTATTATTATTATTGTGATTATAATTATACTGTAGCTTATGAAATATTTTGATTTGCTTTTGATCTACAGGTCAGTTATCATCATTAATTATGACTGATGATGGTTGTAATAGTTGAAGGAATTGCTACACTTCAGAAAGAAACAATGTTTACAGGAACTGATCAGAGGATAGGTGAAAAGAATTGCTTTCATCGGATCTTGAGGAAACTATGACAGTAGCGATTACCGTGAAGTTTGAGATGTCTTTGACCAGTGCCCCAAGCAGAATACCAAATGAGGAACCAGCCACAGAGGCAGTCATCCAGTAGAGACTCTAGTTCTTTAAACTGGAGAAACCGTGCCATCTCACCTGGTCAGCATAATGTTAACATTCTTGAGATTAGACCTGGAAGGTGGCTTCGGATTGAATATATCCTTGGGAAGCATCGCCAGGGCGATGACCGAAACTCACAAGTTGGATCATCTGGGAAACCCAATGGTGGCCCCAATATGAGAGATCTTTCTGAAGGAAGCATCATTATGAACAATGAAGGTTCAGAACAAGCCTCTAATACTACCTCTAACAGTCTCCACAGAGAGAATCTACCCTCAGGAGACAATGTACATACGCATAAACTAAGCAACTCGACTACCACAGCAGAGAACGACAATCACCAGAGTCCAGTGGCCAAAGCAGATGCTGTCGGCAGCAGCACTTACGGCAAGGTAGCTGCAAACCAAAGAAAGAGTGTTCGGAGCAAAGGTCATTCAAAGTCGAAACATTCGCAGCAAAATCAACAGAATTCCAAGTGGTCCAGTCAGGTTTCCCTCATCTCTCTCATGGAGGAACCTGGTACTGTGCTCTTCTTTTTTCATGGGGTTGGAGGATGTGCAGAAGTATGGTACCACCAGTTGCAATACTTTGAGGAGGCTGGCTTTGAGATGGTAGTGCCTGACATGCTTGGGCATGGATTCAGCAGAGCCCCGAAGGAAATGGCTGCTTACAAGTTTGAAGAATTGGCTGAAGATGTGCTTGCAATATTTGATCGCTATGCAAAGAAGCGGAATGTCCTGATTGGTCATTCATATGGGTAAGAAAGCTTATTTTGAAGACTCAATGAATGCATCTAGGTCTTAAGGTATTAAGAAGAGATTTTAATAGAGTAAAATTCACAGAGCAAAATGCTGAAAATTTGATCAGAATCGGATAACAAATAACAAAGTAATTGAATTTCAAAGATTTGCATTATTCCAGTGAAACAGTTCTAGGCATGTCGTTATGAATATTCATTAGGTCGGCTGATGATGTCATATCCCCACTTGTTCTTTTGTATCTTATTATATGAAATTAGGTTGTTTTTTTTTAATTTTCTACCAAGAACTTAAACAATTGGATTGACAACTGATTAAGTGCATTAGTTATTTATTGCCGCAACTTATTTCATCATCATGGCGACACATCATTTACACATGTATGAAAAAATGAAACATGATTTCATGTAATAAATGATAACATAAGAAAAATGAAAGTGGGGATGTGACATCATCAGCCCACCTAATGAATATTCATGACGATGTGCATATAACTGTTTTCACAAAATATTGATAAACTTTAAAATTCAATAACTTTGTTATTTGTTATCCGATTTTGGTGAAATTTTCAGCATTTTGCTCTGTGAATTTTACTCTATTTATTTAGATATAAATATTTTCAGCCCGGATCATCCCTTCAAGTTTTTAAAATGTCATCATAACTTAGGAAGTACATGTATACATGTAGGCCTACCTCGTTCATGAAACTTGGACATAATAGTAATAAAAGTACCAGTATTACAGAACATCCTGCACGAGTTTCAGGTCAAATGACCAAGGTCAAAGGTCACAAAAAACACCATTCATATATGTTATTATATGAATGGTGTTTTTTGTGAATAACTATTTTATACTAGTCATTTTCAAAGTCAGCACTGCTGCTATATTAAATCACGTAATGCAGCCGAGACTGCCAGACGCACTCCACTTGTTATTACATTGGGGTATATTTTTGTCTCGCCTGCATAGCAGAGCGAGACTATAGGCGCCGCTTTTCCGACGGCGGCGTCAACATCAAATCTTAACCTAAGGTTAAGTTTTTGAAATGACATCATAACTTAGAAAGTCTATGGACCTAGTTCATGAAACTTGGACATAAGGATAATCAAGTATTACTGAACATCCTGCCTGACTTTCAGGTCACATGACCAAGGTCAAAGGTCATTTAGGGTCAATGAACTTTGACCATGTTGGGAGAATTATTTTCAAAATCTTAACCGAAGGTTAAGTTTTTGAAATGACATCATAACTTAGAAAGTATATGGACCTAGTTCATGAAACTTAGGCATAAGGTTAATCAAGTATAAGTGAACATCCTGCTCGAGTTTCAGGTCACGTGACCAAGGTCAAAGGTCATTTAGGGTCAATGAACTTTGGTCAAGTTGGGGGTATTTGTTGAATTACTATCATAACTTTGAAAATTTATGGATCTAGTTCATGAAACTTGGACATAAGGTTAATCAAGTATTAGTGAACATCCTGCCTGAGTTTCAGGTCACATGACCAAGGTCAAAGGTCATTTAGGGTCAATGAACTTTGGCCAAGTTGGGGGTATTTGTTGAATTACCATCATAACTTTGAAAATTTATGGATCTAGGTCATGAAACTTGGACATTAGGTTAATTAAGTACCACTGAATATCCTGTGCGAGTTTTCAGGCCACATGACCATGGTCAATGGTCATTTAAGGTCAATGAACTATTGCCGTGTTGGGGTATTTGTTTAATTACCATCCTAACTCTGAAAGTTTACGGATCTAGTTCATAAAACTTGGACATAAGAGTAATCAAGTATCACTGAACATCCTGTACGAGTTTCAGGTCACACGACCATGGTCAAAGGTCATTAAAGGTCAATGAACTTTGGCCGTGTTGGGGGTATTTGTTGAATTACCATCCTAACTCTGAAAGTTTATGGATCTAGTTCATAAAACTTGGGATATAAGAGTAATCAAGTATCACTGAACATCCCCTGTGAGTTTCAGGTCACAAAACCAAGGTCAAAGGTCAGTTAAGGTCAATAAACTTAGGCCATGTTGGGGTAATTGTTGAATTGCCATCATAACTTTGAAAGTTTATAGATAGAGTGAATGAAATGTGGACATGGGTGTAGTTGACAAGTCTTAAGTCACCGTTCAAATGTCATTTATGGTCAATGAACGTGGTATTATGTCATTATATGAATGGTATTTTTGTGAATGATTATTTTATAGTAGTTTTCAAAGTTAGCACTGCTGCTATATTAAATCGCGTAATGCAGGCGAGACTGCCAGAGGCGTTCCACTTGTTAAATTAAAGAATGTTTCAAAGAAATTTCTAAAATCCTTGAAATCCTATTTCAAGTTTTGGTATCCAAAAGAAAAAGAGAAGAGTTTAATGATTGTGCGTGCCATAAAACAGTAGTGATGTGATGGATATGAAAATGAAAATGAAATTAATTTGATAAATTTTTTCCAGATCAAATTAAGATACTTTTTTTTATATATATAAATCATCCTCTTATAAAGCAACGGGCCAAAAATGTTCAGGATATATCCTTGCCTGTACACATTTACATGTAGCTTTCTGATTTTCAAATACTACATGTAAATTTGAGGGTAGGACATTAACAGATAGAGTATGCTTAGACACCCTAGAGAATCTCAACATTTTAATTTTTCACCAAAAAAAAAAAAACAATTTTAGAAAATGTTATATGATTCTCAAGTAAAATTCACATTATAATATCGACCCTTTTCTAAAGCTTTTAAGAGGCTTTAAATTAGTAATGAGATGAAAATCAAAACATTCTGAATCAGTTCCTATGAATTTCAGGTACCGTACTGTACATAAATTTTAAATAATGCTGTGCATAAAGATACTGCAGCTGCCAATTTGTAGTATGAAGGATTATTGAATGAATCATTGTCCCAAATGGAATAAAATAAATTTGTGTTTTTGTTTTGGCCCCCTCTTCCCCCCAACAGTGGTTCATTCTGCACCTTGATTGCGAAGGAGAGGTCAAGAAAGGTTACCAAGGTTGTTTTGATCAGCAATGGAGGTCCGATTCCCCTCTCACCTGAGCCATGTCATCTGTTCTGTCTTCCATCGTTTTGCCTTGCTTGTATCAAGCCGATTATCAATAGAACATTTGCAAGGTAAAATCTCTTTATATTTTTCAAGACGTTTGTACAGACACAGCAGGTGCAATTCACGATCAAAGGTTCATTCTCGTAGTCTGCGTACAGACTCGTCACTGAGCATACCTTGAAAGGCCAATTTTACTCCCATAAAATCAAATAACAAATAACACTAAAATTTCATTAAATGTTGATTAGGTTTGATATTGATATGTGATGACTGTACCTGATTTTCTCAGCAGTTTCTCAGTCAGTCGGCAAGCCCTCAAAAAGTGGCTTCTTTTATCCAAGTGATATTCATGACTAGAGTGGTTTTGCATTGTTAATGAGCTTGGTGCGGACCAAAATACCTCTTTTAATTCGGCCATTGCTGCTCTAAATATTAACAAAATTTCATGTTTTTGGTATCTTTATAAAGAAGAAAAATCATTCTTTCAGGTTATGTGTTTGGATTTTCAAAAAGATGTTGTAATATAGGGGAAACTTTTGATCTAAAACAAACAAAATAATTATTTTCATGCAACAAAAGTTGTTTTTACCCTTAATTTCTGTTTGAGCACAAATGATTTTTAGATTATGGTAAAGCTGAAGATCTAAGCTTTAGTATGATATAATTTTTATAAGAAGAGGTATTTTAGATGGGTCAGCAGCTAGCTTTTCATAGGCCAAGTACATTTAGCAGCTCAAAAACAAGAATACTGCTCTCTGATTGGTCATAGAGACCACACACCCACCCAAATTTCAATAGGGCCGTCTGCACCATCCCGAGTTTTCAAATTAGCGCGCTATTTCTGATCCAGCAAATTATCCCGATCTGAACAATCTTGAGATTATTTGCAATGGAGACGCAATTATCGCGCTAGTTCGTAGGATAAATCTCGAGATTGCAATCCCAAGTCAACTTGGGATTATTTGCAAATTAGCGCGCTATTTTACGAATTTTCGCGCTAATTCGTAGGTGCAGACGCACTCGGGGATATTTATTCACGGCGTCAGACCATAATGCATCGATGCTTCGCTCGAGCAGGAATTGCTCTTCTTGCGATGGTGGAGACGGGGTTTCTTGAATCTCGAGATTAATCGTGAAGAGGGACGATCGGGCTAAAATCTCGAGATTGAGCAAACTCGGGATGGTGCAGCACCGTCTAATGTTCCCCACACTGGGCCTCTAAAGGTCACACTCACCATGTGGTAATCTCTTCAAAATACCCGTGCCTGTTGTTTTGAAAACATTTTTCAGCCAATCAGAACTCTAGATTTTATGCTACTCAGAAATTTCAGAAATCTCGTCTTGTATCTTGATGGAAAAGGCTGGCTGCTGACCCATCTATAACGTGTCACATATCAAGAGTGACATTGTATGAAAGTAGAGAGTTTGGGCTTTCTGATGATATAAATAATGTTTGTGCCCAAAACTCAAAATTTTGCACAATTTGCAAGAGAAAACAGAGGAAGAAAACTGTTTGAGGCCTCTTTTTAGGCCTGAAATTCACCTATTTATCAAAATTTTATTCAAAAGAAATGACCAATATAAAAGAGTAACGTTTACTCTTTCCTATGGTACAAAAATAATCAATTTTACTTAAGGACGTTCCACAGTTATGTTTGTGCGCATCATGATCTGCGCATATTTTACACTCTGCGCGCTGACGTCACAATGGATGAACTTGTGATTTAATCAGCTGTAGGTAATGTGAGCTGATTTTTCTCCTTATCTACATTAACTGCAGATCTGATGTGTTATTTTATGAAGCTAATAAACTGGAATTATTTCATGGACCATTTTTTTAAATTCCTCTACAATGTCAAAGTAGTTTCTCTGTAGTGCTGCAAAGTATGATGATTATGACCCCCGAGTATGAATAAATGGAAAAGTGGTTCAGAATTTTTCCTCACAGATACTGCTTTTGGCGCGTTTTCGGGTGTTTTAAGAAGCAAATTTGCTCTAATAAGAGTGCTGATAGTTTCAAAACAAGCACATGAACCCATATTTTTTAATGTTTGCACCTCTTGGGTATACCTTCCTGAACAACTTTGGGCAATTCCATGGTAACGGAATTACAAATCAGAGAAATTTGGCTGTTACTTTTGCTCACAGCATCCAGATGTCTCAATATTTTCCCATTTTCTGAACTTACTATGCATGGCAATTTGTGCTATATTCTGAACCAAGATTTTTAGAAAACCCCTCACACGTTCAGATGTGAGTGACGGATATGTGCTATGGTAACAGAATTACCAGAGAAATCAGTAACTTTTCAACACAAAGTTTAGTAAAAGTTTCTCTGAAATATACAACACACTAGCTCCTAGTTAATGTCTGATTCAATTTATTATTACGTCAACTTTATTTTGAAAGTAATTTATTCACAAATATCATCAACAAATTTTCATAATTGGTCTTTCTTTGGGGGAAGTACATGGTAACGGAATTACACATAATGGTAACGGAATTACGCCTCTGACATTTGTGAAGGAAAATAATATTTTTAGGCATTTATGACTGAAGAAATGCCTCAATATAGCTTGTTTATATATTCTTCTCTAATACTTAACACAAACTAAGTACTTCACGTCTATAATATCAAATAGAATATAAGTGTATAGTATGTAATAAGTGGCTCTACCATGAATAAACAGAATTTTACAAAATATTAGGGATCAGTGGTAATTAAATTTTAGTTCATTTTCAACTTCAGGGGTATTAGGACTTACTAGCCACTTTTTGCCTCCTGCACTGATGAAAGGAATTATGCAAAGGCCAAAAATCATCACTAATACTCATGGTAACGGAATTACATGGACTACAGCCAAATGTATACACATCAGGAATTTTACAAAACTGAGGACAGCATGTGATCAGATCTGCATATTTAGTAAAAAAAATTGGGTAGATGATAGTTTAAGATATTCTAAAGTCTTTGAATACTCAAAAGAAACATAGTTTTACATACAATTGGCATCTTAAAACAGTTAAACTGAAAACTTTCTGTTTGGTTGTTCAATAAATGTATTGAAAACGAGAAATAATGCTGAAACCACATGAAAAAAATGTTGACATTCACATTTTGAAAGAATGCTGGGGACAACTATTAAAGCAATAAATTAGTGCACCAATTAATCTACTTCTCTTTAAAGGTAAGGATTCATTTTCTGTCTACATGTATATGTGGCTTACTGAGGACTGCAATTATAGCAGATCTGAGTATAAAGTCAATATCATCTTCCTGACAGATGTATTTCCCAAATGTGACCCTAAGAAACTGCAGTGATTTGATGATCATATGTCATATTCATGACCTGAGGTGGTTTTCCTAGGCCATGATTTTTTAAATGTTATCTCTATTAGAATTTTTTATCTTTCATATAAAATATGAATTTATCCGAGATTAATTTTTATCTTCCGTATCTTAAGATATGTGACAAAGCAGTGCCTAGGATGTAGACATGTTCATCGCGTATCCAACCATTGCATCACAGATGATGTGCCTGCGCCAATGTTCCTCTGAAGGAAAAAAAAAGAACTTCAAATTAGGTGGAAGCTATTCTCTCTATCCATTTTCAATTTCAGCAATATTTCTAGGTCAATTCGCTCAAAACTTTGAAATAACAATAAAGGAAAAATAATAAATTATGTAATCATGAGAGTACTACTCTAACATTATTCTTGTAGATATAAAATAAATATTTCAAATAATTTTATTGACTAAATTGACTAATATTGTCTATGAAATGAAATGAGGTAGGAAATGTGATATTGACTTCTAAAAGTATTAATTTTTTTTAAATTAAATCCCTGTAAGCACAGAATTTGATTTGATCCAATCTCACTCATTTGTCAAACCTCATGGCAGAAAGGCTTTTCATTGGTTGAATGAGATGAGTGCTAAAAAACAGCCTTTCTCATTGGAAATTGCTTCATAAATAGGCATGTGTCACACAGATAAAACAAAGATAAAATGGTAATTAGAATACCATTTCGGAAAGAACTTTAGGTGATTTTATAGAGATAAAATATTTTATTTTACAACATGTATCTCAGACAAATGTATCTCAGAATACTACCACTGTCTCTTTGAATTTCTTTCACAGCAGAATGCTGTACATTTCTACCCATTTCCAATTGAGTTTGTCTTCTGTTACATTTATGTTGCTGTTCTCAGATGTTTTGTTATTGATGACACTGTTGGTCTCAACATTATCACCATCCTCTCCTTAGAGGAGTGTTCATTCTGTGTATCATCCTCACTTGAAGGGTCATCATAGTTACTCACTTACTCCATCCCTGAAGCAGTGATTATTGGATGATGCTGACTTTGCATGTTTCTGAACATCCATTGCATAGGGGTGGAGAACAGTATTGGTTTGGTGCTTATTTAAAAGACAGACTTGAATATCTTTGTCAAAATCCACCATACTTTCGGAAATATCATCTGTATCAAGATTTAGTATGATATTTTTGGCATGTGGCTCTTGCATCTGCAAATTATGGATCTAACTTCAACCTTTTCCACTCATTACTTTTTACTGCTCACTACACTGTTTACCAATGCCAGAGTCTGGTCCCTAACCACGGCTTGTTACAAAAAATGTCCAGTCTTCCAATGCAAGGAGAGTTACACAGAAGATATCGCTTAAATTATTAGGCAGTACCATCTGAAAAATATAACCACTTCTTTGAAGCATAGAACTACTCCCAGCCATCCCAGAAATTTTTTAATAAAAAGTTCACTACAGACTGTCGAGGGTGAGTTGTTCAGAGGCACTTACAAAATAATGAATGCCATTCTTTTCCAAGGCACATACAGTGAACATGGTCACTTCGTGATTGTGTGTCCAGTATTTTGGATCTCATTAGAACTGGTTCTTGGCAGTGACATTTTTGGCAAAATCAATCTGGATTCTGGAAGACAATTTTGTTTTGTCATCCTGCATAATCTTTCTTCTACTCCTCACCAAGAAGTGATTGCCCATTAATCATTTGAAAGGCATTCACCTACATTGTATGCTCCATCAATATACTTAATTAATGCCAATGTACATTATCTTGCCTTTATTCTGAATGTTATACTGAATGGGAGCTTGCTGTCAAGTAATTTTATAATCTCATCCTGATTTGGAGTGTAATTACTAATCAGAAGGCTTTTAATGTTCATAACTCTGAACTACAGCTAAGATATCAACATGCTAATGGAACAAAATTGGCTAACGCACACCCCTTCAAAGATATGATAATGGTAATTCCGTTACCATGTAATTCCGTTACCACAGTTACAGCAGACTTAGAAATGATATTTCAAAAAAATGTTGCTAAGTCTTTAGCAAGTCACATGAAATCAGAGAATTCAGAATTATATAAAATTCAAGTAAGGATTTAGCTCATAAGAAAAACTTTTTCAGTTTCATGGTAACGGAATTACATCCGTTTTGTAGTAGACTGCAAAATTTTCTCAGAGAAATTTGAAAATACCCCTGATAAAGACATTTGCTACTGGTAATTATTACACCTCCACACACAAAATAAGATGATTTTGAACCAAAAATGTAAAACATGTTTTTAGTTATCAAATTTAACAAAATAATGTAAAATATATGTTCTCTAATTGAAAATTGTCATCAAATTCAAAAGATCATTTAACAAAAACCGTAAAAGTTATTTGAAAAAGGTTTTCAGTTCCTTAAAATATAAGGTTTTGTGTAAAAAGGACATTCACATTCAGATGCAAATTATCAATTTTGAAATTTAGTGTTTTTCCCCTCTCCCATGTGGAATTGCCCCTTTGCAAAGATTGGTGAAAATGACATGGATTTTAAATAAAGTGCAGCATTTCTTATACTTCTAAAGTTTGTTATTGAAATTTGACATTTTTGAGGTTATATCTTTCCCGCAATTTCTAAGAACTGAGAGTGTTGTTAGACTTAAATGGGCAAACAATTGACAGCAATCGATAGATTATCCATCTGACGGATACAATTATTAATCATATTGCAAAATTTGACGAAATTTTCATGGATTTTGACTGATTAATAGGGCTTTAATCTCAGTGTTGTGATCTCGTGAGGTCTAAAAATGCCGAATTCTTTTGGATGCGCAATTCTTAAGAACATCATCCATTTTGGGTTAACTTTTAAGCTCTATAGCAAAAAATCAAGCACATGGACCGATGTTAATTTTTGCATATTTGGAATATTCAGGTGCTAAAGTATCTATGTGCAAAGTATGATGAAAACGACATGGATTTTCAATGTTTGGGAGCAAGACTACGGAACCACTCGCATTTTAGACGGTATTAACAGACTTTTGCTTGTTTTCGGTGCATTTTGGGCTGTTTCAAGCCAACGCGCAACACTTTGGACACTGATAATTTGAAAACGAGCACATGGACCCCAAATTTGTAATGTCTTAACTTCTTTAGAATATATTTTTCTACAAATCTAGAGAGTATGATGAAAATGACATGGATTTTGAATGTTTGGGAGCAGGACTAAGGAACCATTCGTATTTTAGACATTGTGGACGGTATTAGACTTTTGCCCGTTTTAGGCGCATTATAGACTGTTTAAAGCCAACTCGCAACACTTTAGACACTGATAATTTGAAAACGAGCACATGGACCCCATAATTTTAACATCTTAACTTCTTCAGAATATATTCCTTTACAAATCTAGAGAGTATGATGAAAATGACATGGATTTTGAATGTTTGGGAGCAGGACTAAGGAACCATTCGTATTTTAGACATTTTGGACGGTATTAGACTTTTGCCCGTTTTAGGCGCATTATAGACTGTTTAAAGCCAACTCGCAACACTTTGGATACTGATAATTTGAAAACGAGCACATGGACCCCATAATTTTAACATCTTAACTTCTTCAAAATATATTCCTTTACAAATCCAGAGAGTATGATGAAAATGACATGGATTTTGAATGTTTGGGAGCAGGACTAAGGAGCCATTCGTATTTTAGACATTTTGGACGGTATTAGACTTTTGCCCGTTTTAGGCGCATTATAGACTGTTTTAAGCCAACTCGCAACACTTTGGACACTGATCATTTGAAAACGAGCACATGAACCCCATAGTTTAAACATCTTAACTTCTTCAGAATATATTCCTCCATAAATATAGAAAGTATGACGAAAATGACATGGATTTTTAATGTTTGGGAGCAGGACTAAGGAACCATTGGTATTTCAAACATTTTTGGACGGTATAATCAGACTTTTACTTGTTTTCGGCGCATTTGGGCTGTTTCAAGCCAACTCGCAACAGTTTAGACACTGATAGCTTAAAAACGAGCAAATGGAACCCATGTTTCTAATATTTTAACGTCATCAGAATATATTCCTCTGTAAATCTAGAGAATATGTTGAAATTGACATGGATTTTGAATGTTTGGGAGCAAAACTACGGAACTATTCGCATTTTAGACGGTATTATTAGACGTTTGCACGTATTCGGCGCATTTTAGGTGGATTTCAATATTTTCAAGCCAACTCGCAACACTTTGGACACTGATAGTTTAAAAACGAGCACATGGACCCCATATTTTTAATATTTTAATGTCTTTAGAATATATTCCTCTACAAATCTAGAGAGTATGATGAAAATGACATGGATTTTGAATGTTTTGGAGCGAAATATGGAACCATTCGCATTTTAGACGGCATTATTAGACTTTTGCACGTTTTGGGCGCATTTGGGCGATTTTCATGCCAACTCGCATCACTTTGAACACTCATAGTTAAAAAACGAGCACATGGACCCCATATTTTTAACTTCCCTACACCTTCGATATGCATTCCTCTACAATTTAGCCGAATTTGATGAAAATGACATGGATTTTGAAAAAAGTGCAGCTTACAAAATACTTTTTTAATTTTTGAGTAGATTCACGTCTTTGAAGATTTGTTTTTTCCGAGTTTTTGCACCATTCTTGCCAAATGAGGGCGCTGTTGACTCCAAATAGATATAGTTCTACCAATTAAAAGACTTTCTCTTTCTTTTGTATACACTTTGTTATGTATCTTGAAAATTTGATGAAGTTTGATGCTGTATCTACTGAGTAAAGATGATTTACACTCATTTGGTGAATTCGTGAGGTCTAAGAGAGGCATATTTCTCTTGATTGCGCAAGATTGCATATCATTCAAATACGGCGAATTTGAAGACCCGTAGAAAAAAAATAAGCACATGAACCTATGTTATTTTTTGCATTTTCATAATGCATAGATACCAAAGTAACTCTCTGCAAAATTTGGTGAAAATGACATGGAATTCATTTTAACTGTGGAACGTCCTTAAGGAGAAAATGGTTAAATTCTTTGAGAAAAAAGTCTCACAATTCACGAGATTTTGTAGGGATATGAATTCAGCCACGAGAGGACTTGGATAAATCTTGCTCATTTGCTCATTAACATAGGGGCTTGCAGACTGACTGTTTCTTCCTCGATGTTTCTTTCATTCCCAAATCCTAAAAACAGTCATCTCATTATATTGTACTATATTATGTCCCTAGGGAAAACTATATTTCTCCAGAAATAGAAATATCACTTTACCCTTTTCAGGAAGCACATAAAGTATGTGGAAATATTGCACAATTACAATTTGCTCTTTGACTAAGTGACAGTTCTATGAAGGCATATCCTCTAGAAAAGCACTTAATTGGTCCAGGTAATTTTATTATTATTATGCTCTGTTTCTTTGATAGACAAGCCTTTCATACCAAAGATAAACGCTCTGCAGTTGACTTGAGAAATGCCTTTGACATCCCTGCTTACGTTCTACGTGCCACCATGCAGGGACAGTACTGGCCTGAAGGAGGGAGTGACTACCATTCGTCACTCTCAGTGGGTGTCCTTATCATCCATGGACGCCAGGATGAGCTCGTGCCTCAGGAGGAATCAGTAACTATGCAAGAGGTTGGTGTGTATTGATTGCATTTCGGTCGAATCCAACTTTCTCATATATGCGTATTCTTTCTCGGCTCTGAAAGTTTGTATGTAATCCCTTTTCATTGAAAACCCGTTTGTATGATACTGTAAGGTGTCTGAAGCCACACTGAAAAGTGTCAGCATAAAACAGGCTGATTTAGGGGAAAATATGGCACATTTTTTGGGGGAAGTTCAGGCTACTAGAAAAATGTGATCTGAATTGATTATTAACTTGTGATTGGCATGTATGGAAAGAGAAAATTTAGGGGCTTCTTTTGACAGTAAGGACAAGTTTATATGATCATTTTAAATAAGGATTTAGAGATAAATTGCAAACCCTTATTTTTGTGTGTGTTGAGATTGCCATTTCTCCATGCGTTTTCTATGGGAAAATGAAATTTCTGTTTTGCACATTTTTTTTCACTTTGTTGCAATTTTTCATTGTGATCTGGTTTCCAAATCTTTATAAAAATCATACCATCAGATAGAGCATAAAAAATCCTATTGGACTCTTCATGGACAAGTTTTTGGCATTAATAATAAATTTATAACAGCTCTCGGAAGCTAAAAATTTGGATTTGTGTGTGTCCATTTCTTAACTACACAGTCTATGGCAGAGAAATGCTGAAAATTTACCTAATTTCATTCTTCTTTTTTTGCAGCCAATAATTTGACTTTTTTAAAAAATGTAACATTTCTGTCAGTCTGAAGGTCATTTCTCTTCAAATTCACAAAGAAAATGTGATATTTTCTTGAAATAAGAAAAATAATTTTTTTCTCCAGACACCCTCATTTGGTCCAGTTAAAGGGGAATCCAACCCAAATAAAAACTTGTTTTTATAAGGAAAAGAAAAATCAGACAAGTTGATAGGGGAAAGTTTGAACAATATTGGACAAACAGCAAGAAAGTTAAGAATTTTTAAACGTTGTGAATATTGGTATTCACTATACCCATGGACTCTTCAAATTGGCCGCATATGGGATGTCATAGTGATGTAAGGCAAGGACTACTCTTCCATGTACTCCAATACATATTATGGCTAAAATTTCATTTTTCCCAAAAGTTTTATTTCAAATTATATTTTTTTTCATGAGGACATGAAACAATATACTACCTGGGTGATATATAGATTACTGCCCCAGGGGAATGGGTACTTAGGAGAAAACCACAAATCCCTGATAATAAAGTACATGGCCTATGGGAAACTTGTCCTTGCCCCTTGTCATAATTTACTTACTCAGTTGCCAATTTGAAATCTACATAGTATTAGTGATCTCAATTTTATAAGCAGCTATAACTTTCCTATTGCTTGTCTGATTTCTTTCAAACTTTCACCATTCTGTTTGATTTATTTTTCTCCTTCCCAACACAACATTTTATGACCAAGGCTGGATTCCCCTTTAACTAATCTCCGTTCTGCATTTTGCAGAGTCTTCAATTGTGCCTGTGTTGTCCAAATCTAGATCTAAATGCCATATTTCAATTAGTCAATAAATAGACTGGCTGAAAATGTTTGATAACAGCAACAAATTTAATCAGTATTTCATATAACTCTGATATTACTATCCATACCCGGTTGCTCTTAGATCGGTATCTAACTTTATGTAGGTAAAGAATCATAAGACACCCTTCATAAATTGGTCGAGGTTTATACTTCAAATGCTATTTTCCATTTTCTAAATTGTGTATTTATGTTTTCTTTTTCTCAGACTATTTATGCATCTCAGTTGGAGGTAGTGGAATCAGCCGGTCACATGGTGATGGTGGAGCAACCACAGAGGGTCAACGAACTCATCCATTCATTCATCCTGAAAGACATGACCATCAGTCTGGCGATGCAGCAGAGTCATGTGACCAAACACATGACCAATCCCCCTGATGCAGCTGCCTTCCTTCCCTCACCCGTACAAAGACACAAGACGGTGCCAAACTTCTCCATTACGTCATGACACACAAGCAGATCTTGTGCAAGTATATATTCCTAACACCTAATTTCTTCATTACATGCCTCTTTCAATTAGTTAGATCACCTTGTTAAATCAAAATTTTGAATTGAATTAAATTAAGGTTTATAATTAAGTACCTTTAGAATATTGATCATGATTGTCTTTTTAGCAAGGACACTTTGCTAGTTACCATTGATGCAACAGGTTCCAAATAATTATGTTTACCATCCAGGGTCCTACGCAAGAAAGTTAGGAAATGTCAATCACATTATGAACGGATTCTGAAGGTTCCATATTGTTCGAAGCGTATTACAATAAGTTCCCCGTTGGACAACTCAGCTGAGGACGACTCCAACCTTACAACTAAGGATGTGCATTTTGTCCTGAAAATTTGACAAGCAAAAAAAAAAGGTCTTCATTCCCGAAAGACTCGCCCCGAAGAATAACTCCCTCGGAGGACAACTCCCCCTGAGGACCTCTCCCCTGACGACATTTCCCCCAATTACAGGGTAAATAAATGGCGTCATAATATTCAAGGGGGGGGGGGTAAAACGATAGTTCACCACCCCGAACAATATGTTCGCTGCTTGAATGTACAAAAGGATAACTCCGGAGGACAATTCCCCTGGTGGAGAGCTCCCTCACCCATTCCATTCAGTGGCATGAAGAAAATGGAAGAGAGGGAGAAGAAGAGAGGAGATGGAGAATGAAGAAGAAATTATTTCTATTATATGCAATCATATCATTACAGTGAATCATTATGCCTTGAAACCCATCGGGGTATGATTTTACATATCGTCCCCCTACCTGGAATCTTTTGTTGGCACTTTTTCATCCTTTCCATGAGATATGCAGCCATTAATACTTTTTGATCCCCCTTCCTTCCCGATCTTATTATCTATCTTTATGCCATGTTATACTTTTGCTTTTTTATTAGATGTATGATAATGCAAGTTCGCTTTATCTTTTATTTTCTAATATCTTCGAAGATGAAGATTGCAATACACTGGTTGAAACTGTGTGGCACTGAAATCCGGTTGGGGTGGGGGTTAAGTAGCTTCCATTGAAGAGTGAAGAGTGGCTAGCATCTGTAAGAAAAGAACATGCGGAAAAGGGGTGTCTTTCAGGGGTAGGTGCAACCAGGGTTGTGATAAAAAACGTTTTTTATTAAAAAAAACAAATAAAACGTTTTTTATTGTTTTAAAACGTTTTAAATCGTTTTAAAACGTTTTTTTTCCAACGAATGATGCAATTTTCTCTAAATCAATTAAACTATACACTAAATACAGTATGATTTAAGCTCTTAATGTTTCAAATAAGAGATTACCACAATTTTGTTAATGAATTTACAACAGAAAAGTTCATATTTCCCCCAAAATTACTAAATCATGGAAATTGAATGCCTACAAAAAAAGAACACATTAAGTAATTTGACATTTTATTCCCTAATCTAATACATGAACATATACATTAGTCTGAATCGAGGGGGGGGGGGGCGAGGAGAATTTGCACAATGGAAGAAATTGACGTACATGGGGTTTCAAAGCTTAATTTCATTACCAGTAAATCAATATGCTTTATTTCATTTGAATCAATTATACCAATTTTAGTGCATGAAATACAAATTCAATTCAAATCTATAAATAAAGCCCTTGAACTACATATTTTTTAATTCAGGAATTCTGATCAAATGTATATTAAAAACAATTAGTAGGCCTATAGAATGTTTTTTTAACCCTAATAAGACTGGGGGGGGGGGCTGATTCAGCCCCCCTCGACATTTTTTGCGATAAATCCACTGCACATATTTTTTTTTACCGCGTCACTCACAGACTTTCCTTTTTCAAGTCTCACGCAACTTTTGAGACCAAAATTGCGACCCCCTGGTATGCGGTTCCGAAATTATGCAACATTTTGTAAGTGCATGCAGACCCAAAATTGCTCAAAAAAGTGAATTTGTGTACAAATCTAATTCAAATAGTGTTTTTAGCCATAATTCATAAATGTGCCATTATTTTTCCTTTTTACTGATTAAAATAAATTAATTTCACCTTGTTTATGGTCAAAATATATAGTCCCTGACTATTTCCATTGAAAAAACAATAAAATACATAAAAAAATAAATGTGATGTTGAATTTTTTTAAAAGAACATTAATTTGATCAGATTCCTATAAAGGGTTTGTGAACCAAAAATGATAATTTCAGGGGCATTATTTAGTTAATTAGAGCAAACTTTTGATTTTACGCATAAATTAGCAATGAGATTTATGCAAAATTTGATTTATAGTTTTTTAGATTATGCCATGGGTAATGCGTGTGCCAATTTTCGTTGTGATCCCGCGATCGACGGCCCAGATCATAAGGGGGGCCCCCTCAGTCTTCTTAGAAAACAAAATAGCCCAGTCTATTTAGGTTACCGGTATTATGTTTTTTTTAATTGTTTTTATTGCTTATGTACAGAGTTTTTAAACTTTTTTTTATAACTAATAGAAAATTTTGGCAATTTTCCAATCATTAACAATAAGTAAAAATAATGATACAGATACGAATTTTGGCAAGAACTCACATTGGGCTTATACATGAAATCACGTTTTTAAGCAATTCGGGATCTGATAATATGCACTTGTGGTGTATATCATAACTGCATACCCATGCATTCATCCCAAAAATAGTCTTGAACGATATGGCGTGGCCCTGTCGTGTTTATGGATTTATCATAGAAATCTTTAGGGGGCCATTAAGGTCCCCTGGAATTGTTAGGGTTAAGGTTTGCTAGCTGATTATCTTATACTGTTTAAAGTACTTTTCTTCATCTTTATGAAGCGCAAAGTTTCACCAACTTGTGTGTACCTCAAGAGTAACGTATGATGTCAGGTTTACAGAATTTGTAAAATATTATTGCGCTTGTGCAACATTTCCATTTCATTCAAGTTCTATTACATGTACATGTATTTTAGCTTATTTTAATAGTGTTTCTTTACCTGTCCAAAAAGTGAGTACAACAGTCAGATATGTTTGTTAAAATGAGAATATTCTTAATATGGATTGATGTGCACAATTGAACAGAGAGAAGAGGAACATGACAAAGCAATGGAGAAAGGAGAAAGAGAAAGAGGAGAAAAGGAGTGGTGTTGAAAAGAGTTTTAGTTAGTCAGAAGAAAATAATACACTTCAGAAATAACAGTGTAAAAAAAAAACATTTATCTAACATCACATCCATGCAAATTTATAACACACAAGTCTATGCGGTGTTTTAAAACACGTTTTTTTGTAAAAAAAACGGGTGTTTTAAAACGCGTTTTAAAACATGTTTTAAAACACACCGTTTAAAACGCGCCAACCCTGGGTGCAACACACGAATAGTGTGTCAAAAACGCCCCAAAATGAGAAAAAAATCCCTTTAAATTATGAATATGTAAAATGTAAAAAGGAATGAAATTTTTACTGACTGTAATTCCTACTTGTACAGTAACAAGACCCATGAACGGAAATTCATTTACGCCACCTCGATTAAAGTCAATATTCAAAATGGAAATTGGAATCCCTACCTAGGCTAACCCCACATCTCAAACTCTAAAAATTCTCTATACTACATTGCATAATGCTGGCATAAAAATGTGAATATATCCTGGATTAGGGAATGTCTGAAAAATGTAACGAAGTACCTGTTCAGAGTGTGCAAATCTAGAACATCTGCGCAACTCCGTGTTAGGGTGTCTGAGCAACAGTGGCGTACCTAGGATTTTTCACAGGGGGGGCAAAACCGTATGCCAAAAAATTTGAAAAGCAAAAAAAAAAAAAAAAGGTCTTCAATCAAAAATGAAGGATTTCGTACCAGAAAAAAAAAATGTCTTCAATCATAAATGAAGGATTTTGTACCAGAAAAAATTTGACAAGCAAAAAAAAAAAGGTCTTCAATCACAAATGAAGGATTTCGTACCAGAAAAAAATTTGACAAGCAAAAAAAAAAAAATAAAAATAAAGGTCTTCAAGATCGTCAGGGGGGGGGGGGCAAAAAAGGTCTTTCAAGTTCGTCAGGGGGGGCAGGGATACGTCCTTTTCATGGGTTTGTGGCTCATCAGGGGGGGGCAGACTGCCCCCTCTGCCCCCCCCCCGTAGGTACGCTAGTGCTAATCGGCCTATCCTTGAATCCTTATTTAGAGTGCTTTTTGCAGGACGATTCTCGCGGGTGCTGTCCACTCTTCAATGGAAGGTGTCCCATGCCCCCCCCCCCCCCCCCCCGGGGCAATATTATCTGTTGAGAACAAAAGGGTTACAATGAATAATTAGCAACTGAGCAACATACTACCATGGTACCTAGAGGTACAAACCTCCTGTAAGCCATCCCCACCACCATTTTTCATCCCTGAGGGGCTTCTTCCGGAGAATAGTAAGAAAAATAAATACTGGTATAATTGAGTTATATTCAAAAAGGAAAAAGACACCAAGGAGTTGGCATAAAATCAATATTCATCAGTAACATTGTCCGGAAAGCATTTGAATGAGGGGAGATGTCCTCTGGGGAGTTGTCCTCATGCTAAATTGTCCTCCAGCTAGGGAGTTGTCTGGGGGAAGTTATCCTCCAGGGAGTTGTCCTCCAGGAGAACTGTTGTTCGTGGGAGTTGTCATGGAGGAGCTGTCCTCGCTGGGAGGGGGTACCATTCAGAAGTAATTTTATGGAGATATATGTATTAAAAGTTTGAAAACAGGGTCTTACATTAATACTCAAATAGGCTGATCATCATCTTTGCAACAAGTGTTTTGTCTCAGTGTTCTCTGTCCAATTAAATTTTATTTGCTGAATTTAAGACAATAGTGTGCTCTCATCCCATAGTATGAATTATACAGTGCGTATCAAAAAAAGTTTACACTTTGAAATAATCTTGTAAAATTATACATTTGTAATATTCTGAAGATTTTTCCACATTCTAACATTGGTACAGATCCATTAATAAGCAAATGATGATATAACTGTCGAAAAATATTTCTGTTTGAATGAGCACCACTTACTTTTAAAAAGTTAGTGAAAAATGATTTGCGCAGAAATTTCAAATAGTTATGTGAATAAAAGTAGACCTTAATCATGAAGAACACGTAGAATTTAGCTAGTAAAATTGATCTGAAGATATATTTTACCTTTTTTAACTTGTTTCCTTGCCCAAAACACTCAGAAGGGAGCATTGCACCCCACTCCCCTACACATCGAGGCCATTGTGACGATATTTGCTTTACACTGAGCTGTAATGTATATGAAATGGCTTAGGCTTGATTTTAATTTTGTTAATCATTGTCAAGCTTTGAAAAAGTGTGGAGAAACAAGTATTAAATGAAAAATTAAATGTAAACCCACTTTAAATGATAAAAACTTAGTGAAAAAATGCTGGAGATGTCTGATATAAACTTTTGTTCAGATTTAGTTATGTCCTCAGATCCAGCTGGTACGAAAAGGGTAAAGGTTGTGCTTACTAAGTGTTGAAATTTCAATTTGGGTGGCTAAATTGTTACAAAATGCTTGAATGTATCTGTTTTATTTCAATTGACTAAAATTGCAAGGGAAATGTATGAGAAATGTTGCGCAGGGTAAGTTTGATTTCGCCCTTTCCCCTTGACACAGCATGAAAACAAGCATTTCTGCGCAAACAGATTTCTGCGAGCTTTACAAAAATGGACAGTGCTCACTCAAGTGTAACATTCTGTCAAAACTTTTACTTTCATGTGATAGATGAGACCCAAACCCAAGATTATATGTGAAAAAATTACCCACATGTTGTATATTTTTTAATTCCCAGGGTTTTTTCAAAGTGTAAACTTTTTTTGATACGCACTGTAAAATTTGCTTTTATTTTAGTGGTCTATGAGAAATTGGCAGCATAATAGCCTGAGGGGATCATTTTACATCTCAGCCTAAAATACATTAAGCTCCAAAATCATTACATGGTAATATGGTGACAGTTAACTTTGCATGACGAAAAACTTCCATTTGAGAACACTATACCCCAGTTTCCCTTCTCATCAATTCTCTTCTCCAAGTACGACAAACCCTAACTGCCCCAAGCAAGCAATTTAAGTATCAAAACACCTGTTTCTTGACGTCGGTCCGAAGATAACACAACAGCCCGGCATATACAGTCACAGCAGGGGGCCACACACGATGGGATGCATGCGCAGCGCTGAGCGCGGTCCCTGCAAAACATGCCGTCATTTTTATTCGCTTACTTTCCTTATTTCGAGGTCGATTTTCTTCGTTCGAAATTGAAAATGGACTAACATTGGATTACTGAATACAATATGCCTTTGAAAACGTGATTAAATATCGAATACAATAATATCATTCCGAAGGTCCTACTACGTATACAGGCAGAGAAGTCTTACGTAATAGCACAGCTGTTGTTTATCTTTTCGTCCTTTGCTCAACGCTCATATACTGGCCTGTGGAGGTGAAATTGAGACAGCGGGGATTACCCCTGGATTACCTGGCCAAGCGCGGTTGATAAGGGCTTGGAAATGATTTTTGGGAGATCCAAATGGAAAATGGGGTATTACACCGCAGTTTGCAATCTGAACTGCGGTCTTTCTCCAAACGGGGGTTTGACGTAATGGGATGAGGAGGCGCGATAGCTCAGTCGGTAGAGCGGGGGACTCGTATTCCGGTGACCCGGGTTCGATTCCCACTTGGTGCGCTATTGCCCTTTGGTAAGGCATTAATCCTCAGTACCAGGTCCTTCGGAGGGGACCTTAAGCCGTCGGTCCTCTGGTTGCTTGCTTACAAGCATTCATGCTTTATTAGCAATCAGGTAAAAAAATCACCACCACCACCAAAAAAATCACCACCACCATGGTTTTATTAGAGATTTAAATACTTTTATTTGTTGCAGCTACTTGTGTTAAGTTACAGAGAGGTAGGAGATAAGATAAGAGGAATGTAGACTAAAAAAAAATTGTTATTGATTCGTAAGTAATGTACATGGTCGTTCCTATAATAAATTGAAGGAAGTTCCCACGAGGTAAAATTGGTTGCTTAATTGCTGAACCCTCAAGTCCACAAGTATTTTGCCAAATCTATGGACAGTTTCACAAAATTCAACAAATTTTAATAAAGTAACCGTTAAATGCTACAGAAATCCTTCAATCTGATTGGCTCATGGTAAATTTGATGTAGAAATTGTGTGCATTTGTAATTATAACAAGTCTTTATGTAATGGGACCATGATGGCTCTGTGGCACTTCTTACAACATTCTTTTGTAAAACTTAAAGGGGTATTCTAGGCTGAAAATAATTATATCTGAATAAATAGAGTAGAATAAATTCACCTCGCAAATGGCTGAAAATGTCATTAAAATCTGCTAACAAATAATGAAGTAATTGAATTTTAAAGTTTTGCAAAAAATTGTGAAAACAGTTATATGGGCTATTCCACGGTTACTCACGTTTCATTTGGAGACACCTTGACTCATACTGGGAGCTGTAACTCCATTATTATTGATAGGAACTAAAAATCTCTTTATCACAACATAGTATGCAGTCTGACTATCCTTTGTATAAAAACAAAACTTGGGAAATTTCATTATGCTCCTGGCAAATCTTTGAAATGTGTCTGTTACTCATGTTACATGATTTGGACATGCATAAAATGAAAAGTGGACATAAGTGAAAAGTGTCCTCATGCAAGGCTTTTATGAATGTTGATTATATCCATTTCAAAGAAGTATATTAGGGAGACAAATTTGTATATAATTAAAAAAATAAAGAACACATGGTTTTTACAAGGGGTGCAGATAAAGTGGTTACGTTACGGTTCAGATGGGTTATATGTACAAAGACACATTGAGCTCATGTCCACCAACCTATGGAATTGCCCATATGCGCATTGTCATGAATATTCATTAGGTGGACTAGTGATGTCACAGTCACACCCACACTTTCCGTTTTCATATGTTATTACATTAAATCATAATTACTCTACATGTATTTTCTTATGAATGATATGTCTCCCTTACGTTAAAATAAGTTGTAGTGCCAATGAAATCTAATGCATAAAATCAGTTGTCAATTCAATTTATTTTAGTAAATTCTTGGTGGGAAAAAATTGAATGAACATAATTTCATGTAATAAATACAAAAGAACAAGTGGGGATATGACATCATCAGTTTGCTCATTTAATATTCTTCAAGGCATGCATAGAAATGTTTCACCGAAAAAATGTGAATCTTTGAAATGTTATAACTTTGTTATTCTTTGTCCAATTTTTAGTGTTTTCTTTGTCTGAGTTTTCTTTACCTGTTAAAGTCATATTATTTTCAGCCTGGAGTACCCCTTTAATAGTATTCAGTTGAAGGAATGGTTTGGGGGAAGCTGATGTTTTCAAAATTTTAGTAATTTTCATTTTTAGGGGGTTATTTTTCATTGAAATTGAATACTCTATGCTATTTGATGAAGAATGTGTAATAATTGATTGAAATTAACAATGTATTTTAGATTTAGATTTTTATCGTGAAACGCTTGGGAGAGGAGGTTGCATACATGTATGTACACGTATGTTAATAAAATTCTTCCACCACAGGAGTCCGTCCATTTGTCATGACATTTTCAGACAGTATTTCGTATTTCTTTCAAACTTTTGTACATTGAATATTCTTTGTGTGCATTTTGAATTCATGCAAGGCTGATCAGTATGCCTACAAGTAGATAGATCTCTCTCTCTCTCTTTTCTACTTTTGTATGGATGCACTATGACATTGATCAAGGAAAACAATGTTTGCCAAAAACATAAACTTTGACATTGAAATCTGGAGATTGGTTGTTTTTGTTTGTAGATCGAAGATATTGGTAAAAAATACCCCCAAACAAACAAAAGGATTAATTCAAATGTTTGTTTCATTCTTTATTCAACAGCCTTGCTAGTTCGTACAGTAAACTTTAAAAAATGTAAGTTCTACATGTAGATTTTGCTACCAGATTCCATCCAAATTTGTATTTTGTATGCAATCATGAAGTTTCTATTTCATATTGTAAGAAACTAAGTATTTGTCATGTATGTGTGTGAAAAGCCTTTTAAATTAGTTCACAAACTTAGAAGGCCTGCATAATGTTTTCATTATGACTTGATATGAAAAATATGCAAGTTAGAGAAAAAGAAGCAATAGTATTTGTATTGTCATATATAAAGATATCAGAGTTAATTTTCATTCGAATGAGTAGGTTTCCAATGTTAAATGATTTATGATGAAATTCCTGAAATATGATAATAAATAATTTATTATATGAATGAAACAGATTCATAAATCAAATGGAAATATGTATGAACCTTATCAATGTATGATATTAAACAATATTATTTTTACAATATGATTGTAAAGTAATCAGGGATGCCAGTTTTCAGGCAAAAGCCTGAATTCAGGCCCTGGCAATTTATTTTCAGGCCATAGTTTTAGCATTTTTGTGTACAAAATATTGTATTCTAGGTAATTTTCAGGCCCTCTGATCAATTCTAACTGGCATCCCTAAGTAATGTAAGAGCTGATATTTCAGATTGTTGATATTAAAATGTAAATGATTGTGTAAATAAGACTTAGTAATTGTGTTCAACCCAGACAATCACTTATTTTCAAAAAATGGTTCACTTTTATACAGTATCCTTTCACTCATAGTAGAATACTTGTTTAAATGTTAGTAATAGCTAATATATTAATGTCATCTTTATATTAAGTTTGAATTATGTATATCATGTGATATATTTATTCAGAGAGAAAGTGAAAGAGAGAGAGAGAGATTAATAGAAAAAGAGGGAGAGAGAGGTTGGAAATAGAGCGAGGAGAGACAGGAGAAGGGGGTGGAATGGTGGGGGAAGGGGGTAGGAATCTAGCTACATGTTTATCACCTCAGGAATAAATCTATATAAATAAATAAATACTTTTCACATTGTACCAAAGTTGGTTTCATGTTTATAAATTTGTGTAAGCAATCATATCAAGGTTTATTCATAAGAATGAAAATAATATAACCTTGTCAGCTAGAATGAAACTTGCATGATTTATGGATATATGTTTAAAACTAAGATCAGAAAAGGTTGAAATATTTGGAAAAATGATTTTCACAGATGTACTGTATGGTTAACTGTTGATGTGAATGACCATAGCATAGCAATGGTAGCATGGAAACTATTGTTGCATTATTTTTTGACTGATTATCACCATAAATCATGAGTTGATTTAAATGTATTAAATTATGACCTTGAAATTCTCTTGAGAGAAAGATGAACATGCATGCCAATTTTCCAATCTTACCATGTTACTTGTTATGACTGCTGTTCAATTGTGTACTGAACATTTGCAGTGAGGGCCCTCTGGGTGCCGAAAGAAACAAATGAAGTAATTTTTTGTCGGTTAAAAAAAATGAGAGGAGGGTCCCTTATTTTCCAGCACAACAAAAAAGGCCTGATGCATTGACTTCATGTATATGATAAGCAATAATTTTTTGTTGTATATAATGATGCAACTTATAAAAGTGCCTGGACCCATTTTGCACAATGCTCAAGGCACAGATGGTCACTTTTATGTGTTCCAGAAGGGGCAGGGCAGAATCCCTAATAGCCTCGATGTGCGATTGAAGTCTACGCATTCATGGAAAGGCTGAACATTTGGCTGTAAATAATGTTAATATTATGATACATGGTCATAAATTTATATAGTGACATCTAAGCCATTACATGATCATACATGTAGCTGCAAGAGTTATATTCTTGGCTTTGACATCACCTCAGTGAATAAAACTGCAATGTATTGCAAACCTTGGCATTATATTCACCGAGGTGACATCTCTCACTGCTTATGAAGCTGAGTAATCATTATCAGGTAGTTTGCCCGAGGTACGTGTATATGCTAGTCAAGTGTATGCATAGATTACATGAAGCATGCGCTAGCTATGTTTTTATATTATGATGTAGATGGATCAGAGCTGCAGCAAGCGTTGTGAGTTCATCCAAGACCATGGAGACTCTGATGTGGATATACGTAGACTACACTTTACCTTAATATCTGTTTTAAATAGTAAATAACATTTCAACTCCCCGGCCTTCTAAAGCAGTGATGTGTGCTTCAGGCAAAATATTCTCCCTTAGGGAAAAATATTATTTCGTTATGGAAATTAAATATTGTGTTCAACCTCTCAGTAGCTGGTGGTAGGCAATATCTGCATAGTAATATCTCAGTTGATCAGAAACACAATAAATTTGGAAGGTAGGAATGGGTGCTTCATGTAGATGTAAATTATGGGACATCACTTTTCACCTTGAAATCAAATGTGTGTGTAATTTTTTTATGTTTATTTAATGTGTAAATAACAATTACAGTGCATTAAAGATTTTGTTTTCAAAGAAAGTGGATCTGTAGTTGCATTCTTGTTGCGTTACTTAAATAATTTCATGGTGGTCACTTTCCAATCATTTTGCAGAGTGTGCTAGTAGGAAAGGCATGTAAGTGGACATGACATTTTGCTTTTGTACAGTATGGTGCATTCTGATGCTGATATATGGTTTAAACAAAATTAAAATCTTTAAAACTTCAATTATTCATTCTGAAAGATACAAAATTGTATTAGTTTCCCACTCTTTATTGATATTTCACCTTGTCAGAAGAAGATCATCTGAAGCTGTAACACATGCAGTTTAAAAGTAGTTCAGTGTTAAAGAGAAAACGATGCTCATTGGTAAAAGAATATGGTTTTACCAATTAAAAAAATAATAATTGTGTGTGAAATTTACCCTATATTGTTCCCTAAATATTGTCATTTTCCTGAAAGGAAACCCCAAAAGAGCCTTGAAAATCAAAATGTTAGACTTTGAGAAAGAAAGGGAGAGAGAGAGGGGGGGGGGTGCTTGGTATATGTATAGAGTGTGTGTGTGTGTCAGAACTCCATTGCCTTATCAAAGGGGGAGATCTATTTTTTTCATTCCCCACTTTGATAGTATGACGTCACAGATTTACACCAATGTGTTCAAGTCAGATTTTAATAGGAAATATTCACATACCACTATAAGAATAATATATCCATTGAACACAGCTGACCCTTGTTTCATTTAGTCATTTCAACCAGTTTGCTTATAGAGCTTATAGGCCCGTATTCTGAAGTCAGGTTTAACTTAGACCATGGTCTAACTCTGTGCTAAAATTATGGGAAGCCAAGTGTCAAATTTTGTATTAAGTTGTATGTTTCTTATGTTTACTGTGCTCTTTCCTGATTCATCGATGGTGAAGACAATCATCTATACTTCCTACACAATTATGAATGATTTGAGAGCCAAATGAGGTGAAATATATCTCAACTGTTAGTAATTTATGTAACAATTGGCTATCCATACTTAAACCACAACTTTAAACCAAAGTTTGAGTTAAACCCGACTTCAGAATACGGGCCATAGAGTCAAGAGGATGTTATTAAAATCCAGTTTGAGCTGGCTTAATGTCTGACAGCGCTATGTCAGGCAAACATGAAACAAAGGAATGTAAAACATGTTGTAAATAACTGCGACCCAGGATGACCACATATTCGATACGATCATTTTTGTTTTCCAAATATTTTTGTTGAAGAGAACATATATGTCATAGATTTGTAGCATCATGTAGCTGTCCGGGGTAGCTGTATGATGTGTTTTGCTTCTAAACACAAAAATAACTCCCTCACCCTATCGTATCAAAATACAAAAAAAAAGGTTTGAACAATATACTTTGGCAGGATAACTTTCAGTATCTAACTTATTATATCTATATCATTCATATCCTATTTGTTCTCCCGTGTTTTCTCTGGATCTTTTTCTTATTCCTCCTCCCCTATTTTTTCTCCTCCTCCTTATTCGTCTTCTTCCTCCTTCTTATTCGTCTTCTTCCTCCTTCTTATTCGTCTTCTTCTTCCTCCTCATTCTTCCCCTTCTTCTCCTTCTGCTCCTCCTTCCTCTTCCCGTCCTTCTTCCTCTTCTTCATCATCTTCTTCTACTTCTCCTTTTTCGTCTTCTTCTTCTTCCTCCTCCTCCTCTTCTTCTTCTTCTTGATCTTCTTCTATATCCTTCTCCTCCTACTTCATCATCTTCTTCACCTGTAATTTTTTTTAATCCGCTCGTTAATCTTAACATAACTTTTCACCCAATTAATTTCATTGACAATTTTCATGGCATGGCGTGCGCGCGCGGTGGCCAGACCTGCCACGCCCACTATTTGCAACGATCAGGTGACTGCTGTTATGCGATCAGCTGATCAGTGAGATACAAGAGTCTGAGGCTGAGCCCCGGGCTCAGCCGGTATACGTTAATTGATCCTGAGCCTGATGCGCCTCCCGAACGTATACAAGTGTCAAAAAGTTGATCAAGAGTCCAGGATCAGGGGCCAGGGCATGCAGGTTATTCGGCACGGTTATTCTTGAATCAGCAAGGCAGCAAAGTTATAACTTTTTACAACAAGGCTATTAACAAATCACAGGGACACGGCAGCATGGGCCTTACGATTGTTCTTTCATGCGTAGTGGCAGTAGTAGTAGTGATGCCGATTTCCTCATCAATTGCTCACAGTCACAGACACAGTCAGGCTCAGAGTGAAGGAGGTAAACCTGTAATGTAAAAGCTGGCAAGTGCCCAGGTTTGAAGTGGCATATTTCAATATTGCCTAAAAAAGAAGTAAGAAGTTTGCTATAAAGTAACAAGTTTGCTATCAGTATCAGCTATAGTTTCTTGTTGGTGTTTTGCTGAGCTTTGGTAGTTTTGGTACACTTGATCTAGTAGGAGAAACAAAAAAGTATTAAAAAATTGTATAGGTCTAGGCTTTTGATATATAATATAACTACTATCAGACAGATTTTTTTTACTATATAGTTCGATGAGGAGAAACAAAAAAAGGGGGAAATGTGAAAATCCCCTCAAAATCATTTCAATTGCATTTTAGGATACCTTCTATTGCTCTTGACTTTTGTCTTTTGAGACTAGTGATATCTCAAATTTCTTGATAAGGGCATTGTTAAGATGGTTTTAGGTGCTGGATATAGACCTACACAGTTTGAATATATAGGGTATTTAATTTTTACAAATGAAATATAAAACATCAATTTTTGCAACTTGAAGTTGTTTGTTTTAATATTATTGTAGTGAAACGTTGCATCCCAAAGAAGTTTTCAGGATCTGAATCCTTTGTCTGTGTGTGTAATTCAACCTACTGTGATACTGTGTCCAGTTATAACCCTCTCACAAGCACAGACTTTACTGTCTTCTCTTCGAGTAGTGCCTCTGATCGGTTGGCGAAGCATGTCTACAACATCTCAGAACAGTCCAATATTACAGGTAGGATCTGATCGAATGCCCAAGGTGTTATGCAAGAAATTTATTGATTTCTTTTCTCTTTTTAGGTGGTCCGTCATGTATATGACAGATATCACCCAATTATTTTTTATTTTGATATCGATTTTTCTTGATTTTGTAACATAACAAAATCATTCATACTAAAAAAATCAAATACTGTAACTGTCTTGTCAGAAAGAACAATGATCAAAAGTGAATCAATGCAAGTAAACAAATAATGAAGCTGATACCATAGAAAACAACTTAGCCTACAGATGATCTGGTGATTTACAGTTGAAATTCTCAGCAGGGGACAATTTTATTTAAATTTGTAATGTATGATGTTTTCTTTTTGCTAATTCAATAAATGCTACAGCCTACAATATTACCAACTCTAGTGACCAATGAATATTTTCATTTCTTCTTATAACTATTTTTCTAAGATCAGTTTGCAATCGATTTTTATCAATTGATTGTTGCATGTATCAAATCAATTGATATAAAAATTATGTTAGAAAATGCAGTTCAATTATCAAAGGTATCTTTGCAGTTGGTTATGAAATTTATATAATTTGTGTGTGTGTGTAAATGTAATTTTGATAGCTTTGATTATTTTCTTTCTATGAGAGATTTGTTAATGAACAAAGAATTAACACATATTTTGGTTGAACAATACTCCATATAATAGTTTGAATGCTTTGCATATATAGTATTTAAATTTTATTTACTATCTTTCCTGATAATATCCAAGCCTTTGCTATTGACCTATTATTGTTATCAGTGAAACTTAATCTTTGGCTCCCTTTAATATCAGATCATGGACTGAAGTTCACAGTCGATGCTAGTCTTAGATACCAGACTGTCCTTGGCTTTGGAGGTGCCTTTACAGATGCAGCCGGGATGAATTTCTTCAACCTTTCAGTTGGGGCACAAGATCTTCTCATCAAATCTTATTACTCAAGCAACGGTACATAGCTTTCTAAATTGTGCAAGATTTTTCTGGTCAATATCAACTCTCATCACATAGCCTACATAAAGTACTCCTGTTTTGATTTCTTGGAAGATAGTTTGACTAAAATGTAAAGGGGGAAAAATACGTTACAGATCAATCATGCAATCTTAAACACATAGGAGTAATGCCAAAAATTTGTTTACAAAAAAAATCAACTTGGGATAAGGGTTAAAGTTATGTTTGAGGTTTAGACTTTTATCTATTTATTAACTTAATCCATTGACTACTGAATTCCGTAATATTTTCATCAGATCAATTTATGTCAGAGCAAACTTTTCTTGGGATTTAGTAACATTTTACTGGATGGTATTTGTAAGAAATGGATCAAAACCTTGATATACATGTCTATCATATTTATGATTGCATGCAATTAAATCTCCTAGATTAATTTTACAATCTATTATCTTAACAATTGCAGTAAGTAAGGTTTTATTTTGTGCCTCTGCCCACAGCTATGTCATCCACTATAAAAAGCAATATGATTCATTGTTTTTTTTAAGTTGTGCATCACAGAAATCATTGCTCATTAATATAACCTAGGGCTTCGATGAATCAACTCAAACTTGGCCGAATGAAGGAGGCTGGCCTGTAGGAGGGACTATAATTTAATAATTGAGTTTTTTTTTTTTTTTTTGGGGGGGGATTGCTAGGACAAATGTCAAAGGTCTTTAAAGGTCATTCATAGAAATGACCCATTAATTATTACAATAACCCTATACCCAGGTCAAATTTAGACTTAATTTTTAATGCAGAAAAAAAATCTTATCTCTGTATTCTTTGTTTCATTTAACAGGTATTGAATACACTATTGGGCGAATTCCAATGGCAAGCTGTGATTTCTCTACCCATCCTTACTCTTACGATGATAACAATGGAGACTTCAGTCTTGAGAACTTCTCTTTAGCTAAGGAGGATCTTCAGTTTAAGGTATTTAATCGCTATCATCCATTTGAAGCAAATTCCACCCAATTAGATGAATATAATAATAATAGGCTTAGAATGGCTTGAGAAGTGTTCTTAAAACTTTTGTGTTAATGTAGTTTGTATTCCCAAGCAATGTTTGTTTAAAGTATGTTTACAGAAGAATTTGGTAAGTAAAATTTGCTCAAAATTGATATTTACATAGTATCCTTTTTTTAATGTTTGCTCATTAATTAGGTGTTATAAAGGGATCACGTTGACGGTGTGGTGATTTGAATGATGCTATAATAAAAAATAAATGCTAATTCAGACATGGTGCAACAAAGCTCATAGCAATGCAAATTTTTTCTCTCAGTTTTTGCATCCAAGACTCATGTAACTTCATAAATCAGTACACTTTTTACATACTTTTATGAGTCTGGGAAATATGAATTTTCCTGCTCAAAACAGTAGGCAAATTTTTTATTATGTTTTAAATAAACAATCTCTGTGGAAGATATGTTTTATAATTATGTGATATATACAGTGGGGCATGTTGGGTGGATGGTTCGGGGAAGGGACGGCATGGAAAAAACGAGTGCCGGGAGGAGCAAGAGTAGGAGGGTGGGTTTGACGAAGGAGGATGCACTAAAGTAGAGGTAGGGAAAAAGATGATTGCCAAAAGCGTGGGGATGAGGTGAATCTGGCCATCAATTCAATTCAATTAGAAAAGGGTGTTTTTTTTATGATCATACAGTATCATAGTATGAGAAAACAGGGCAGCTGGCACTTTCATTTACAAGAATGTTTGCACAATATATTAATATCATAAATGATAAATACATTATAAAAGTAAAACTTTTGAAATACACCCTGGCTTCATCCATCGTTCAAGAAGGACTGGACATTAATGGACACCAGATTTAAGACTTAAGTGTTTTAATTATTGACTTACTAAAAGGCTGATATGTATGAGCAACAAGAATCATTGTATCATCCCTTTGATTGCAAGAGTTTTTTTGCAATCAATTAAAAATATTCTTTGGCAATTTTACATTCTTTGGCAATTTTACTTGAAAAATTAGTAATTAATTGCAAGACACATGATTGATTTAGGCACTGAAAATAGACTTGCAATTGATCTCAAGGATATCTCAAGGATACAGTTGCCATGTTCACCCAGACACACCTTCACCTTGTTTCTACGAATAGATCCCGATGATCAAGTCTGCTCTAGAGCACTCATCAAGACCGGTCAAGCTGTTTGGAAGTCCCTGGTCAGCCCCAGCTTGGATGAAGACAAATGGACATATGAATGGAAAAGGTCAACTGATTGGTCAGCCTGGGGGAAAGTACTTCAAGACTTGGGCTCAATATTTTGTGAGGTAAGGGTGATTAAAGTTGATTAGACATAGGCTGTAGTCTGTTTAATGTTTGCTTAGATCATTCTCAAATTATGTTAGACATGTGTGCACTGTATTACAAACATAAATGATTTCCTCATTTACACAATTGAGCATAACTTTGTATGAGCACCGGCATATAGATGAGATAAGCTTGCAAGGACCATGCCCTCCCCCTAGAAGTTCCACTATCAAGGGGGAAAATGAGAAAAAGAAAGACAATGTTCAAAGGAAAAAAAGTGAATTACCATATTATATTCTGAATATATTGTCAAAATATATGGTATCACAAATTAAGCTTTAAATTTTGTATCAAGTGGGTCAGTATTTTTGCTTGCTCGCTCACAAACTTTCATCAATTTTGCTCCATACACCATGTTCGGCCCTCTCCAAATTGTAGAGTAATTATTACGCCACTGACTGTGAGTCCATGGAAATCTGTAGTAAAATTTGCGATCGATTGTGTATACCAAGTATACCTCTTTATGTTTCTGCCCCTGGATATTTAGAATATATATGGCAAGGATGATAATTAGAGTCAGGATTATTTTAGTAGCAGTTGATATGCTTTAAAGGGGAATTGAACCTGCAGTCTTAATAGCCCCACCTCAAGTTCTCAACTCCTCATATCTGGCCAGGTTCATTACCCCTAATGCAACATTCTTGGCATTGTAGTCTTGTGATATCGGCCCACTTCAATGGCAACACATTTAATAATTTACTGCTCAATACATTCATATCACAATAAATATGTGATCAAGAATAAGCAAATCAGATACCTTTCCTCTCAAAGGCAATTTTATCTACACAAATAAAATCATGGGCTAAATGATCTGTTTTACTGATAGCTATCCTAATAGGTATATTTTAAGACAAGCCATTTATATCACACAGTCATTGAGAGACAACACACAGTTAGCCACAGCTTTAAATGCTTTACAATCAGGTTTACTCAGTTGATGTGCCTCTAAAGCCACCAATCCTGACCCAGTTTTGAAGGATATTTTGGCTGCCTGCAGAATAATACCTTTTTATGCCTGTATGCAATTATAATGTTGAATTTATCTCTTTCAAATGAACTAACCCATGAACTGAGCCGTTACTGAGTCTATTGGAATTATAGCATTAAGTAATAGGTTATTAAGCTTGGTGAAGTTTTGAAATCATAACAGTGCCTTAGATTTTTCCCTGTAATGCATCCCATTTTCAGGAATTGGGGACAAAACTCTCTCAATAGAGTGGCACACTCCATACTGTAAGAATATATCCAAGCCCATCATGGAATATTAACAAGAAACCTCACATTTTCTTTCTAGGTTTGTTGAAGAATACAAGAAAAAGAACCTGACTTTGTGGGGCTTGACTGTCCAAAATGAACCTATTGATGGCGCTATTAAAAACTTCTCCTTCCAGGCAATGCACTTCACCGCCGAGATGGAGCGGGATTTTATCAAAGTAGATCTAGGCCCTGCCCTAGAGTCTTCAGGTCTTCAACCGATTCATCTCATGATGCTTGATGGACAAAGTTTTCATCTTCCAACTTGGCCTCAGATAGTAGGTCAAATTTATGTGTGCAAACATTCAATAGCCTCCATCTTCTTTTTAAAATGCCATATGCCGTCATCTGATGAAGTTATATGATGTACATGTAGGTTGTAAGATTCTCTCTACCCCCTACATGTACGTCCTATAACTTTCTTTTAAATCCTTCCTGTTCGGATATATACACATAGCATTATATTAATCAAAGGAATGCCAGATTTCTGGATTTAATTGGGATTCCAACTTTCCAGTTTTTTCATTACCATTAATTTTTTGTTGTTTCCTCAAAGGATTTATTTCTCCTCAACTTCTAATACAATTAAAATATTGTTCTTTCTTTTTTATATAGTTACGACATGATTCGTAAAGTCAAAATGCAATTACCACTTCTTTTCTCTGTGTGAAATAGCTTGTTTTATCTTCTTCTTTTTTTAGTAAACAAAACTATTTCCTTGTGATGGCTTATGGACCTTCATTTACCCTGGATCCCCTTCATCTCACATGAACATGGCCTTATTTGTGTAAAACTCTTTATCTTTGCAGGTTCTTGGAGACCCTGAAGCTAAAAGGTATGTCTCAGGAATAGGAGTCCACTGGTACATAGACAAGTACACACCATATGAACTGAAGCTTTCTGAGACACATCAGCTGTTTCCAGATCAGTTCTTGCTCTACACAGAGGCCTGCTATGACTCTACCTTCTCAAGCAAATCTGTTGATCTTGGCAGCTGGTCCAGGGGTGAGGGATACAGCAAGAGCATCATCACTGTGAGTTTAACATGATCAAACTCTTGGGCTCAATATTCTGAACTTGAGTTTGACCCTCAAAAGATTTGACTATTTTTACAGCTAACGTGACTGAAGGGGAGGAGGAAATGATTAAAGATCTCAGCCATGAAAATATCCATATTCAGTCTCAAACAATTTCTTGCTGAAGGAAAACTGCAATGACTAGAATTTGAACCCTGGACCCCCCGATTGAAAGATGAATGCAGACTATCAGACCATAACGTCCAACCAGAAAACCAAAATGCTACGAAAATACAGACCGTTTTGATTACAAATGGCATTTTTCCTTATTGTCATTATTGTCTCTTTATTGAAATGCTTGAGCCTATCTTCTAATCCAGGTTATGAACAATTGGGTTACTGGTTGGGTGGACTGGAACTTAGCACTCAATATGGAAGGTGGACCTAACTGGGCCAAGAATTACGTAGATAGTCCTATCCTTGTAAATGCTAGTAACGATGAGTTCTACAAGCAGCCGATGTACTATCATCTAGGTCACTTCAGGTAGGAGCTAATTCTTTATCTCTCTTCTTGGTGGTGGTGGTGGTCAATTTTTACTTGATTATTAAGTAAAGAGCAACCAAAGGTCCTCTCCAAGGGACGTGGTAATGAGAATAAATTCTTCGGGTACTAGCACACCAATTGAAAATCAAGCATTTCATTAATGGAATTTTTTTCACTGACAAAATTTGTTTTATCCATTGGTTACCATAGTAACAATTGAACAGCTATACTTTTCAGCCAATCAAAATCAAGAAACATTGTCAGACCTGTCAGTCAACAAATCTTGATGAAATGCCTCCCAGGCCACAGAATTGTGAGACAACCATGCTACTTACTGCCCTATTACATCTCCTTATACCTTTTAAGGTAAAATAATTGCTATCAGAGTAGTGCAAATGGGATAAAAATGGTCTTCAGATAATATGAATGGTTATCACATTTCTAAAATATTTCATGTAACACTTATTTTCTTCCGTGATGTATTTCTCTTAATCGTTCCCAATTCATGCCATCAACGTCCTCCTGTTTTACAGTAAATTCATTGTGCCAGGTTCAGTGAGAATAGGAACTAGTCGGCAAGAAACAGGAGACATTAAGACGGATAGTGTTTACAGCGTTGCTTTCAGCCTGCCTGATGGGTCCAGGACATTTGTTATTCTCAACATGTGAGTGTCCGTCATTCCGATTTATTTAATATTGGAGGATACTGTCTATGGTAATGAAAACTAGTTGTATAGGAGATTTGGTCTAATTCTCGGTTCATCTGCATGTATTATCATTATTACAGCTGAACCCATTTGGTCTACAATTTAAAGCCATTTGGTCCAACCTTAACTCAACCTAATACTTGTTTCGATCTAGGCACATCCCCACCCCAAAATTGTACACTATTAGTATCCTGTGAACAGTGCTATCATACTATTCAGCTTTTTCCCCTTTGGAAGTGAAATACTTTTATTTTTTTAGTGATAATCCTCCCCCCCTTAACCCTATTCAATGTTCCCTAGTTTAGTAGCAACATATAGTAGGCATGGGGGGCACTATATGACAAAACGTCTTTCACCCAGAAAAATCCAAAATAGCTCTCATAAATTGCAAGAGTGCCCCACTACAAACTGTTATTTGGCTTTAAACAGATGTGCAAGAAACATCCCTTGTTAAGAAAAAAGATTTGTTCTTTGATAAATAATGTTATTTGATAAAAAATTGTTATCTATTAGAATGATTGATATAAAGTCAACATATTTGAAATAGCAAGTTGTTTATAATCCTTGAACTAATTGCAGATTTGACAACAACAAAATTCCTGCGAATAAGAAAATGTGGGAACTGGTATGCGTATAAACATTATGTATGTGAGAATATAGTGTGATGTCAATGATGATCTATGTAGCTAGTGTAGAAAGTGGATTTTGCACTGTAAATATTATTATATATTTTACATGCAAGAGTCCTGAACTATTTTTTTTTTACTTATTGTTATTTCGCCAATTGTGGGTCATTTTGCATCATTCAAACTTCCATTTTGATCTTCATCTAAATTTCAAATCGTTTTTGGATATGCCAATTAATATCCTAAAACCATGGGCGGAAATCCCAGGGGGGACAGGGGGGACGTGTCCCCCCTACTCAAAATAGTAGGGGGGACACAATATCAAATGTCCCCCCTACTATTTTTGGTCTTTTATGATGGTAAGAAATACATCATTCTAAATCGAAATAAAACATGTATTTTGGGACGAGATGACCTTACTTTTCGGATGATAACCTTTTTTTTGCTTGTCAAATTTGCCCGCCCCTTGTCCCCGTAGGCGGACCAGGGGGCCGAGGGGCCCACCCCCCCCCCCCCCGTCTTGGCGGAGCAAAAAAAGGAAAAAAAGAGAAAGAAAGAAAGAAGGAATAAAGGAGGGAAAAAAAGAGAAGAAAAAGAAGAGAAGGACGACGAGTGCATAAAATAAGATGAGGGGAAGACTTGGAAAATAAAAATAATCTTTCGTGCCACTATATAAAATTTTCGCTCGCGCTTCGCGCTCGCATTGCCTGTTAGATGACTTACATATCTTGTTCAGTATGGAGCTCGAATGTTTGGAAGTTTGGAAGTCAATATACAAAACATATTTCACCTCGGAAATCGAACTTTCATTATTTTGTGTGATTTACAAATAGATTTTTAAAAGTGCTCTGTAAAAATGTCAGTTTTATGGTCTGAATATTAACATTTGCTGCTTGCGCTGTGGGCTCGCAAATTTTGATTTATCAGGTACCTATTATTTTCGTGTATTTCATAAAGTTTTCAAAATATCCCTTTTCAGGTCTGATTGTTAAGACGTATCAGCTAGCGCGCTGCACGCTCGCATTTTGATTGGCGAGTTATATATTTTTCAATATTGATTATACAACGAACTACTTAAAATTCCCTTTTGATGACAGTTTATCAAAAAATTTAGCTCGCGATTTGCGCTCGCATTAATGGTTAAAAATATATTAACTGATGCATCCTATTCATAATTACAAAGTGAAATGTCCAGTTTTTATGCTATAATATCATCAGATTTCGCGCCCTTATTAGGCATTAATAAATATATTAATTTAATAATCAAATTGTCCCTTTTGTTTCATCTCGCTTAGCAAGAGGAATAGGAAGATATTCATCATTTTCATATGATGACATGTCGTAAGGATGTCCCGGTCCAATGTCAAAACTCAAAGTAATAATAATGAAAATATCAGCCCTTTTTTAAGCGTGATCCATATCCACCTTACAATTTTTCTACAAAGTGCTTGAAATATATAAAGCTGAAATTGACTCTTTTCAGAACGGAATATCAAAGTTTCATGATTTCATGATTAAAGATGTATTTAGAATGCCTAGATTCTAGGTCTAAATATGAAACACGCGCGCGCATGTTTATTCAGATACTCGACTTGTTCTCTATTTAAATCATTATCCAGTTTTAGATCACAATATCAACATTTTTCTGCTCGCGCTTTGTGCTCGCATTATTAATGTAGGAAGACCTCATATTACTCATCCTTTTCATGAACAGAGTGGCCCATTTTTAGGTCTAAATCTCGATTTTGATCTGCTCGCGCTTCGCGCTCGCATCAATTATTAAATTATATAGCTATCCTGTTCACGATTACAAAAACTGATTATTAAAATTTTCCATTCTTTCTTTAGAAAGTTCAAAATTTTTCAGCTCGCGCTTCACACTCGCATTTTTTAATTGTTGAAATATGTAACGCCTTCATGGCTAAGTGCAAGCAGTCCTTAACAGTTATACCTTTTCAACAGGTGCCAGTTCAAAACGTATATAAAAATTTTCTGCTTGCGCTTTGCGCTAGCGCGCTAGCATTATTAATACTCATCCTTTTCATGATTTACAAAACATGAATAGAGTGTCTCGTTCAGTAAATATTATAGGACTAAATCTCGAAATTTTCCGCTCGCGCTTCGCGCTCGCATCAATTGTTTACTTATATACTTATTCTGCTTAAGTTACAAAAAGTGCTTAAAATTTCCATTCTTTAGGTGAAAAAGTCAAAAAACAATTTAGCTCGCGCTTCGCGCTCGCATTATTTGATAGTTAAATGCTACTTTAACAGGTATCTTTTCCATCAGTTCATTTGTGCTCGCGCTTTGCATTCGTAGTAATTATTAAGTTGCATACACATCTTTTTCAGGATAACAAACATTGCCCAGAATGTTCAAATTTTAGGAAAAAAACATAAATTTCCAAAATATTTGCTCGCGCTTCGCGTTCGCATCATATAAATAGGGATTATGATATCATGTATTAATTTATAAGAATAAAGCTAAGAAGTGACTAATGAGGACTACCCCTTCAAAAAAAAAAAAATCATCTTCGAGCTGCCGATCGGGGAAATTATGGCTGAAAAAAAATTCTGCCGCCCCCTCCCCCCCCCCCTATTGGCGAAGGCTGGATCCGCCCCTGTGTCCCCCCTACCTTTTGGGAGAGATTTCCGCCCCTGCCTAAAACAAATAGAAATTATTCCTAGATTTCTGTCAGCCAGAATCTCTTAAAAGTTTGTTTATACTATTATGTAAGATGGACAGCTGCAACTGGACTACAAGCTGTGGTCATCAGCCTGTTGCGGCGGTTGCTGTGTGTTATCGGCTCTTTACAGCTGTCAGTCCACCCCGGGCCTCCCCAGTTTAAATGAAAGAAATGAAAACTCTCCCAAAAACTGAAAGTGGGGTGGTCATTCCCCACTAGAGCTCCAATTCGGACATAACATCCAAGGCAATGGGGTTCCTTTGTGGGGTTCCTGATGGGGTATTTTTTAAATGAGGGAGACACTTTAATGATATCTTTCTTTTTCATAGGGCAAACGAGGAGTACCCAATTAGCATCCATGATCCTTCCGTTGGTTTCATCAACGGGGTCTTACCCCCGAGAGCCATACAGACGTACATATGGAAGCCATCTTAACTGATATACCCTACTGGAAATGAGCTGTCCTTATGTCTATGGGAATCGAAATTCAGTGGATTAATGATATGACTAAATGACAATGAGTCAAGTGTGTAAATATGACATTCCATCAAGTGTGTATGAGACTAAATGACAATCAGCCAAGTGTGTATTAGACTAAATGGCAATCAGTCAAGTGTGTATTAGACTAAATGACAATCAGCCAAGTGTGTATTAGACTAAATGACATACAACCACTGCAAGTACGTGTGTAGTAGACTAAATGGCAATCAGTCAAGTGTGTATTAGACCAAATGACAATCAGTCAAGTGTGTATAAGACTAAATGACAATCAGCCAAGTGTGTATTAGACTAAATGACAATCGGTCAAGTGTGTACGTATTAAGACTAAATGGCAATCAGCTGAGTGTGTATTAGACTAAATGACAATCGGCCAAGTGTGTATTAATTTGACTAAATGACAATCAGCCAAGTGTGTATTAGACTAAATGGCAATCAGCCGAGTGTGTATTAGACTAAATGACAATCAGCCAAGTAGTAGACCGGCCAATTTTTTAAACAATAATTTGGACGGCAAAATAATTGGTTAATGCTTGCTAATGCTTGGCATCATATAGCTAAAAGTCTTGCAAAAATACCCAGGAATAGCGCACGACCCGATGCCAAGCGCACTTTTGCGTGAAAGTGTCATAAAGTGTGTATTAGAGTAATGACAATCGACAAAGCACCTTTTAGTTTTACCATACTTTTTTTTCATATTGTTGTTCAAATGAATTATTTTAACCAAGATGACAATCAGCCTTATGTTTTTTTAGACCAAACGATGGACTATCTGGCCCCAATTAATAGTAGACCATGTACATACTTTTCTACATAGTGTCATCAGGCAAACCTGCATGAGTCAAAATGGCTGTGAATTCTTGTACTCAGCATTCAGCAGTTGATACTTTTCTTGCGGCTTAGTCAAGTTTTCTCTTCTTGGGGCTTCTTGGCCTTCTTTTACTTCTTTCAAGAAACTAAGACTCCTTTTTTTCGCAAATGTAACTCAGGATAATGTATATGTATCGTAAACAATATATTGATATTGATCAATAAATTCAATTCAGTCATTCTTGTTACTTTTTGTATCTGTCTTATTTCCGAATTCTTCATTGATAGTGCCATTAATTATACCAGTATTTAATGTGGTTACTTGGAGAATCTGATGACATAATTTTGACAAGATTTGTTTGTGAGTCGCCCCATCTAATCTGTGTTAAAATAAAATATGAATATCTATAATATGTATGTGTGTTAGCAATTTCACCAATAAATGGATGATATATTAAAAAAGAACTGGTTGGTTGTAAAAAAAAATTAAATGTTTTTTAAGGAAAATTTATTACAGTGAAGAATCAGGTGCTTAAATTGGGTATGCCAATTGTTAGAAAGGAACTACTAGTTGTAGATTCATAAAGGAAAAAATGACAAAGTAATTAAAAAACAAGAGATTGTTGGTATTGCTATTGGTCAAAATAATGCTACATCAATAATTTTATGTGTTTTCTTTGAAGTGACACCTATATGCATAAAAATCCTGACCTATATAGCGAAATTATACCCTTCATAATTTATGTAAGATACACCTTTAAAAAATTCAGTTGATTCGGGGGAAAAAACAATTTGTCTGATTTCTTTTGTCATCATTATTAGACTATATGCTACACTTTAAAGTGTTTCGGTTGTGAGTGAAAAATGATTTGCACAAAACTTGAAAATATAAAAGTAGACGTTAATCAGGAAGAACACATGGACTTTAGCTAGGAAGATATCTTTTACCTTTTTTATAAGTTTCCTTGACCAAAAGACTTATAGAGCGCCATGTAAAGCGTGAAAACTGCGGGGGATGTTTGAAATAAACTACTTCTGAAGGTTTCCATGGCGAAGAAGAATAGTGTAGTAGGTTTTACGGTACACCATGTATCTTTCCTGGGCAAGTGTTGGTCCTGAAAAGGACCTCCCAAATAAACTGTTGTTTTACATTCAGTTATGTCCTCAGATTCAGCTGGCACAAAAAGGTAAAGGTTGTGCATATACCCCCGGTGCATACCTAGGGTTAAAATGTTAATTTTAAGTGGTAAAGTTATTACAAAGTGTTCAAATGTATCTGTTTTATTTCAATTGGCTAAAAATGCAAAAGAAATGTACCGCACGGTCATTTTGTTTTCGCCTTTTTTCCTTGAAAATTAGCATTTCTGTGCAGACCGATTTCTGTGAGCTTTACAAAAAATGGACAGTGCTTGCTCAAGTCTATTATTCTGTCAAAACTTTTATAGATGAGACCCAAACCCAAGAATATATGTGAAAAAATATATTATTCAATTCCCAGGACTCATCTTGACACGTACCCCTAATGCTCCCATCAAGGATTATAGGATTAGGAACGCCCACGTGTCCCTGATTGGATAGAATCCCTCAATAAACGTTTAGTTTGCCTTGATAAAGATTTATTATACATAGTATCCCGTAATTAGTAACCAACTGGAATAAAATTATTGGAAATGGTTTTTTGACTGATTTGAGTAGGTATGGGTGTCAACATTTACCAAAAAAAAGTTAGGAGGAATACGGGTTGGGGAAAGTGTTTTTTTTTCAAGGTCAAAGGTCAATGACCTTTTTAAATATACTGTATCATGGTATCTCCCAGATAAAATATTACAGGTTGGTGATCATGGTGTCAAAATGCACAGATTCTTACAAGAGGATCAAATAAAATAAAATCAAGTACCTACAATGCTCATTCACCCATGAAATTCAAGGTCAAAGCCTTTTTACATTATATACCATGCATATACGGTATAATGGTATCTCTGAGATGAAAAGGTGCAGCCCAGGACCAAAATCCAATTGAAACCAGTTGGATTTCCAACTGGTTTCAATTGGTTTCAATTGGTTTTAACTGGTTTCAATTGGTTTTAACTGGAATTTAACAATTTCCAGTTGAAACCAATTGAAACCAGTTGGGCAACTGGAAATCCTAACTGGAACCAGTTGGGCAACTGGAAATCCTAACTGGAACCAGTTGGGTAACTGGAAATTACTTCCAACTGGAAATGATTTCTAACTGGAACCAGTTGGGCAACTGGAAATCCTAACTGGAACCAGTTGGGCAACTGGAAATCCTAACTGGAACCAGTTGGGTAACTGGAAATGACTTCCAACTGGAAATGATTTCTAACTGGAACCAGTTGGGTAACTGGAAATCCTAACTAGAACCAGTTGGGTAACTGGAAATGACTTCCAATTGGAAATGATTTCTAACTGGAACCAGTTGAACTGGAAATCCCAACTGGAACCAGTTGGGCAACTGGAAATCCTAACTGGAACCAGTTGGGTAACTGGAAATGACTTCCAACTGGAAATGATTTCTAACTGGAACCAGTTGGGTAACTGGAAATCTAGCTAACTTGAACCATGCAGTTGTGTAACTGGAAATCCTAACTGGTACCAATTGGGTAACTGGAGATGACTTCTAACTGGAAAGATGGGTAATTTGAAATTAATTCTAATTGGAACCAGTTGGGTAACTGGAAATAAAACTGGAACCAGTTGGGTAACTGGAAATGATTTCCAATTGGTTTCCAATTGGAAATTTTCCAGTTACCCAACTGGATCCAATTGAAACCAGTTAATTTGCATATTATCTGCCAGTGTGCACAGATTAATGTTTTATGAGATTCATCATCATTAACAATGTATCTATTTAATTCTTTTCAATTTCAAGTGCCACACTTTTTAAAGATAAGTATTTAGAATACTTAGCAGTGAAAACCATGTTCATAAATGTTATAGATTATAATTAAAACAGATTAAAGGATAATTAGTACACCACTAACTGTTACCAGATTACATCAAATAAAAATACATATATTAGAAGATCTTCCATATAATATATACATATGAAAGTCTGTATTTTATCAATGCCCTTTACATTGGTATCAATAGACATATAATACTGCTTCTGTGTTGGCATATGAGCAATAGTTAGTGGATCCAGTTGGAAACCAATTGGTTTCAACTGGTTCCAGTTGAAACCAGTTGCCTCCAATTGGTTTCAACTGGAACCAATTGAAACCAGTTGCCTCCAATTGGATTCAATTAGTGTTAATAGGGAAATTGGAACAACTGGAACCAATTGACACCGATTGCCAACTGGTTCCAGTTGCCCAATTGGTTTTAACTGGAACCAATTGGCAACTGGTTTTCAATTGGAACCAGTTGGTTTTAACTGGAACCAATTGGCAACTGGTTTTCAATTGGAACCAGTTGTTCCAATTTCCCTATTGAAACCAGTTGGCCAACTGGTTTCAATTGGTTTTGCCCTAATTGGTTTTAACTGGATTTTGGTCCTGGGAGGTTGGTGATCTTGGTGTCAAAATGCAGAGGTTCTTACAGAAAGATCAAATATAATCAAATCAAGTACCTACAATGCTCATTCACCAATGAAATTCAAGGTCAAAGCCTTTCAAAGCTCAATGACCTTTTTTTTTTACATTGTATACCATATACGGTATAATGGTATCTCTGAGATGAAAAGGTGCAGGTTGGTGATCTTGGTGTCAAAATGCAGAGGTTCTTACAGGTAGATCAAATAAAATAGAATTAAGTACCCAGAATGCACATTAAACAATAAAATTCAAGGTCAAAGCCTTTCAAAGGTCAATGACCTTTTTTTACATTATGTATCGTACTGTATAATAGTATCTCTGAGATGAAACGGCACAGGTTGGTGATCGTTGTATCAAAATGCCCAGATTCTTACAGGAAGGTCAAATAAGATAAAGTTAATCACCTAGAATGCATATTAATCCATAAAGTTCAAGGTCAAAGGTCAATAACCTTTTTACATAGGCTATATACCATATAAAGGTATCTCTGAGATAAAACGCTGCATGTTGGTGATTTTGATGTCAAAAAGCAATTTTTGCAAGAAGATAAAAAAGACTCAAAATAATCATACAGAATAATCCAATATCCAAAGTCAAAGGTCAAAAGTTGATAGATATTTATATATCCATGCATGATTCCCCCCCAAAAAAGAAATTAATCCATTATATTAACATTTTATTTGTAAATAATAGAAAGAAAGATAACTATTTGTAATGAAAACATGGAAGTCTATTAAATAATTTCATTCTGAAGTAAGGATAAAAAATGGCCATGGAAAATATATTTAGGAGTTAAAGGTCAATCAACTATGTCAATAACGTCAGGGAATTTAAGTAAATAGGTCGATATAACGTGATTGTGGCATGTAGGTATAGTGATTCTGATGGAAAAAAGACTGACCCGCGTGGAAAAAGAACACAAATTTAATAGTTGAATCCTTGACCAATTATGATGTCAAAATACAAGTCCGAGGTAAAATTGGATCAAATAGCACTTTTTCTTATAATATACTGTAATGGATTGACAAAAGTGTAAAAAAATCATGTGTGATATAATTTGAAATGGTGACAATGGTGAAGTTACCTAAAGTAGTAGCATTTAGATATGCATTTTATAAATCTAAATCAAGGTACTAATTTCTCTGTAGCAATAGGTCACTAACCTCAAATGCTACAATCAATACTATAAAACTATAACTTAATCTGTAAATGGAAAGGATAGGCCTAACTCTTAGGGCAAGCATCATCCGATAACATTTTCATATAGCCAGGGACAATGACGAAGAATTAAAATAAGGCAATCATTAGAGCTGCAGCTAATTTGTCATAGATGAAGTTAAGTGTCTCAACTTCAGCAAAGAGTAATTGAACTCTTGAAAACCTTCTGACATTTTCAGGACTTATATCTGGCCCATTCAATGAAAGCCTTACGTTCTGTCAAGGGATATCAGACCAGGATCTATATTATGACTGATATGTTGCACAGCTTGATTCTCAAGAACTGGAAGTGGTGCTGTAGGACTTTTGTTAGGTCGATGGATGTGTACTTGTAAGCTATTATCTCCTTTTGAATTTCATTGTTATATGCCTAATTTGTGCATGATAGCAATCAGTTGTTCTGGACCAAAAACATGATCCTTGTACAAACTGATACCTAGTAGAAATAGCATCATGGGTGACGTACGGCAGAGAGCAGATATGAAGTTTTCTCCTGCAACATTAGCATCACAAGAGATTCTGGCAGTTCGCAATGAACTGATGAAAGGTAATGAATAATAATACAGGAATTCACCTTTGTTGAAGTTGATATATATGTAATTTGCTACATGTATGACAGAAGCTGCAGCTCTAATGATGGCCTTCATTTCATCATCATCATCATCCCTCTGCTGTTTGGAAATGCTCTCAGATGATGCTAGCTGTGACATGAGAGTTAGACCTATCCTATCCATTTTCAAAAGATTAAGCTAATAGTTTATAATATGTATTATAGCATTGAGGTGAGTGGCCTATCGCTGGAGAGAAAAGACATGACAACCTTGATTTAGATATAATGATGCATTAAATGCTGCTACTTAAAATAAAAATCATTTCAAATTATATACTTGATTTTATTTATTTTTTCAGTGCTTTTGGCAATGCATCGCAGTATATGAAAAAGTGTTATTTGGTTATCAACATTTTTTTACTTAATTTCCACTGATATTTTGGATTTTGGACATCTGACCCCTAAATACATTCTCCATGGCCTTCATTATTTCAGACCGAAATTATGAAACCTCCATGTTTTCATTACAAATTAGCCATGGTTATTTACGTTATTCAGAAATAAAATATGAACACAAAAATTTGTTTTTTTTGTTATTTTTATGTCATATAGATTATATATTTCCTCTGATGTAGGATTTCAAGGGTGAAAGGTTATTCTTTATACTTATTTTAGTGTTGTTTAATTGTCTTGTACAAGTCTTTGCATTTTGACACCAAGATCACCAACCTGCGGTGTTTTATCTCAGAGATACCATTATTATTATCTAATGTTAAAAAGAACATTGACCTTTGTCCTTGAATTTTATGGGTGAATGTGCATTCTCGATGCTTAATTTTATTTTATCTTCCTGTAAGAATATGCGTGTTTTGACACCAAGAACACCAACCTGCGCCGTTTTATCTTAGAGATACAATTATATAATATCGGGTATATATACATGTAGTATAAAAAGGACATTGACTTTTGGCCTTAGATTTTACGCGTGAATGTGAATTCTAGGTACTTAATTTTATTATATTTGATCTTCTGGTAAGAATCTGTGCATTTTGACACCATGATCACCATCACGTATATCTCAGAGATACCATTATACGGTATGGTATATAATGTAAAAAGGTAATTGACCTTTTGAAAGGCTTTGACCTTGAATTTTATAGGTAAATGTGCATTCTAGGTAATTAATTTTATTCTATTTGATATTCTGGTAAGAATTTGTGCATTTTGACACCATTATTACCAACCTGTGCCTTTCCATCTCAGAGATACCATTATACAGTATATACAAAAAGGTCATTGACCTTTGACCTTGAAAAAAAGCACTTTCCCCAACCCGTATTCCTCCTAACTTTTTTTTGGTAAATGTTGACACCCATACCTACTCAAATCAGTCAAAAAACCATTTCCAATAATTTTATTCCAGATTGGCTCTTTTGTGGTCTAATTTAGGGATACTAACAGTGCGTCCCACAAAAAACGAAACCGAGATTTATCGACGATTTATCATAACTTAATCACAAATACAATAGACAAATGACCTACCATTGTAAAGCTTAGAATCTCCTCTTTCATCTGAAATTACTTAGATTATTTCTCATCACGCATGAGTGAGCAAAAACAATTTGAAGAGGGGATACCAAAAAGTCACTTGGCGGGCTGTATCTGGTTTTTAAAAAGAAAACCACATTTAAAAAAAGTTCAATATCTGCTCTTTAATTTGATACCTCAATTTCAGAAAATGGTCAAGAAATAACAAAGTTCTGGCTATTTGAAATAAGATTTGAATTTCAATAATTTCATAAAATGAAGAGGTTTTACAGGCTAGTGTTCGAACTCACTTGACACTCCGTTTTGTTGACGATCAGCCATGCAATTAAGTCTTTTGTTAACCGTGCGATAGCTTCTGTGGGAAACCGGTGAAAACACGTTTTATTGAAATTATGGAAATACAAGCATTGTTTCGAGGGAACATAACTTTTTTACTTCTTGACCATTTTCTGTGATTAAGGTATCAAATAAAAGAGCAGATATTGAACTTTTTAGGCATGTGATTTTCTTTTTGAAATTCAGATACCCCCCGCCAAAGAAGTTTTTGGTATATCCTTTCTTCAAATTGTTTTGCTCACTCATGCGTGAATAAGGAATAATCTAAGTAATATCAGGGGAGCGTTTCATGAAAGGACTTGTCGGACGTTTTATCCGACAGTTACCATAGTAACAGTACCTCTCAGCCAATCAACATCAGAGAAATATGTCAGATCTGACAGCTTGTCGGATGAAAATGTTGATGAAACACTCCCCAGATGAAAGAAGAGATTCTAAGCTTTAAATTGGTAGGTCATTTTTCTATTTTATTAATGATTGAATTATGATTAATCATCGCTAAATCTCGGTTTCGTTTTTTCTGGGACGCACTGTATATATATATGCATCCTTATATTCTACCGTCCCTCGATTTGCCGCCACCGTGACTGAGCTGCAGTTTGCTTCTCTTTCTTTCTTTCTGTCTGTCTGTCTTTCTTTCTTTCTTCCTTCATTTCCTTTCTTCTCTTATTTTTTCTTTCTTTCCTTCTTTCTTTCTATTTCTTGCTTTCTTTCGTTCTTTCTTTTTTCTTTTTTTTTCTTTTTTGTGTGTGCATGGCAACATGTGTTTTAATCAGGGCGGTAGCTATAAGGGAGGGGGTGACACCCCCAACATTCATGGCAGTCGGCAAAATTGACTCTATAGGGAGAAAGAAAGGAAGGAAGAAAAAAAAAGAGCCTGATAGAGGACAGGGGGGAGGGGCAAGAGCCAAAAATTCCCTTTCCTTTCATCTTTTTCTTTTTGTTCTTAGCCAGTACGTGCTATGCGGATTGCGTCCGGGGCAGTGGCGGCACCAGGATTTTTAACCTCGGGGGAGGCAAAAGAAAATTTGAGGGGAAACACAATTTTTTTTGCCTATTTCACAAATTCGAGCGAGAAGCGTGAGCCATCTTTTTCAATGTATGCACTACTGACTTGAAAAGGGATCTAAGGACTAGCTGTTTGCATATATTGGATCATGCAGATTATATCTCACCAAATAAATAATGCGAGCGCGATCGAAGCTCGCTGAAATTTTTTACATCCTCAGATGATAACTGGACGTTCTAAGCACTTTTGTTATCATCATAGGCGGCGGTTGTCGGTCCCCCCCCTAAAATTTTGGTTGATATATAACCTTTTTTTTTTTTGCTTGTCAAAAATTTTTGGTGGTCCCCCCTTGCGGCTTCCGCCGCCAATGCTTATCATGAACTGGATGGCTATCTAACTAAACAATTGATGCGAGTGCATAGCGCGAGCTGAAAATTTATTAATGAAAATTATTAGTACACAGGATGTATGTCTCGCTTAAAAAAAAATTATGAAAACTCTAATCGCGAGGAGCACATTGACTTGAACACTGGAGCCCGCATTCTGATAGCGTGGTTTAACTTAACCCTAGTCTAAGTGTGGTAATAAACTGCCATGTTTAAACCTATAGGTTTAAATTTCGTATTCCGATAGCAAGGTTTAAGTTAACCCTGGTCTAAGTGTGGTAATAAATCCTCAAAAAGTTAAACTCGCGCAGGGGGTAGTTTAAGCCTGGTTTAAATCCAACAAATCATGGCCAACAAATTTTTAGAATGTATGACTATATTGCATTTTGAGCTATACTTCCTCAGTTTTCTACCGATTCTCATGAAATTTGGAACACACATTGGTCTTAAGGTAAGGTGGTGTAAGAATTTATTTTTGTTTGCTTTTTCGGAAATTGTGTTGCCATGGTAACAGTATATTATGGCAAAAATTTTGCCGTTTAAAATACATCATCAGTTTTCTACCAATCTCATGAAAATTGGCTCACACATTGGTTTTGAGGTAAAGATGTTTATGCCCCGGCCATGTGAACAGATAAATTATGTGCTTAATCATATAACTTTTCATAGATTATCAAAGTAGTAGACGTTATTTTTGTTAAAAAAAACAAATGTTTGGTGTCTTTGAACACATCATTTGTTTCACTTTTTTTCCTATGGGCTAACTCGCCCCGCCTATATGACGGGCGAACTTGCCCTATAGCTTGCATGCAGGGTGGGGCAGGTTCGCCCTGCAGCGATTTTTTTATGGCCCATTTTTGTCATTACCGTGTGCAAATAGGGTATTAGGTATACTATATAGCATGGGTGTCGATCACGGGGGGGGGGGATGGGGGGATATATCCCCCCCCAATATTTCAAGTGGGGGAAATGGCCTGTATTATCATCCCCCCCCCCCAATAATTCAGGGTAGAAAAATTGTAATAATGATGATGAAAAAATGAAAAGTTTGATAATGATGATTATAGTGATGATTATAGTATGCCATCAATCAGTTTGTTTCCCTTGCAATTTGTGTATATTGTTATTAAATAAAAACATTCTTTTCCAGGGCTTTTAAACAGATGGGTGGAGGTTCAAGATGAAAAAGAATTAAATGTTTATCTACCGGTATATGATATTTTTTAAACACATGATATAAAAGGACCCCGATGAAAAAAAACTTTTGTTGATAGGGTGTTCCATCCCACCAGTGGTGAATAAATTAATTTAAAGAAATCAATTAATTCAAAAGGGTGGAAAAATAAACGGGTGGAAAGGGGTGGCAAGATAAACAGGGAAACCTCCATGGACGTAAATCCTAGAGGGGTAGATCTTGAAAAAGTACAAACAACTTTTCTCAGATTTACCCCTCCCACATCCAAGTGCATGATGTTTGTCCCATTTAATCTACAACCCTTTGAATATTAAACATTTTATCATGTGACCCCATCAGATACCTCTCATGAAATTATTGAGGTTCAGTAAGCTCAATATAATATGATCATATTTTTACAATTTTTTAATAAGTGAAATCAATTAATGGTTTCAGAAAGAATAATCATTCATTTCTCTGTAAAGCGTATCTTCGGATATGAACATCGGAGGGTTTTTTCCATGTTATTCTTGTTATTGTTATGGACTTGCATAACTAAACTTGGTTGATTTTTTCTTATTTTGGCAAAAAGATATTTTTTTTAGTTTGGAAAGGGATGACAGTTTTGCATTCTATATGAGCACACTCATGCGGTATATTAATTTCATTTTAACACATTATATTAGCTGATATTACACACTGATGATTCAAGAAGATGTTGGAAAAATATCATAACATGACAGTTGAGTTTTGATTGTTTTTATGTTTGTTTTGTTTCATGCACTTATAAAATATTTAAAACGTGTTAAAATCCAGGGTTAAAATCGTCTGACGGTAAGCCCGATGGCGCACGAGAAGCCACACAGTTTGTAATTTGTGCTAGTCTTAATTTGTCCGAATCTGCATTTTATCATCATGCATTAAGAAGACAAAAGATATTGCCAGTCGGGTTAGATTTAAGAGAGAAGTTGTATACATCATGCTCAATAAACTGATCACTTTGTACATGGTCCAGACAATTTTTGTCATTTTTTTTCTTTCGTATGAGTTAAGAATAGGCTCACTCAGTAGGGTATCTACGGGGGGGGGGCATCCAATCGGCTGACAAAAAAACGAGGAAAAGGAGAAAAAGAGGGAGAGAGGAAGGGAATGTAATGGGAAAGAAGAAATTATTGTTCATTATGATGTTAGATTATACCACAATTCTGTTATATTACATAAGACGCATTTTTCATAACTTTATAAAACATAATTTGATTAGGGCCCATGTCTTCATTGTTCCTGGTGCTCACACTGTCTGTTTAACTTTAACGAGATATATAATCCTGTGGCACTAAAACTTCCTGTTTTCAATATACTTCCTCGCACTTCGAATTATTATTTTATGTGCAATAGTATGCTTCTTGTCATGACTACTTAAAGTGATTGCCACATTTTAAGGTCTTAATATAAAACATTTCTTGTCCATGCTTATGTTCGCATTAGTGAGATATGTCTGCTCTCCATGAATTCCTAGAATCAGTCCTTAAAATGTCCCTTTTTCTGATCTCAATATCAAAACTTTTCAGATTGCGCTTCGCGCTCGCATCATTTGGTTAACGAAATACGTATGGTCTTAGTAAATTCCTACAAACAAGCTTAAGAATGTCCCTTTTCAGGTCTGAATTTCCTAAATTTTCAGCTCGCGCTTCGCGCTCGCAATATTTGATTATTGAGATGCGTATGTTAATAATCATGATTACAATGACTTCAAGTGCTTAATGTGTAATTCTAACAAAATCAGCAAGCACTTAGCACTCGCATTAGATGACTGTGGTGAGATATGTAGTGGATTCCTTAAATATAGTCCTTAAAATCTCCCTGTTTGGGGGTCAATATATACTAAAATTTCAGCTCGCGCTTCGTGCTCGCATTATTTCATCAGTGAGATACATATCTGTTTAATATATGGCACTGTCCTTAAAGTGTGTCTATTAGGTCAGTATACCTGGCAACTGAGCTCGCTTCGCGCGCTCACTAAGTGACTCAACATTTTTGCTGGTGCCCCCCAATGCCATGACCCACAGTACGCAACTGGGCCTACTTGTAACACAAATTGAATTTTGTGATTTTAGTGGGGGTAATATTGAAAGATCCCCATCCACAAGAATATTTGTGTCAATCATCCCCCCCAACCAAGAATACCGATCGACACCCATGCTATATAGGTATACCTATAGGCCTTTAAAGGCACAACCTTCCTGCTAAAGAAATGACGGTTCTAGAAGAGCGTGAAAAAATGGGGCCGACTCGCCCCGCACTCCCGAAATATCTTGATTTATTTTATTATTATTTTATCCTATTTTTTTTTGGGGGGGGGGTGTGTCCCCGGCCATTTCCCAGACACCCATGGGTACGTGCGTATTGTATGGGATGGGCTTCTGGAAACTCACCTTATTAATGGTGTGCTTCAACTGATGAGTTAAGCCAAGTGGAATTTTACGAATCCCTGGACGCTTAGAATTCTAAATGTATATGCCTTTTACAAGAACTTGCAGCACACCAGAGTTTCCAGAAGCCCAGCCCATGCAATACGTACCCATGGGTGTCTGGGATATCGGGGACACCCCCCCCCCCCAAAAAAAAAAGGATAAAATAATAATAAATACATATATAGATATATATTTACGTACAGGGAATCTATGGCCTGTACGTCCCCAATGATAAAGTTACGATATATAATGATTATATATGAGAGGTAAGTAGGAGTAAAATTAACGATGCCCAATCGATCTTTTGACTATACATAATACCGGCCACGTTCTTTTTTTCCCTTTTTTTTTGGGGGGGGGGGGAATATATAATAATTCCATATGTTTATTGATATTAAATGAAACGATTCCTTAATTCGTAAACATGCAGCCATGGCGTAATTTCCTTCAGCAAGAAACTGATCCCCATGTGCTCCACTCTATCCAGGTGAGGTAAATTGGTACCGGTAGGAAGTAATTCCTTAAAAAGCTGTATGCGCTATGAACGCCTAGCTTAGCCGGGTAATATAGGAGCGCCTTGAGCACCTAACAAGGTGGATATGTGCGCAATATAAATACCCTATTATATCATTATTATTAGAAACAGATTGCCGGATTCCAGCTATAGGATACAATAAGTGCTCATGTCATCCTTCCATATTGATTCAGAAAACAAATTGGAAATGCAAGCAATTGAAACAATATTCTTAATTTTGTTTTGTTTTGTAATTAACCGTTTAATAGTTGATCGATCAATCTTTGCTTCGTCTTAGCGCATTTATGCATTAGCACCATTCCGCGCCCATTCTTGAAATCGCTCCATGCACCGATAGGGGAAATCCCCCAAAACGTGTCCCTCCCATAATCCCGCGCGCGGTATGACCATAGTCTTTGGTGCGTGGTATGGTATGACCAGGGAAGTGTTATAGACACTTCCCTGGTATGACGACCACTCACGTATGTATATGTACGTCCGTGTTCGTTCGATCGTGTACGTAGCTAGCTAGCTGTAGGTGTTTAGACAATGCGGGTTCGGTTCGCAGGTTGATGGTCAACAACTCAAATGTAAACATTGATTAGTTTCGCTTGATCTTCTCAAAATTTAACGAATTTGTTGGAGTTCGTTTGTATGATGGTCAGACTATTCCACGATGTTGGGGAACTGTTGGAAAAACGCAAGCTGGAAAGTCTTAAAAACAGGATGGCAATCTTTTCAAAGAAATGAAAATGCGATCAGCAGTGTTGCACGTTTTCGTCCCTTCCGATGTGGAGCCGTTAACGACGCCACCTCCACTCGCTGCAGCTCCGGCACTGCTGGGAGCCTGGGCGGCGTGCATGTAGCAAGTGTGGCCACTTGCAGCGGATGTTTGCCTGGTCGGGACTTCATAAATGAAGATGGCAAGGGCATCATTGCAAGGAGGAGGTTCTCTAGTTCTATGCAAGTGTGCAGGAGAGATTGTGGTTTGGCAGATGAACAGGAAAAGATTGAAAGACATTTAAACAACCCTCTCGGCAAATATCTGGAACGAACTGGTGATGAATTTTCAGAAAAGACCTTGGAAGAAATGACAAGGTGTAATATCTTTTTATACATATGTAACATGCATATTGTTCTCCTCCTCCACTTCTTCTACTACTAGGACTAGGTCTAGATAAAAAACCCACAAATGCCTGCTTACAAGTTACAGATACCGGTACACTGACTCAGCTCTTCGACTACACAAATGTGATAAAACGGGGCATTAGTGTTTATATAGAATTACCTTTAGATTTTTTTCTAAACTTGTTAATGACTTTTGATTTGAAATCGATTGACCAAACTTTCTGAAATGTTTCCACCTTTACACTTTTATATCATATTTTCATATCGTGATATTTCTTCCCAGTACTAGAGTGTTTCAAGCTGAATGAAATGTTGACAACCGAAAAGAAAAAAGGGTCTTCACCACCTATTTTAGGTCGTTTCCTACCCCCAAAAATTACAAGGAAATTTTTTTTTTAAAAGGTCTTTTTGGGGGGGGGGGTTGAAGTTACCCCTGTAACCACCCCCTGCATACGCCGACTCTTCTCAAAATGTAATAATGTGATATTTTCTACCAATTAGTTATTAAAGGGAAGTTCACCCTGACAAAAAGTTTATTGTAAAAAATATTGCCAAAGGTTTGAAAAAAATCAAAGAATTAAAAAGTTATTATAATTTTTATTATTTGATTTGTGACGTCACATGCAAGCAGCATTCCTCATGTACATAGCAAATGGTAAAAAAATCAATGAAAATTGAAATGTCATTTTCTGAGAAAACTGAAAATAGTTTTTACTGTACTTTTTTATATCAATAGACAAATAATTTCACACCTGATCATGAAAATAAAATTCAAATTCAATTCATCAGGAACCACTAAAAAAATTAAATTCATGCGTTTTATATTACATAACATATGGAGCAGCTACTCGTTTATGACGTCACAAATCCAAAACTTAAAATTCTAATAACTTCCTTAATAATCATTAACAAATTTACCTCAAACCTTCACCAATGTTTTTTACTATTTTTTCTACTATTTTTAAACAAACTTTTCCTCAGGGTGATCTTCCCCTTTAAATCACGACATTCTCATGAAGTTCAATCTTACCTTCTCTTATATTGCAGAGAACAAAAGAGAAAGATAGCTTCTTTAAAGCGAGCGAGAGCAGCGAGAGAATTCAGACAAGGACCGGAGAGGCGGACCTTATCCTGGGACACCATCCAGCAGATCCACTATCTGAGACAAGAGAACCCTGAGGATTGGTCAGTGGCCTCACTGTCACAGAGCTTCAACGTTTCTGAAGAAGTCATCGCCAAGGTCCTGAAAAGCAAGTTCAGGCCTGGCGCAAAGACCAGGCGGAAGCAAGACCTGGCTGCAGCGAAGACAACAGGCTATGTGACCGGTGGGACTAACCTGACACAGGCACCAGCCCTTGTGGCAAGGGAGGATGCTAAAGAATCAAGCGATATCAATGAAGGAAGAGAAAATAAGCATGCACAAAACACACATGCTGTTGGACACAACAAAGAATTGAGAAATACGCATCGTAAATCAGCTGTGTTTGAAAATAATCAGTCACAGGGAAGTGCAGAGAATTATAGAATGAAGATTAAAAAACACTGGGATGCCGTTCCACCTCACACTCTGGATAAGAGGCAGGAAAATGATGAAAATCCAATCAATCCTGAAGTGGAGTATTCATTTGGCTATATTGATTTTGAGAACGTAGACAGCTTAATTGAACAAACGGAAGTCAAACTGAAACCTCAAGTCATCAAGAAGGGCAGAAACTTCTACAATGAACACGGGGAGTTCTTGTATCGCATTTAGCATGATTCACAGGGTGCACTTTGTACCAGCTTGAACCTCTGTGCTTGTTATTCCAAACAAATCAAATTTGCTGGAGAGTTGACCTTTCTTGGAGTTCATTCAAGGAAATTGTAAACGAAAAGGGTCTATTAAACATAATGGCCCATATTTCCAAAAGAGATTTCAATTGTACCATGACACAAAAACCATGGACTATGCAGATTTGTGTATCTAATTATGGTTGGTTATTTCATTACTTACACTAAGAAAAGTGCAATTATAAATGTGCGCCTTTTGCAAAGGGTGCCTATTTGATGCGGGGTAATACATGAACCTGCATTTATAAGCAATGGCTTTGTAGACCATTGAAACCTCTTGAGAATATTGTACGGGCCAATGTATATAGTGAGATTGTCCTGGAGAAAAAAACATGAAAAAAGCAATCCTATTCTGTTTTTGGACCAGTAACCAGCAGAAAAGTTCTTTGAACAATAGAGACATTGTGATCAGTCGAGGTACATGATTACATTGTGCATCGTGGGGTCAAGTAAAATGTGTTATAAAATGAATTTTTAATGAATGAAATTGGCATCTCTTGTGTCATAGAAGGCAATTTTCTTTACCTTTCTGTCACGAAAGGTCTAACATACAGTTGCATGTCCCACCTAGTTAAAAATATCAGCAATAAATGTACTTGTAAATAAACGATTAAGTGAATAATCATTCATATATTTATGTGATATCACCATTATATTGTTACAAATGGCCTAACAGTTTGTTGTTCTTCTATACTTCATTTTCTCTTGTAAAAAAAACCTTGCAGTGGTGAATTAAAATTTGTATACAACTTGTATTTTATTGTGTAATCAATTTATTCATGTAAAATAAAAAAAATGAAGGAGAAAAAACAAGCTGTATAATTATGCTCTTACCACCAAAGTTGCAAAGGTTGCGGACAGGACCAGTTTACAAGGAATGAGTTGGCGATATTAAGGTAGACCAAAGTGTATAGAGTATTGATTTGATAATTGAATGTAAAATATGACGAACTCATTTATACATTACAGGGTGCTACATAACTTTTTAAAACCACTTGTCCGGTCGGGCAAGTACATTTTTAAATAGTTGGAATATACTTGCCCAAAAATAAATTTCACTTTCAGTTTTACCTCTCTTTTGACATGAACTGATGTACCTTGTTATTGCATTTCTTTGTCCATAGTGATTTTATCTTGCCTGCCATGACCAAAATTAGGGTCAATATCATATCATATTTACCCTAATTTTGGTCATTCTACTGTGAGAATTTTGCTTGCCCAATTCGGGCAAGTAGTTTTGGTCTTTACTTCAAAACACTTGCCCGACTCTAACTTTTTCTTACCCCGGGCAATCGGGCAAGTGCTTATGTAGCACCCTGCATTATGACAATGTTGAAGGTACATGTACACATAGTTCAAATTATGATCACTTTAAACTTGATAGTCTGAGAGCTTAATGATGAACAATGTGAAGAGTGAGACGAGCAGACCGAGAGAGAGATAAAGGGGGAGAAGAGAGAGAGATTAACTCTATTCACATTGATCTTCCACCAGAGGAGATTTTCCTTTGCCTCAGATAATTTTCCCTGTATCCTCCCATGAGAAGGCTCAACTTATCCCGGGGAAGTAGTTAACGTATTAATTTATTACTGATAATTACTAATTTATAATCCTGTTCCTTTGTAAAGTTGCATTAGTGTAATTTGTACTGTATTATAGTAACCTTTCTAGATTAACCGTCCGACACTTATATGACACGCATGTGTTGATAGTGTCGTTAAATTTTTATCAATCAATCAATCAACAGAAAACTGCCCTCAATCGAAGGGTTTGGGCCAAGGTTTGGGCGCAACAGTTGGGGAGAGAGCATCCTTTGATGCAAAATCGACGGGCCACTTCCCAGGGGTGGTGCCATGGGAGCGGGGGCAAGGCCTTAAGCAAGGGGTGACTGCCACCCCTCCCTTATGATTTTGCAATTAGAGAAAAAAAAAAGGAAAAATGAGTCCAAGCAAAAAGTAGGGGAGAGTTTAAAGATAGGTCTGGGCTATTAACTGTACTATCTCTTTAATACATTTTCGAAAAACATGATGTCAGCTTTAGGTCCTATCCCCCCCCCCCCATGAAAATTTCTAGCTCCGCCTCTGGATAATACTGAATGAGATATCAACACAAGTATTACAGTGATGTGTGATACTCGTGGATGATCCAAGTTCGGTCTTCTCTTTTGGTTGGCTGGATCATAATGCCCGGGTGGGTTAGCAACCATCTTGTATTTGTGTGGCTCACATTTCCAATACTTGTCCATGCAGTCCATTCAAGACTGAAGCTGCGGACACCGAGTGCATGGTATACAAATAAACTGCACATTCTGTATACTTTTCTATTAACGGCCAGTAGTGAAACAGACATTTATGATTAGATATGATTAGAAAACAGTGAATGTATGAATATACATCGCATCTAGAAAATATTTTGAAACGAACATGTATTTTGGATGTTGACGTTGCTGGCTTTCCATAGTTGTGGTTGATCGGATCAATCGCAACTCTTTGTAAGACGGGGCCCATGACGTGTGGTGCCCAAGATTAGTGCATTCCCCTCCAGAAAAAAATGAAGATGAAGAAAAAGAAGAAAGAAGACTAAATTCCACCAGGCCCTCTCTCTCTGTTCCATTTCTACATTTACCCGAGTCTCCTCTCAAACTCATAACCTCATTCCTCCTGCCTGTACACTGAGGAAACCTTGGAAACTTTTTAAGTGGAACTTCAAATGAATTATTAATATCAATGGACTTGCCTTTCTCAAACCATCTGTCTTCAAACAAATGTTACCAAACTAATCACCAAAATTGTTTGCATTGCATTTCCTGCCCCTTTCTCCTTCTATTCACCTCTGACTACTCTTAAAAAATCATTAGTCTTTCACAAGGGGACACACACTCCTTCAGAAAATGAGGTGTCCAACAGCTTTATTAAAGGGGAAGTACACCCTATCAAAGAGTTTATTTGAATTAAAGAAGAAAAATGAAACAAGCACAATGATGAAAACCTCATTAAAATCTGATGTAAAACAAAAAATTATAATTTAATTTTTCACATAGTGTTACAAATAAAATACATATCTTTGTCAGTATGTAAATGAGGGAACAAATGATGTTACTCGCTTTTTAATACTTCTTATTTTTTTGTATTTCATTATAAAATATTTCATTTTCCCCATTATAATGTGAAGTAAGAGTAATTTCTCCATGAATATGTGAAATTACCTGTTGTAAATTGTGATTTGATGAAGAGCTTCCTCATTTTCAAATCTGCAAAAATGAAAAAATTTAACAGAAATACATGTAAAGAGACTCAGAGGGTGTTGAAGGAAAATATTTGCAATCAATTGCAATTATTCTTTTGCGATTTTAGAAGTTATAGATCAATTTTAACCATAGCAAATCAGATTACACTCCCATGTTTTAAGGAGCAGATGATGTATAGCGACAGAAAAGGAACTTCACTCTACATGACGATATAAATTTTACATTGCATTTTATGATGATACTAAATACTTTACACTGAAGGCACATTATAAAATTGGGCTTGGGCTGAGGTCAATACAAAGAAATAAACATTTTAAAAAAATGTCAGGTTTGAAGTTTAATCTTTACTTTATAATACCAGATTTTATGGATTATGCCTCTCCCTCTTGTACTTTATTATGTAAATAAGTCACTGCTGGGAGACACTATTCTATTATATCCCGGGGGGGCCACTTACATTGACGAGTGGATACCATGCGCGACCAAAAAAACAGCAGCTTCTTTTTGCCACCAAAAAAACAAGCGTAAAAAGGATGTCTTTTTCAAGATAGGGCACGTTACGTACGTAACGTGATCGTAACGTGATAAGGGTGTCAGAAACACAAAAATATTGAAAAAAGGTATCTATTTCGCTCGGAAAAATGTACGTGTTTAGGGTCAAATATGTGGGGATGATAAAACAAAATAAAAATATTTTATAAAGGATATCCTTTTTGCCCCAACACTACGTGTTTAGAGTCCGATTTGCGCGAGGTGTGGAAGGTGGGGTCGTACTAAACCAAAATAATGGTGTGTATAGGTAAAACCGACGACCGATGGACCCGTGACATAACAATAAAATATCGCTGTACTTGTTTAGGGGTTCATTTCAGGGAATACTTGCCAAGAGTATCGTTTTGTTTCCAATACTTGTTAAGGGGTGCATTTTCAGAATATGGAATACATCGCTGTACTTGTTTGGGGGCTCAATTCTGGGAATACTTGCCAATAGTGTTTGTTTCCAACACTTGTTAAGGGTAGGGTTTCACACGCCAATACTTGTTAAGGGGTGTATTTTCAGAATGTGGAAAATACGTGTTTAGGGTGCTTTTCAAGACCCCGTGGTCGCGCATGGTATCCACTCGTCAATGGAAGTGGCCTCTCCGGGTATTATATATAATGTATATCCATGTGAAATTCAGTATTTGTAACTGCTATGCATGTTAAATTATTCCACGCCATACCGTACCATTTCTCTAATGAAGAAAGGGAAATACATATAAATGTAGTATAACAAAAGACGAAGAATGTACGTGTTTAATAATAACCAAATTCAACAGTTTCACTTGGCCTCTATAATTTCAAAACAGACTGGTTAATAATCATAATGCCTATAGAAACGATTGATCAATCTCCAAACTTTGGTTATCAAGTTGTCATCACTTATATATATATTTATATCATTTGCCCTTCTATGGAATCATGTACCCATGCAATTTCCTGAATCATTATGCAACTCTGTACATGCAGATGAAGAAAATTACTGGTAAACAAAAAAAAGACTAGTACCGCTTAGCACACATATGCTTATTTAGACACGGTATGGCAGAGATACATCATTTTTTCCCCCGTCATCTCGTCACAAAATGCGGTTGAGCAATCAAATTCTTAGAAAGTGAAAAATAATGTTTTCAGAAGTTGGGCAGAGAAAGCAGGTGTGTCAACTTACAACATTACACGATAACAGATAGTAGTCTTTGTGTTTATCGCATAAAATTTGATTATTTGTTTGCAGTTGACGCCTTTGTCATGTTTATGGGGGTGATGTTTCACTCTGTTTCAATACAAACATTGCTCAGCTTTCCTGTCTTAAAAATCACATGCAATCAATAATCTCAAACATCAGCTTCATGTTATACTTCCTCTTTCATATATCCTATACTTCAAATAATTTTCTCTTCTCAAGATTTATACTACTTCCCCCTCTGAATTAAACATATAAGAATATTTATAGTACATGTAGGTTCTGATAATCTTACAAATTCCAAAAGAAGTAATTAAAAATTGCGCATTGCTGTTATAGAGTACAAAATCGAAACAAAGTAATAAATTAAAATTCAGTTATGCCATAAATTAAACAACAAAATTCCTAGATTTTGATCATGACATTTGCTTAGTGGGCAATAATAAATCAATATACTTCTGATCATATGTGAGCGATGGTAGCAAAGTTACCAAGCTGTTCACATTAGTATTGTTTTGTTGATTAAATATTGGAAATTGAAAGATCTGATTCGCACACTCTTGGTGTATTTTTATGGAAAATCATTAATTTTGCTTGGCAGTATATCCTCAACCAGCACAGGAATTTGTAAACCAGCAAAATCACAGTTTAAAATTTTTCGTCCATCCAAAGGACAAGATCAAATGGAATTTGGATGATTATGAATTTGAACAGTATCAATGATGAGATGACTTGAACAAGCAAACATTTACAGAGCTATGAACCACGTTAGCTTTCTTTCCTTGAAAGGAGTTTCAATGTAATATACACACGGTTGACTGTTGACAGCTAAAAGAGGTAGATGCTCATTATATCAACATATTGGCAATTCAACAGTGCAGGTACACAGCACGCCCAGCCCCATATATGTGGAACCTTCCAAGAAATGCACTGTTTCTGTTTTCTATATTTATATCGTTTGCAATAACTGCATGAATATTTTTTAATGAGAATGGAATAAATGATCATTCATATCAATGGTATCAGACATGCTAATTGCTATATGAACTATGTGAATGTGGATTGTTTCATGACCACAGCAGTTCATGATATCTGCATTTGTATAGCAATGAGTATATCAAAACGTTTTTACAGACATATTATCCGAGTAATCAAATCCTGGCATGCCAGCACACTTTCACCACTACCTGGGATTCAGTTTCCAAACTGCTAGGCATAATACATCGGCTTTCACATCAAACCGGGGGCCCATAACACAAAGCTTAGCAATCATCGTACAACATTTTTCAACGATTGATTGCATTGACTACGATGTACGTTCAATCATGAAAATCAAGCGTACGATCAATCTCTAACCTTTGTGTTACGCAACCCAGGTGAAGTCAGATTTGAGACAAATGAGGGTTAGATATACATGTACATAATCACAGCAAAAAGAATGATGAAATCTTCAATTACTGTAGAATCCTTTTTTTTTAAATCAGGCCTTGATTAATGCATGTATAGGAAGCAAATGTAAGTTGATATTTATATGAGAGCTACCCTCTGAGGGAGTGCTGCAAAAAATAGTTCCAATCAAATGCAAATTTCTAATGCAATTTTAGAAATGATAGATTTCAGCTGTAGAAAATCATTTAACACTCCCTGTTGTAAGAAACAGATGAGCAATCAACTAACATTTTATGATTTACTGAAAGACATATCGTCAGCGGTCATTTGAACCGTTGTATCACACGTACGACGCTGCAATCCATTTCACAGAAAATCGACTTCAGAGTTAACCATAATTTTCACACTTAGTTCCCCACCCTTACAACATATTCCTTGCTAGAAAAATACATGATTGGAAAGACCAAGACAATTGCTTGACATTGGTATCCTTATTTCACGTGCAAAGTCAATGCAGTGCCCAGCGCCGATACGAAGGTTTGGCTGACCGTGCGCATTGAAATCGCGGTCAGTCAAAACATCGTATCACCCTGTTACAGTACACGTTTCCAATGGGATTTGCGCATTTTATAAAAAATTGTATGGTATCGCCGTGAAAATCCCGATATCTCAAAAACTTGAATAAATTGCTGCATAGAAATTTAGTTCTATATAGAAAAGGACTTGTCCTTTCATTTTCTGCAAAAATCTCAAAATCATATTTTTTGGGGTCCAAAATTGACTGATACGACGGTTCGGATGAACGCCAACGGTATGATTGATTTTGGGACCCAAATATGACTTGCAATCGATTGCAAGTTATTTTGCAACACCCCAAAAGTATATGGCAATGAGTGTGTTGTATTTAGAGCACAAAATGATCCGTTTTCAAACCTTTACAAGATGAAAAGTGCGTTCTTTTCAGCAAACATGTAATTAGGAAGGGGGGGGGGGGGCAACTTCAAATTCAATATAATGCACCTTTAGATACCCATCCAGTATCACATATTCGGAAAACTGGCAATTTCTTAATCTTCTAACAGATAAATTTGTAAACAAAGAGGAAATATAATAGAACTTGGAAAGTGATATAACCATATCAAGTAAACATACTGGCCGTCATGTTGAGAATAATATCAGGGTGGTATTAATGGCAAAAAATATTGATCCCTTGATAATCATGAGCTTACGATTTAAGGCCTGGCCCCACTGGCCGACGGACACAAAATGTATTCATCTGCTTTCATCCACTCCAGACAATGGACAAAATGGGCGAACAATGAAATCACAGTGGATGGATGCTCGATGGATGTAGACTATTGAGCGTATGAAACATGTACATGCAAAGATTACACAACGGATACATAACGTTTTCCAACAGATGGCAAGAATCTTTTCTGTTTTACATCCTCACTGCATCCGTAAGTGCAGTGGGACCAAGCCTTTAGGAATGTCCAAAACATATCATCTTGATAATAAATACAAAATATAAATTGCATAATATATTTGTTTGTAACTCACAAAAATGATCACATTATGCATTCAGCAAAAATATAATTTATTGCATCAAACAACATATGCTACTGACACTTTACAACAAAATGATGAACATGTGATAAAATTATTTGTTCATATAATCTACTAAACTACATGCACTTATTTTATAAAGGTATATATCTTCTTTTTTTAATACAAATGTAGGCCTACTAATTACTTATTTCATTTTGCATGCAGAAAGCCCAATATAAAAAAAATGTTTATACGTAGTGGAAAATCGATTAAAAAGAGATTTTCTCCCTTTCATTAGTGTTGGTTTTACCACAAAGGCTCTATCAATATTAATGTGATACAGCTTAATCTTTTTTTATATTGTCCCCTAGTAATTAGCACTAGTAATTAAATGTACCTTGTCTGCAACCTAGGAATGAGTTGCATTCTACATCCAACCAAAGAGTAGATTGAACCATTCTTAGAACTCAAATGAAACATAAATAGTACCTTTTTTTAAAATCTCATCAAAATTACAGTTCTGTAGTTTGATTGAGTGTACATAATGTTGTTTAACAAAGTACAACCCACAAGAAGTTTCTTTGTTACCCTGTGTTTCTTAATAATTGCTCACCAAAAAGAGCTTTATATGACCAGGGGTCCGTTGCAGAAAGAGTTGCGTTTAAACGCAAGTCAAAAAATCGATCGCAAGTCCCAAATGCGCGCTGTTGATTGGTTGAAAATCAAGTTGCGCATGATATTTAGAGTTGCGATTGATTGCAACTCTTTCTGCAACGGGCCCCAGAACCGGAAGGGCATGCATACTAAAGGTTACTAGCCTCCCTAGCCCCACATACACACTCTGGCCCCTCCTACACCCTCTGACTCCTCCTACACCATCTGGCTCCTCCCATACACTTCTGGCCCCTTCTAGCCTCTCCTTCATCTGGGGAGTGTTTCATGAAAGGACATGTCGGACGTTTTATCCGACAAGTCCCATTTTATCAGACAGTTACCATAGTTGCAGTGCTTGTCAGCCAATCAGAATCAAGGAAAGTTGTCAGATCTGACAACTTGTCAGACGAAAATGTTGATGAAACGCTCCCCAGGATGTCAGTTGACATTATCGATCTTTTCAATGTAGAGGAGCTGTTCAGTAATAAAACATGTTGCAACGACGCAGTGTCAGTTATCACTTGATAAATTCAATAACAAATCATATCCTGTGTGAGGGTGGATAAATCATCACGAATCAGAGCTGTTCCTCCATTTAGTGTGCACACTGTGTAGATGGTCTGCGGCCCTTTGAGTGATGTTGAGAGCCGGGTGTATTGGAGCCAAGCCCTCCTCTCCCATCATAGATAAACCACATAGTCCAAGGTAAGCATGTAGGGCGTCGGGGTGGAAGTCGGGCCACTTGGAGAAGCCTCCCATGCTGGTGTCCTCAGTGGATAAGATGTAGTTCCTATTCCATCTGAAGTCTACCATGTCAAAAATCTCTAAAAGCTGAATAAATAATGATAATGATATTGTAATTGAATGGTAAAATGATAAAAAATATGCAATCATGAGTGGCAGGATCAAAAGTACAGGGAATGAAGGTATTAGGTATGGAGAATGAACCTGTAATACGAATTCATAAAAAGTTCTATGCACATAATACAGTTGCATGTAAGAAAATTATTTTAGAATTGGTTACTTTTTGAAGCATAATCTAGGCATAAAATCTGGTAGCTTATTTCAATGGAAGAGACCCAATTTAGAATATGCCATCCCAACGACACAAACTTAAAAAAAAAAAAAGGTTCAACCCCCTCCTTGTTCAGACCCGCTTCTCGGTATTTTAATTGTGCATACACCAAATCTGAATACCCAATAAAGCTAGAAACTAGTGCTGGACAGTCGGATGGGATATTGCATTGACTTGACTACCAGCCAGAAATTTTGAGGGGTGGAAAAAGACTGGTGCTGACCACCATGGTGACAACACTGGAAGTCAAGTTCAATTTTTTCTCATTGAATGGCCTTATTATTACCCTCTTAAAATATTGTTCTAAGCAATTTGTGCATTTCGTAATGCACGCGCCACCAACATTATGTTAATTACCACCAGAGACTTAGTAGTCAACCAACTTTTCCAAGTATAGCATGGGTCGCGAGGAAGATTCGAACAATTCAAGAAATGTTTTCTGATGTATCCCAACTGCAGAGAATATATGCGTAAGGGTTAACCAATAGAACTTTAAGTGAGATCTCAAGAAAACTAGTAATCAAATTAATTTTGCAAATATGTGGCGTAGTCGGCGTTGACTACACAATTTGGTTGACAAATCTCACAAGATTAATGTGTATGAGTGGCGCCGTATTAAGGGCCCATCTTGCACACATGTAGACTGAGAAAATAAAACATATGACACACCTTGAGTGTTGATCCAACCCAGAAGGAATAGCAGGTATCTGTCTTCTTGTTTGGACGACCATTGAAGCCAGTCTGTTGCCTGAATAGACACCATCTCTTGATTCTATCTATCTGTTTCTCTGTGAAGGCATGTTCTAGCTGATCCATCAGCACCAGTGAAGCTATCCCACAAAACGTTGTACCACCTGCAAGCGAACCAATTATTGAATCAGTTTTGTAAATTTCTTTGTGAAAGGATCAGGGATGATAATGTAGGTGATTACTTTATACAGCACACGCAAAGGAGGATAGTAATTTTGTTTGTCATGGACAAATCATTGTCATCATCATCACCATCATCATCATTCTCATCCTCCTCTTCATCACCATCATGAATCACAAATGCCTTCACCCTCCTCCTCCTCCTCATCATAATCATCATCCTCCTCCTCATAAACATCCTCATCCTTCTCTTCATTCTCAACATCATTGCCATTATCACCATCATCATCATCATCATTCTCATCCTCCTCATCATCATCATAAATCATCAATGTCATCATCCTCATCATCATCATCCTCCTCATAATCATCCTCATCCTTCTCTTCATTCTCAACATCATTGCCATTATCACCATCATCATCATCATCATTCTCAACCTCCTCCTCATCATCATAAATCATCAATGTCATCATCATCATCATAATCATCATCCTTCTCTTCATCCTCATCATCATCATCATCATCATCATCATCAACATCATAATCATCATCATTATTACCATCATCCTCATTCTCTTCATCATCATGACTACCACGACCACAACCATCACATCATCATCCTTATCATCATTAATGTCATCATCATCATCAACATCGCTATCATTTAGTTCTTACCATGACATTCTTGCCCTGGACCTTGCCCTATACCAAAATCATGAGTCTGGATATAAAAGAAAATGGGAATGATCCATTCTTTGAAATGGTCCTGAATTTCATTTTAAAAAATGGTGATGTGGACAATCTCTGTGTCCCTGTTTTGACCTTGTGACTTCAAAATCTATACTGGCCTTTCTGCCTTTCTCACTCAAATATGATACACACATGATTGAAGCCAGTAAATTCTTTCTGTGGTTACTTTGAAAATCGAAGTAAGTTGGAAGGAAAACATAATGCCACTTTCATCCTTATTCAGAAGATCAACATATAACGATGGGTTTACTATCACTATCTACTTTTGAGACAAATAACAGCCAAGACCATGATGACATGACAGAGTACAGATGTGTATTATACTTTAATTGCTCCACTGACTTTGTTTCACTACCCCAAAAATGAAATAATTCCCTGGAATTTTGACTGTCATTAAAAACCAGCACTGAAAAAGGGAAAGTGTATCAATTAGACGGCAAATTGCCAATTTGTCTATTGCCAATTCATCTAATGCCAACTCGTCCACTCATCGCATGGTCTACCTTTATTTAGTCCATTTTTACCTCCATTCGGTCAAATAACCATTTGGTCCAATAGTCATTTCGTCTAATCACCAGTTCGTCTATTACCATTGTCTTATAACCGGTTGGTCCCATACTCATTTTCTTTTCATCCATTTCGCCCAATTAACACCAAGTCAAATTAGACCAAATGGTATATGGACTAAATGGCTATCGGACCAACTGGTTATTAAACGAAATGGTGAGTGGACGAATTGGCAATTAGATCATGTGGATAGAGGATGAATTGATGGTAGACCAAATGATAGAAGACGAGTTGGTAATTGGACGAATTGGCATTAGACCAATTGGAAATAAATCAATCAGACTGGTCTAATTGTAAAGTGTTTATGCACCTAGTGTTACTTCACCAATTCTTTTTGCTATCCCTGGGACCCGTTGCATAAAACTTTTGCCATTAAAAAACACTGGCAAACAAAATTATGCCATTGAAAATTACACATTAAAAAGCTCTGGCAAAAAATTTGCCAGAGCTTTTTATGGCAAAAGTTTTATGCTACGGGTCCCTGGTAGACAATCAGTGGTAGTACCAATGCCATATTGCCATATATCAAATGAATAAATAAATATATTAATGTTTCGTCCAAACTGACCAGGGCCTGTAACGCATAACTTAGCAATGATCATAGAACATTTTTCTACGATTGATTCCATTGACTACAATGTACAATCAATCGTAAAAATGAAGCGTACAATCAATCGCTAGCCTTTGTGTTACGAGCCCCAGGCATGCAAAATATACACTAAAACAGAAACAAAACATACTGATACACAAGCTGCAAAATACAAAGCAGATAATGTTGTACATGTAAAGATGATGAGACAATGAAGAAGTTAGCATCATGTAATGAGAAACTTCAAAGAAATAGAGAATTAAAAGAAAACATACCAGTGAATTTCTAATGAACTGAACAGCTTTTTCTTTGTTGATTCCACTCCAGTCTTGCAGCATATAACTGATGCAACAGGCACAATATACAAATCGCATGTCATTCTCACTCCCGTTCTCTAGAGCTGAAAAACTGGATAAAACAATGAAGAGTGGGAATTAACTTTTCATGGCTTTCTCATCAATCTATAATTTCTTCATCTTGATCGCTCTCCTCTCTATCTTTCTCTCTCACTTTCTTTCAGCCTCTATCTCTCTCTATTTCCTTTCTACTGTACTGTCTAACACAATGCATAACTGATTACTTTACTTGAACAAAATTACAAGCAAGATAATTTAGCATGATTTTATTTTGCAAAGAGTCATCACACAATGTTTGCAAAATTCACAAAACGTAGCCACATCATGAAATATTCCATGCTTACCTAATCCCCCCCCCTAAAAAAATATACCAGCATTTCACTTGGGATTTTACGTTTGCATGTGACAAGTGCAACAGATAGCACATAGGTCGGGAAAAGTATAAACATTCTTGAAACAAATTACCTTCCATCGTCAAGCTGAAGAGCCTTGAGACCTGCAACGATGGCCGGCATGTTAACCCGAGACAGATCATCCCCTAGGATAAGTAGTGACGCCAAGCCCGTATATGTCATCGCTACGTGGCCCCAATCATAGGGATGGAAGGTGGCAGTGTCTTTCTTTATAAAAATCAATAAACAAGACATACCAGAAAATTTACCTTGAAATTCAATTAAATTTTATTTAGAATTAGTAAAATGAGTTTACCTTGATATATGCAGTTGTTGGAAGATGTATTTTGGCAATATTAATAGAAAAGCTTAAAGGCAGAGCACAAGTGTATCATGTTATGACTGGAATGTCCTTGGATTTCACTGAAGTTGACACATGAGTGGATTGAGTGTATCCTTCTAAAGGTTTTGTCTGCCAAGAAATCACACTGATTTGATTGATCAGTGTAAAAATTAAGTATTTCAGTGAAAATTACTTTTATAAATTTTGTTTACATTAACAGGATACTCTGGGCTGAAATAATTATGAAATAGAGTAAAATTCACAAAGGAAAGCACTGAAAATTTCATCAAAATCTGATAACAAATAAGAAAGTTATTATTGGTTTAGCAATATTTTGTGAAAACAGTTACAGTGTATATTCATGCCATCATGAATATTTACATTATATTGGATGGCTCAGAATGGAATACCAGAAATATTCAAAGAGTTTGGGCAAATATTCCATGAATCGCAGATGAGTGGAATAATGGCCCTAACTGCACAGGCAATTGATGCAGACCAAAATAAAAAAAACAATATATAGATGATAATTATGATTATGTCATGTACCCACTTTTCTTTCTTTCACATTATTACATATGGAATCATACTTCTGTATTTTCATACTTGTGTGTAGAATATGCTCCCTTTGCAACAAAATATGTTGCAGCAATGATTTAACAACACTTATGCCAGTTACTTAGGTATTCAAAATCACCGTGCATGCACATTTTACTGTCCTGCTAGTAATATAACTAATCATATTTTTACCTCAGATGGATTAAAAGACAAGCCAATGGTGGAGGATCCTCTGAAACCACATCTTGATAATGACTCATCTGAAAGAAACAATTTTTTTTTTAAATGTCAATAATTTTACAGGAAATATCTTGTACTTTGCTAACAGTCACAGAGAAGACAATATTCTCATGAAATACAAATTATCAAAAAAAATCCTGCCCTCTCTCTCTCTCACAGCCCCCCTTTTTTTTCTCTCTCTCCCCCTCCCTATAGCATCTATCTCTTTCATCTACCCTCTATTTTCTAAGACACTGAAAGTATCATGGCTCAGTTAAGAACTTCCTCACTGCCAAAACCTAATCTGTGTGTAGAGTAACAAACATGAATTCTTGTCTACCAAAGATGTACATCCCACAGTGGACTCATACGTACTAAAGCAAAAAAAAAAGACATTCACTGATGTTTCTCCTTGACCACAATACCTTGTCCAATTAGCATCAAATTTTATGTTTTTTTTTTTTTTTTTTTTTTTTGGGGGGGGGGGGTATATCAATAATCAATTTCAATGATTTGTTGCAAATGTCCTTTTCAACCAGATAAAATCCTTCCAATTCTTCAGAATTAAACATCTGGTTCCCATCTAACCAATAGTTTTTATCAGTTCAAATCCAACCGAGACTGATTTCTAGTTGCGAATAAAAGAGGCAGTAATTTTGTCTATTTTGATACAACTTATTTGAGTTTGATATATATTTGGAATGCTTTGTAGGATAGGACTCATGAGACTTAAATGTACTTTATGCACAGCCTTTGATGCAGACAGTGTAATGAAAAAATTATATACTCGAGTTTGAAAATAACTGGCCTAACAAAAAGGATGGCTAATCAGTCAGAGTCTCTATCAAGGGAGGACAAGGGTAATGTCTAAGAATATAAGTTCCCCCAAATTGTGTTTCATTTCACAAATTCATTATTAATGTGGCTGCCAGGGTTGGCCTGAAAAATGGGAAATACTACTAGTTGGAAACATGGGGAAAATTCATACGGGGACTCAGGGAAATTTTGCCCTTGAAACATTCATGACAGCCCTGGAAAATCCTCATTCAGTGCAATAAGCCAGTTCACGGTTAGCTCATGATCAACTTTTCTCAAATGACCTTTGTGATTTTTCATTAGGATAAGTACTATCATTTTCAAATGTAGATGTTGCGTAAGCTTTACCGGTAGAGTATTCAAATTCTAAGAACAAAAGGCATTTTATAGACCAGGTGACTAGAATAGTACATCAGGAATAAAGTTTGGAAATCTGTGTTATTGTCTGCCTTTGGCACATTCGACTATTGTTTAGGCTACTGTCAAATACCAGTGATTATGAAGGCTCTATTTATTACTCTTCAGCTTGGATGTGATGAATATTTTGAAAGGAATACATGAATAATCATCAAATCACAAATGCCTATGTCAGTGAATTTGAAAGCCACCTACATGGTTGTCTCCAATGACCTTTTTCTGCTCGTGCGCAGTTTACAACCGTGAACAGGCTTATTGCAGATTTAGGCAACAACTTGTGAAAAGTAACCCCAGGGGAAAAAAAACGCCTGGTTGGAAAAGCACAGAAACTCTACAAAATATTGCCCAGGTGTTTCTCAAGCATATTCTAGCATTTCCCTGTACCTCTCTGTACACCTTTAAGTACTTTCCTGCATTTAGAAGTTTTCCCCAGTATTTCCCACATACTGTGCCTTCAAATATCCCAGAAAATTGTCAACCCTGTAATTACACTCACCTGTATTGTCAGGATCTGGCAATACTTGAAGGGAGTATATCCAGTTGATGGTTTGCTCTTTCTCTTTCTCAATCACATCCAGAGCATTAAGAACATCCAAACCAGACAATGCAAAGAAAGCAACAGTTAGTCTGTAGAATAAAAGTATAAAACCCATAATAAACAAGGCAAACGCCAAGCGTTGTCTCACCTGCATATTGCAGTCATGAAGAGACTGCATGTCAAAACTACATGTATGCTATATGACTTAGATGGACCTCTGTTACGAGTTTGGCGATCCCACCTCGAAGCTATAGAAAGTTATTGTGTGTACAACACAGCACAGTGCCAGTCATGGAAAGTTCATTGACCTTTGACCTTAATCAAATTCAACTCACATTCGAACTTGACCTGCACCTTCAAGAGATGGACCTCTTGTATGAATTTGGCAATCCTTACTCGAAGATATAGAAAGTTATTGTGTGTACAGCACAGCACAGTGCCAGTCATGGAAATTTCATTGACCTTTGACCTTATTCAAATTCAGCTCACATTTGAACTTGACCTGCACCTTCAAGAGATGGACCTCTGTTATGAATTTGGCGATCTCACCTCGAAGCTATAAAAAGTTATTGTGTGTACAACACAGCACAGTGCCAGTCATGGAAAGTTCATTGAACTTTGACCTTTGACCTTATTCAAATTCGACTCATATTCGAACTTGACCTGTGCCTTCAGGAGATGGACCTCTGGTATGAATTTGGTGATCCCACCTCGAAGATATAGAAAGTTATTATGTGTACAACACAGCACAGTGCCAGTCATGGAAAGTTCATTGACCTTTGACCTTATTCAAATTTGACTCATATTCGAACTTGACCTGTGCCTTCAGGAGATGGACCTCTGGTATGAATTTGGTGATCCCACCTCGAAGATATAGAAAGTTATTATGTGTAGAATACAGCACAGTGCCAGTCATGAAAGTTCATTGACCTTATTCAAATTCGACTCATATTCGAACTTGACCTGTGCCTTCAAGAGATGGACCTCTGGTATGAATTTGGTGATCCCACCTCGAAGATATAGAAAGTTATTATGTGTACAACACAGCACAGTGCCAGTCATGAAAAGTTCATTGACCTTTGACCTTATTCAAATTCGACTCATATTCGAACTTGACCTGTATTTGGCGATCTCACCTCGAAGCTATAGAAAGTTATTATGTGTAGAACACAGCACAGTGCCAGTCATGGAAAGTTCACTGACCTTTGACCTTATTCAAATTCGACTCCTATTCGAACTTGACCTGTGCCTTCAGGAGATGGACCTCTGTTATGAATTTGGTGATCCCACCTCGAAGCTATAGAAAGTTATTGGGTGTACAACACAATTGTTGACGACGACGACGACGCCGGAAATAGTGATACCTATGTCTCGCTCCGCTACGCAGGCGAGACAAAAATAAATGGACTCAGTGAAGCCATGGTATAAAATAGGCAACTTAATGTGATTTAGAGCTGTGCCAGGCATGGTGGCTCAGTGGAAGAATAACCAACTTATGAACCGGACGTCTTGGGTTCGATCTCCGGCTGAGTCATATCAAAGACTTTAAAAATGGGACCTTCTGCTATCTTGTCAGGCACTCAACATATGATAATGAGGAAGTGTATTAGTGATAACATTGTATGTTATGCAGTACCCACTGTCGTCAACTTGAATTCTGTGCAAATTCAATGCCGTTAAATTTTTCTTTTTTCTATTGGAAATTTGAAGATATGATCCTTAATTTGCTAGAAAGTTATCGTACTTGGAACAGAACCAGGGATTTATTTTCTTTTTTTTCTTTTTTCGGCGACCCTGCTTCTTAAATCTGAGCTAAGCCACCTTTTTTGAGGGAAAATTTTGACTTTTTAAAGGGGATTTTTTTTGGTTAAAACTTCTGGGGGTAAGTGATAGTGCCTTTGTATATAAAATGTGTTTGGTGTGTGTTTTGGTGTTTGACTGTGCTGGCTTGTGAAATTGGTTTGCCGTGTCGAATCTCGGCACATGTCAAATTTTAGGGTGCGTTACTCATTGAGGTCCCTAGACCTACATGTAGCTACTCTCATGGTCGCTAGATCGTGCTGTCAGGCAAGTACACAAATTGTCAATGCATGAGTGGCCCAAAGTGTTCTTGCATATTTTCAGTGGTTCGTTTAGTTATATGTTTAGTGGTATCTTCACATTTTCTGGCAGCCGAGTTGACAGGCTATCAATGTGACATGTTTCCATGGCTCCTACAAGAAGCTAAACACACTCCCAGGGCAGAAAGGATATTTTTGGCCACTAGCCTGCTAGCCTACAGTAATGAGCACTCACACTAGTACGAGGTTAGTATTAGTATACTAACCTGGCACAAAGAAGCGCGTTTGGCAGTGGATTTCTAACTAGTGGGTCGCGGGTGCTGCGATGCCATTTCTGGCGTCTACAACACACGACTTCTATGGCTTGATTTTTCTGTGCGCAGCGGCATGTAATGAACCCTTGAGTGGTAATGAGTGTACCGTGAGGTATCATTTCTTCTATGTATTTTTTGGCACATAAACACAATCTATTTAATTGCTCCTTTTTCAGAATAGAGAATTTCTGTAACTTTTTAGTAATTTTCATTATGCTTTAGGACTTGAAGATTATTTTTGTGTGTGTTTTTATGACAAATTAAGAGCTTTCTAAATTGTGGTCCTACCTACATGTATGGTCGTTAGCTAGGTAGGAGTATGGTCAGTTCCCCCCATGTCTGCGAGGTCTCCCAAGTCTGCGCAACCAATAAATACGCAATAAATCATGGAACTGTACGCTTGGGACTATTAGGATATCACAGAAATATTGGGAAATTCACCATTGCTGTCAAAATGCGACAGAAAAATGTAAGTTTTTTCATTAAATTTATCATATATTAGTCATATTTTATAAATTGTATGCTTTTACCTGTATATCAGCCTATTAACTCGAGCAAAAGTCAAAATTCTTGGTGAAAATGTCGTTGCTGCCAGCTCGGTGAATTGACATTTCAACTAATGTTAATAGACGACCAAATATTGTCAATACGATTACATATGGAGACAAATTATTCTTCCGTACGGTTTTCATAAATGAACAGATTTGAGCAGAACACTGAAGAAAAGGTGGAGAGACGAAATGAGAGATAAACGACTGGATGAGAGGGGACAGGGCAGGAGCAGGGCGGAGGCAAGGGCGCTTTAGACCCTATCGAACATTACGTGGTCTGAAAATAATGAAGAGATATAATGTTCAGAAAGTAGGAGATGAGACTAATGTCGCAATTGAAATTATGAGGAGGAAATATTGGTAAAAATGAAAGACAAAACAAATCAGAAGCGAGAAGATGAATTGAGAGATAAGAGTGGTCTTGTGATATCAAACATTGACAAAGATAAAATGGTCAGAGTCATCAGGGGATATTAAAAGAAGGAACATGAAATATAAATCTTATTAAAACTCATGCTGTCATTTAAAATGGAAGCCTGAGAGATATGTGATCAAAGCCTATTATGATAAATATTGGGATACATGTAAATATGTTATATGTTTAACATTATCACATTGTGTAGAAGCTTTGTCTTGTTGAAAGGTTAATGGCAAAAATTATGTTCCAGAATATATTGTGACTGAATAAAAAAAAATTAAGCATTAGAATGATTTGTTACAAGATGGAAGAGAGAGTTGTATTGATTTTTTTTATTGAATTGATAAGTTAGTATTATTTCAGTTTATCTGACTTACAGGTACTTTTGATTAATTCTCTCTTTGACCCTATATAGCCTTATCCAATTCGCCGTCGCTCATAGATGAAAACAACAATGAAGCCATTCGACTCGTTGCATCAAAGACTTCAATCCGTCAAGCTGCTGATAAATGTGGCATGCCTGAATCAACCCTCAGAAGTCATCTAAAAGAGAAGCATATTCGCGGGAGAACTCGCCCAAAAATCTTCTCAGGGGAGTGTTTCATTAACATTTTCATCCGACAAGTTGTCAGATCTGACATCTTTCTCTGATGTTGATTGGCTGGGAGGTACTGTTACTATGGTAACTGTCGGATAAAATGGGACTTGTCGGATAAAACGTCCGACAAGTCTTTTCATGAAACGCTCCCCAGACGACGATGAAAAGGCTCTTGTTGATCTTCTGGTCTTCATGTCTGAATGTGGATATGGCCCATCTCGAGGACAGGTTAGTTTTATTATTAAGGATTATTAGGATAAGGCATCATATTAATGTTTAATTCAGAGGATCATTGGGGCATCAAAATGATCAATGATGGGGGTGTTCATGTTTGGTAAAGGGGCATATTTATCTTAAACTTAAGAGGCAACATATTCATATTTTCTATTATCTTCATGACTTCATTCATGTTCAGTAAAATTCACATTTAATCAGTTTTTAACAATAATTCTTGTTTATCTTCATTTCATGCAGGTTATGGCTTTAGCAAGCAAGCTCCTCACAGATTTAATTGGTTCAACAAAGAGAGTCGGCAAATGCTGGTTGAGTCATTTCCAGAAGCGATGGCCATGCCAGAAGTTAGTTAAGCCACGACATGGGCAAGGAATACAACCAAGCAGCGGTTAGAAAGCTACTACTCTGAACTAGGGCGTATTCTCGACAAATACATACAACCTCAAGGATAAACCCCATCTCATATTCAACATGGATGAGACAGGTTTTTTATTTTGAGCATAACCCCCTCCAGATCATCAGTGGTGTCGAGAGGACGCAAGCGATTACGTCATGCAGGTCAGCCACCACAACAGTCATCACCTGTGGTAGTGCTGCTGGAGTCTCCCTGCCCCCATATTTCATCCTGAAGGGGAAGCGGGATGTCAACACCAGTGTGAAGGAGGGCTGTCTCCCAGGCAGCAAGTTTGAAGTATAAAGTGACAGCGGATGGAGCAATGGGAGCATTTTCAGAAACTTTATCAGCAATCACTTCCTGCCAGCGGTCAAGAGGGACGAGGAGTACTGTCTGCTCCTGTATGACAGACACAAATCCCATAACCGTTCCCATCATCGAAGAAGCCAGGAGGAACAGACTGATACTCTTTCTTCTGCCTCCCCACACCTCACACTTGCTCCAACCACTCGACGTAGAATGTTTTGGGCCTATGAAGTGTCATTACAACTGGCAATGTGCATCATATCTGTCTTCACATCCAGGCATGGTGAATTCGAGGCACAACATTATCGGGCTCATCTTGCTCGCTTACCTGAAATCAATGACCCACAACAACCTAGAAGCGGCCTTCACAAAGACTGGTGTTTGCCCAATCGATACATCTAAGGTGGACACCGAGACAGCAACCAGGCCTAGTGTGGTGACTACTCCACCAGACAATCATCCAACTCAAGATACTCAGCTAACAGACAAATCACTATCAGAGAAGTTTCTGTTGAAGAGACCAATGAGGCCATAACCATCTACCACTACAAGAAAAAGGAAAGCACCTTCATACGAGTCAGGAGGGGTGGCAGTAACTGAAAACGGCACATTCCTGAAGATATTCAGAAGACACCAGCAGCAGGATGAGCACCATCAGAGAAACAGTCAACAAGCAGGACCTAGTCAACCCAATCCACGTCCAATACCACCTCCACCGCCAACACCATCACCAACTCCCATGAGTTTGAACGAAGACGACGAACAATGCTGCTAGTGTAAACAACATTCGCCACCTCGTCACCTCTTAGATGGAGGGGTCTTCATCATCAACTGGGCTCAGTGTGACAAGTGCCATCATTTGGTTCATCTAAAGGTCTGCTCCCCAGTCATTAACATCTAAGATTTATCTGTCAATGTTGTGTGAATGAACCATAAATCGCTGTTATATTTGGACTTTTTCTCATTCTATCATTCTCATCTCATTTCGCCTTTCACTTTCTAGCCTCTATCATAATTTGCTAATTCTATCTATTTTGCTGAATCTTACTATTCAGTCATAATTATATTATGCCATATATATTGTGAATGATGTTTCAGGATGATATAGATATGCAAATATATAAATATGTAAATACATAAATGTATAAACATGTAAATATTTTTTATAAATGTGAATATAAATGTGCAAATATATGAATATATATATATGAAGAAAAAAAATGTGAATATGTTTATAAAGTAAATATAAAAATATAACTCACCGTGACATTTTCATTCATGTTATCACTACAGCCTTGTCTTTAGATGTCAATAAAATGAAGTTTTAATACAATTTTAATCTTGCTTCAATTTTATTGGAGTATTCACTAACTTCAGTCTTCACTATTAGTATTAGTGAGACTTCTTTCAATTGTGTTTATAATTCTGTTGTTTGCTTGTGATCAGATTGAGATGAAATTGGTGTAAAGTTGATCTGATGCGATTGTGGTGGTTGGATTTTGAAAAGTGTACATGATGGGTTAAATGATGTAAAATTTGTGTGAATGTGGTAAAAATATGCCATTTAATGATTTATAATGCACATAAAAAGACAGAAATGGGCGCATCATGCCTAAGTAAGATTTTATCAGTAGAGGCGCACGGCCAATATGGGAGACTCTCTCCAATAGGGGAGACAATCTCCCACATTGGAGACTTGCTTTGCAAAAGGACAAAAGAAACAACACCAACGAAAGCATGATTTTTTCCACCCAAAATTTTGTCTCACTGAGGTCAGAAGCCCATTTGTTTTGTGTGTGATTGACAACAAAATCCTTATGAAATCAAGAAATTGGAAGGAGGAGAGGGGCAAACAAGTTTTTTAGGTAAAACTTTACGCCCACAACAAGGCACTCCTAGTACCAATGAGGTCCAAACATTAGCATGTATGGACCTCATAGGCGACAATGCGTTAAAAACAGGTTAGAACTTCTAACCGTACTGTTTCCTGCACCCAAGTATGATATTACTCCCAAAATATGAGTTTTGTCCTCGTTTGTTTATCATTTATTAAAAGATTGCCCATTAAATATATTCCTATTCCTAATTTGAATTTAATAAAATAAAGGGAAACTTACATTTGAGTCATTTTTCGATCTTTTTTTGGCAGTCAGTCCGGTCACCGTCGAGTGCGATCAAAGCGGTATGAAGCTGATTTTCAGATCACGTGATACGTGTGGTCATCACCTGATCAATCGACTATCCTTTTTTAAAGACCGCAACAGTTATAAATTTTATTATAAAATATATATAGAATAAATTATTGCATAATATTATGTATATTTCTACAATTAAAAAATATTTTGTGATATAAATTTAATATTTGACGTAAAAATCGCTATTGAACAAAATATTTATTAAAAAATAAAAAATCAAACAAAATAAAAAAGCCTTGGACACAGTGCAAAAAACCTAACGATTTGGCCGCGTTGTTAACAACTATCGTAAGGGGCGCTTTATTTATAAATAAAAAAAAATGTACAGCTGTCTACCGCGACGTGGTTTGTCGCAAGATTTGGGACAAATCCGTGGGAATTCTGGAGAAAATACATCAAAAGAACTGGTGAGTACCGTTTAAACATTATCAAATTACTAAATAGATTATACATACCTTGTAGTTGTAGATTTAGTTTTTAAGGTGATATTAGTGCTTAGTTCTAAGCTAGGGAGGCCCAAACGCGCGTGAGCGGAGTCCCACTTTATTAACACGGGTAAGTATTGCGGAGTGCAACAAGGTATGTTACAAGGTATGTTACAAAAGTAGACGGTGAATTTTTAAAGTAGACGGTGGAAAGGGGTAATTTTTCATGAGGAATCTGCTTATCACATTTTTATTTGCCGCCAAGTTAATCCTTTTGCAGCAAATGTAAACAAAGGAAATTGGACTCCAAAACTGGAAACTGTCTCTGAAATTGGATACCCAAATTCTTTACAAAAGTCTCTTATATTGGACTCTTTGGAGATAATCTCCCACATTGGACTCTGGAGACAGTCTCCAATTGACCAATATTGGCCGTGCGCGGCTACTGTTTATGTGAAGAAAAAATCACACAAATTCTTTCTTACATCATTATAATGAAGAATATCTTTTCATAATATTTGGAATAGCAAGCGCAAATTTTTCTTGATTGTTTTGTCTCCAGTTGTCATTTTTAAACTTAAAGCACTGAAAAAAAGGTGTCCGCTAATACTATTGTGGTCGTAAGTGCCTAAGACCACAGGGTATGGGTAGCTTGCACGCGCGCGTCCCAAAATGGGGAGATCGCGAACGGACGGCCGTACGTTCGCAAGGGGCCTTGCCTGCGTGGAAGCCATCTTCATCACTTGAGAGTCGACCGGTGCGAGACGAGGACGTCTGTGTTTCTACACAAATCTACCTTCTGCTTCGCCCGTTCGCCCTTCGGGTTTCATCTAGTTGCGGCAATTATACATCACACTATCACATCTACACCAAGAATACGTCACACCAGCAATATCCACAAGTTATTTAGGCCTGCTTTTTGGTTACCGTATCTTTATTTCAACGTGCCTTGCACCAACTTCCTACTGGTGAGTATATCTGTGAACCTTCCTCCTGCTAACCCCACTTTCCCCCTTTTCCCTCACAGGTGATATATATACTTATTACACCAAAAAATACTACAGTGGCGCTTGCGAATCTTACTTTACGCGAATTGGCATCCCATTGGGCTTCAATTCATTTTCATTTTTCATTTTGAGTGTATTTCGGGAGTGTTTTGCTTCCTTCGTGAATTTTCGGAAGGGGGTAGGATCGCACGTGTGATTTTCCATTTGCTGTGTGTGGTGTGCATGTAGTGCCGTGTGCATGCGAGCGAGTGTCGTAACTCACTGCAAATCTTGGTCTGTGGATCTATCGTTGCAATTTGCAAGACTGGAAACTACGAAAGGTAGTTTATTTCGTATTATTACATAAAAATTGGAGTGTTTGTCGTATATTTGTGATTTACGAACACGTGGTTCGAGATTGGAAAATTCCGTTCAGGGTTTCCCATAGTGCCTTTGCGCTATGCAAATTGCTATTGTTTCGAGTCATGTGCGAAACCTGCGCCGCCATTTTGCGTAGATTTTTTCCCATTGACTTTGTACGCGGTGTCTTGTGTGGTAAGGTGACTATCCTTGATACGTCCCGTAAGCCCACACCTTGCGCAACGCGTCCCAAGTTATTTTTTCTTTCGGATTAAGTCCTTTACAAAATTAAACAAATTTAATCCCACCTTTGCGGTGATTGTTATATTAGATTTATTCCTGGAGAATTATTTTTATCATATTTGAACTCAAGATATTTGTGCTGAATTGCGAGATTCTAATTAATTTTCCAGTCTTCCATGTTCTATGCTTGAATTCCTGTGTGAGTGTGTACGCTTGCCGAGGGTGCATTCTGATTGAGAAATTTGCATTCTGGAATTTATTTTTCCATAAGAAGTTCAGGGCAATACTTCTAAAAATATATCTATGAATATTAACAACTGTTATAGTATTATTGCTACATGTTTTGACACAGATTTCTGACTAAAGTTTCAGTTTGTCAAGATCGATTGGGAATATTTTTTTTAGATCAGAAGCAAGTTGAAGATTCAGATTTTAATGCCCCAAATTTTGGATTTATCCAATGAATTTTCTTGAAGGCAGCCGATTTTTGGCAAGTACCTTTTCTTTGCTCCTTTTTTGGATTTAGACTCCAAACTAGATTTTGAGTGATATTGGTCACCTTTCTTCTGTGTCAATTCATACTCCATATACTCTGTTGCGAGAGCTTACATAGGCTTATATATTGTAATGACTGAGAGGTTTTCATAGCAATTGTTAACTTCTTGGACTTTTTATAGGCACAGCTACAACCTTTGGAAATAAAGCAATTTGTTTTTTTGATCAATTTGTTTAAAAACAAAACAAACAAAAAACCCTCAAAACTATCTGTTTTTTGGATTTGACCCGTATACTTTGAACTTTTCCTTTTCCATATTTGGGAATAAGAATTAGTTTCTGTCTTTTCTTATTTTCCCCACGATGGAGAGAATTAAAGTGAACGTGTGTACAGAGGAGGAGTTGCGAACTGTCCCTGGGGTGGGTGAGAGAACCGCGGCAGTTATCTTACGCCGTCGTGACGAATTTGGGGGGCATTTATCTGTAGGTCATCTTTTGGATATTCCCACATTAAAGAATCTAGACTTACATCAGATATTTGATTTTACGTCTGCGGAACGATTGGCTAGGCTCCAAGTTCAGTCCCCTATTCCATTTGCCGCTGATTATTTTCCTCCTCCTGTTACCCGTTCGGTACCTGCGAGTATGAGTCCTGAAATTCCTTTGGATGGGGGGCTCTTAGATAGACAATCTATGGGAAGCACTAGGCAGTATCCCACATCCCAGGTTCGAGGTGATGCAACCCAATCTAGGGCTTATAGCGTAGGACCCAATGCTAGGAATACCCAGGCTGGGACTCGGGGAGAGGCTGGTCGGATAGGCAATGTAGGTAGGGCACGTGGGAGTAACTCTCACAGACCCAGTTATACCACACCCTGGAACATGGGGGGGAAGGCAGCATCTTCAAATGTCCCCAAGAGTATCAGCTATGATGGGAGGGGAAGTTGGATGGCATTTATTCAGAAATTTAACAGATTTGCGGATAATGCACAATGGACCACTGCGCAACGGCAAGATAACCTTTGTTGGTGTCTGCAAGGCCGTGCTAGTGAGGCTTTTGCCGCAGTAACGCAGCGCGATCCCGGGATAGATTATTTTGATCTCTTGGGGAAGTTAGATCGTAGGTTTGGTGCGCGGGAGCTCCCTGAAACATCGCAAATTGAATTTCAATATGCACAACAGAAATCAGATGAAGATACTGTTGAATGGGCAGACCGCGTATCCCATCTTGCTATGAGGGGTTTTCCGGAATTACCTGATAATTTTCTCGAGCAACAATGCATAATGCGTTTTTGTCAAGGGTGTAGGAATAAGGATGCGGGGCAGTGGGCGCTTAACATGAAGCCTAGTTCGCTAGAAGAGGCAGTGGGAATTGTTCAGTGGACTACCCATACATCTCGGTTAGTGCATGGGAAAACAAGTGAAAAGAAACCCGCCGTTAGGCAGACTTTCGGAGAAGAAGTTTGGGGGGAGGTGTCCATTTCGAAAGTGGGTAGGGAGGAGTCAAAACCCTATACTCCAACTCGTAAGTGGTCTTCACCGTCCGCGCAGGTGTCTCGAACACAATCAAGTCAAGTGTCGAGAACACAATCCACACCTAAGTATCAATCTCAGGGGGGCAGCGCCCAAGAAGAACTCCAGGACAACCGTCTGGGTTCACTGGAAAACAAAATAGATAGGATGGAGGGACACATATCAGAGATGCGGACATCAATTAACAGGCTGACCCAGGTCGTAAATGCCTTGTCCGCTCTCGTAGTAAAAGGGGCTGCGGAAACATCTGCTACTAAATCACCAGCCCGTACCCCCTTTAGGTCCGATAAATGTTTCAGGTGCAACCAAAGTGGGCACTTTCAATCGGAATGCCCATTAAAGTCTCCTAAAAGTGTATCCTTTGCGTCCTGTGACCCAAACTTAGAGGGGTTGGAAACTTTGGCCGCACTCCAGCCCAATCAGAGGGAGGCCGGGAGTCCACAGTAGATGCAAAATCAATCAATGTCAATGCTTTCGTAGGCACACAAAAGTTACCCCATGTACCAAATTCTCCCGAACTTGATTGTTCGTCACTTGGCATTAAGGGCGGAGATCCATCAAATGAAACCAAGGACTCCAGCCCAAATTCTGACCGAGGACTTGCCTCAACTTTAGGGGGTAATTTGGAATGCAAAGTAGAAGAATTGGAGTATGGAGGTGACAATCCAGAACCTATTAATAACACTATTAATGATTCTAATGACATTTTGGAACCTGATATTTCGGAACCTGAGCCCCTGACAAAAGATTTGGGCAAAGATGAAATAGTAATTTGTCAACTCAGTTCATCCTCCAGTTTTTCTATTCCCATTCAAGTCCATGGGAAGTCTATCTATGCCGTTGTTGACACTGCGGCAGAGGTTACTATTGTTTCGGATAGAGTAGTGGCAAAATTTCAAAATCCTCCGCCTGTTATCAAATCTATAACATTTAATACCGCGGCTAGGGACATGAAAATGGCCGGAAAGTTGGTAGGCCCAGTAGAAATCCATATAGGGCCTCACATTTACAATGATCTGATTTTTGTTGCCCCTATTGTTGATGATATGCTATTGGGTGTGGACCTAATGTGTAAGTATGGGTTTTTGATTGATATTCCTGCCGCAGAGTTAGTCATTAGGGGAGAACGGATCCCAATGACCTTTGGACGCGAGCGCGATCACAGGCGCTATCCTGTACGATTGTATGGGACCACTTTGGTGCCACCGTGGTCTGCAGCTCGAGTCAAGTGTTCTTGGGATACCAAGTTTGAGGGTGCAGTTTTGTTTGAACCTGATTGTAGCTTACCCATTTTATTTCCCCGTACTTTACATTCAGGGGATTCTGATTTCTTTATATATGCCGTCAACCCTACAGCAAAACCTGTTGAATTGTCAAAAAATAAGACTGTAGGAGAGGTATGTTTAATTTCAGAATTGGGAGAGCAAAAGAAAAGTTATGAAGAAACAGAAGAAGGACTTGTTATACCCCCCCATTTGGAAGCCCTATGGATAGATTCTGGGACCCATTTAGATAATCAACAAAAAGAGAAATTGTTGGGTTTATTGTGTAAATATAGTGATGTGTTCGCCCAACATGAATTTGATTTAGGTAGTTTTAATTTAATTGAACACCGTATAGATACAGGAAATTCTGTTCCAGTAAAACTCAAAATGAGACGTACTCCTATTAATTTTGTGGATGAGGAAAAGAATCATTTGCAAAAAATGATTGATGCTGGTGTTATAGAACCCTCTGTTTCAGAGTGGGCCGCACCACCCGTACTTGTTAGAAAACGAGACGGTGGGGTTAGATGGTGCATCGATTACAGGAAACTCAACGATGTCACTAAGAAGGATGTGTACCCTTTACCCAGTATAGAAGAGTGCATTGACACTCTGGGGGGGAATGAATGGTTCTCCAAGTTAGATGCTAATGCCGCATATTGGCAGGTGCACATAGACAAAAGGGATAGAGAAAAAACTGCTTTCATTACAAAATATGGTTTATTTCATTTTGTTAGAATGGGTTTTGGGTTATGTAATGCTCCCGCCACATTTTCTAGGGTTATGGATCTAATTTTGAGTGGTTTAAACTGGAATATCTCTTTAGCTTTCCTTGATGATGTTATTGTTTTAGGACGTTCTTTTGATCATCATTTGCAAAATCTTGAACTGGTTTTGGAACGTTTCCAGACATATGGTCTGAAGTTAAAGGCCAAGAAATGTAGTTTATTCCAACGTCGCGTTGAATTTTTAGGTCGCGAAGTTGATGCAGAAGGATTGCATTTGAGGTCGCAACACATTAATGCGGTTTTAGATTGGCCAACGCCAAAGAGTACCCAGGAGGTGCAACAATTTTTGGGGTTGGTGAATTATCACAGGCTTTTTCTTAAAAACTGCGCAGAAATTGCAGACCCTTTATACGCGCTAACAAGCAAGAAGCGTACTTTTATTTGGGAAGAGCAGCACCAAAGAGCGTTTGAGCAACTCAAAGAAGCATTGACTTCTGCTCCAGTTTTAGCGCTGCCAAATTGTCATGATTCTTTTATTTTAGATACCGATGCATCGCATTGTGCAATCGGAGCTGAATTATTACAAGTTCAAAATGGTGTCGAACGAGTAATTTCTTATGGTAGTTTAAGTTTGTCACCTGAACAGCGCAGGTATTGCGTAACACGCAAAGAGTTGTTGGCTGTAGTAAATTCATACAGCAATACCGTCATTTTCTTTTGGGTAAGCGGTTTATTGTTAGGACAGACCACGATAGTTTGAGGTGGCTGTTAAACTTTCGCGAACCCCATGGCCAACTTGCGCGATGGTTAGAAGTTCTTAGTCAATATGATTTAGTCATTGAGCACAGACCCGGTAAGAGGCATGCCAATGCAGATGCGCTTTCGCGTAGGCCAGATCATTCGCAATCCGCTTGTGAGAATTATTCATTAGGTTTAATTCCAACAGATCTTCCCTGTGGGGGCTGTAATTACTGTGAACGGGCTCATAATAACTGGTCAGTTTTTGCTCGTTTAATTGATAATGTAGTTCCATTAAGCAGGCAAAAACCTGTGAATGATGATCATTCAGCAGACATGTGTGTATCTCATATGGACATTTTATTTAGGGAAAATGACCCAGAGATTATAGTCAACCTTGATAGTGGCTCATTTCAAGACAAGGGCAAATCACCCAAAAAAGAAAAAGAGGGAATGGAGAATTGTGAAATTCCTTTTGTTAGTAGCATTTCTTCTGATTCGGATTTTAAGTTTTTAGAGCATCAAGTTAAAGATCCTGTGTTATTTCATTTAATACAATGGTTAAAAGATGGGACTGAACCAGAAGAAGGTATTGTTATGTTATGGGGTGAGAGGCAGAAGGCCTTGTGGATTAACAGGGACAACTTTTATTTAAAAAATGGTGTTTTGTTCAAGAAAGGTGCCCCAAAAGATAGGATAGTAGTACCCCACAGTTTACAATCAGTCCTTTTAGGTCTAAACCATGATGTACCTCTAGCTGGGCATGCTGGAATAGACCGTACTACAGCTAAATTAAAGGAAAAATATTACTGGTATGGCATGACCGCGGACGTCAGGGACTTTATCGCTCAATGTGACATTTGTAATGTTAATAAGAAACCTGCACGGAAAGGGCGCCATGCTATGACTATTTTTCATGCCGGTGTACCGATGGAAAGGGTACATTTGGATTTTTTGGGACCACTCCCTAAGACAAAGCAAGGAAATGTCTATATTTTAGTTATAGTTGACCAATTCACAAAATGGGTCGAATGTATTCCCCTTCCCCTGCCAGAGCAGCTGTTAATGAGTTTTTTACCCGTTTTGGTTGTCCTTTGCAAATATTCACCGACCAGGGTCGGAACTTTGAAAGTAACCTTTTCCGTTCCATGTGTAAACTTTTACACATTCACAAAACTAGGACCACTGCATACCGACCTTCGGCCAACGGGCAGGTAGAAAGGTTTAATAGGACATTAATGGATGCAATCCGATGTTTTATTAATTCAACACCAACTGAGTGGGATTTCTACCTCCCACAGCTAGCAGGGGCAATCAGGTCCACAGTAAACCGGAGTACAGGTTTTACTCCGAATATGTTAATGCTGGGAAGGGAAGTGATTCAGCCAGTGGATCTGATCTATCCTTTGCCTCAGACAGAGGAGCATATGCTTGTAGATGAGTACTGTTCTTCTTTGAGGGATTCGATTGGCAGGGCTCATGAGGCGGCGAGAGACAAGCTTCAGTCGGTTGTGAATACCAGGAAAAGAGACTACGACCTAAAGATAAGGCAAAATTCTTATGAAATTGGGGATAGGGTTTATTTCCTTAATTCAGGCGTAACATCTGGTAAGGGTAGAAAACTCAAGTCCCCCTGGAAGGGACCAGCCACTATCATCCATAAGTTCACACCTTATCTTTATCAAGTGGCTTATCGTCGAGCTACCTTCGTGGTAAATCACGACCGGCTGAAGATTTGCAAAGACAATAGTCCTGTTCCATCATTATCACTTCGGGGTAACAAGCATGAAAGATACTGTCTCTGTCGTCAGAAGGATGATGGTACTTTCATGATCCAATGTGACTATTGTTTTGACTGGTATCATGGGCACTGCATTCGTATATCCCAAGAGGAAGGGGAGGCTATGGATAAGTTTAGGTGCCCTGTCTGCAAATTGAGGCAAAGTTATGGATTAGATGGTTTTCATGTTTGCTTCGTTTCTTTCGACCCAGCAACCATGGGTGAAGATAATTTGAAATGCATTTTTTGTTAACCGTGATTTGTTTATTAATATCTGCCTGGTTAAAGGATGGCAGATAATCAAATTGTATTTTTTTTGGTTTTTCTTTCTCCCATTTGCTCAGGTATGGAGAACGTAGAGTCCATGGAAGTGGACGACGGCTTGAGCAAAGGCAAGGCCCCCGATGCTAACGACGTCGCGGGCGATTCCTTGGAGGCGCTTCCAAGTAAACCGGAAGTGTCTTCAGAGACAACCCTTGCAAAGGGTCCGGGTAACGCAATTCCCAAGGCGCCAATTGCTGGCACTCCCCTATCTCCTTCGAGGAAAGTGGGTAGAGTGAAGCGGGGAATTATGTGCCCCTTTAGGGGGTGTAAGGTTGTCCTCAGAAGGGACAAATTAGCTAACCACTCATTTAGGTTTCATTTACCCCTATGTTTTAAGATGGAATCCTCTGAGTTTTGGCAGAAGATGCGTGGCCTGCGCATCAATGCTCTGTTTACTCTTTCACAAGAGCTTGGAGTAAGAGGGCTAATAGGGTTGTTTGATTTCTTATTCAAAAGGTGGAATTGTTCGATTAAGACTCAATTTCAACTCGAGCTTGTCGATGACATGATACACCTTTCGAAAGAATATGGCTGGCATATACCTCCTCGGTTTAACTTGTCACCACCAAATTCACCGGCAATTCTCATTCATTGGCGTCCCTTGCTATTTTTGGTAGGCCAATTACCTCGCACCAGACAAATTTGGTTCAAGAACAGATTCTCAGTTCTCTCCGTTCCTTCTATAAAAAAGGAGCAGGTACCACCTCCCCAAGAATGTCAGCACAAACCAGCGACACAATCAGCGCCAATTGCTGCTCCACCAGTGGTGCGTACGTGCAGTTCTGAGATTCCAATTGCGCATTCACAATCTGCGCCAATTGCAATGACCATTCCTGCTAGCGCGGGCGTGGCAACCTCTACCTCGCTAGCAAGGCCTGCGCCAATTGCAATGACCATTCCTGTCAGTACGGGCGTGGCAACCTCTACCCTGCCAGTAATGCCGTCAAGGTCTGCGCCAATTGCAATGACCATTCCTGCGAGTGCGGGCGTGGCGACCTCTATATCAGCAGCAATGCCGTCAAGATCTGCGCCAATTGCAATGACCATTCCTGCAAGTGCGGGCGTGGCGACCTCTATCCCAGCAGCGATGCCGTCAAGATCTGCGCCAATTGCTATGTCTGGTCCTGATGAGTCAGGTTTACCTGCTCTAACAGCTTTTGACGCACATTATCACCCTGACCGTTTGAGCGCACATCTCGGGCATGTTACGGAAGAACAGTTAGCACCGCCCCGTGTTCCGGTCAGAGTTATAGGAGGCGTTATGAATTTTTGTGACCCAGGGACGTACAGCCAAATGCCGCGTTTAGTTGGGCATCCTTGGCATCTTGCTATTGGAATTCACCCTTCGCGCGCAGGTACATACACTGCAGACGATTTCGCATACCTTGAGCAGACTTTGTCATCTCGTCGGGTCTCAGGTATTAGTGAAGTAGGGTTGGATTACAATCTTGATCCAAGCACATGGGATTCCCAGATGCGTCTTCTAAATCGCATTTTAGAACTGGGCACTTTAGGTTATGTCCTTATTATGCACATTCGGGGACCTAAGGGAAACCCGGACCTTACTCGTTTGGTATACCGCAAGGTATTCAAGCAGGTAAGGTTGTACTGTTCCGTTTATCAGCGGATCCACTTACATAGCTTTTCGGGCGATCTAGAGACTATGAACGAATGGGTATCTAATTTCCCAAAATGCTATGTAAGTTTCTCCGGATTGTTGCGTGTATTCACGTCGGATCAGCTTAGCGCACTGCGGCACTGCCCGTCAGAACGACTGCTGATCGAGACGGACTCACCATATTTGCCCCTCAGGACTAATGTGGGAGTGAATACACCCAACTATATTGGAGATATAGCGGCTGCAATTGCTGAAATAAGAAATGTTCCTCTCAAGGAAATTCTGCAGAGGACCAGCAGAAATTGTAGGCTCTTGTACCTAGGTGTACATGAAAGCAGCACCTAGATACAGGGAAGTAATTTTGTACATACCTTTTTTGTCTTTGGTTTGTTTTTCTTTTACAAGAAAGATCAGAGTTTGATCTAAATACCTGTAAAATTGCAATGAAAAGTGCAGAATGTGACAGGTAAAATATTGCAACAAATACAGCAAAGACAAATTGTATCAACTAATTTTCTGTTAGTACTTGTGCTAAAACTACACATGAGTACAAAGAAAAGAATACCTTTAACCTTATTTTTTATTACTAATATGCAGGCAAATTGTTTTTTAAGGGATTCCCTGGCAGTCTCGGTATTGGTATCAAGTGAATCTTGTGATCGCAAGTTTGGGAATCAAAATATTTCAAAAGTCACATAGATACAAAACCCCTTGGACCTTTACTTGAGAGCTGGTTAGGTATTTAAGAAAAAAAAAAAATATATATATTAGACTAAAAGATACAGACTTGTGACGTGTTAATCTACTAGTCCGAACACTTATTGAGGGATTCTCTTTCCTGATATTTAATACTAATCCATGAGCGCGACAGTAGATTAATATATGCGTTCTTACCTTATTTGGAATCATTGCGACCCGTACAAGGGCCATGATCAAATTTTTGGATACTACCCGCTTGAGGGTTTATTTTTCTATCCTTAAATTAAAAGGCGACAACGCTGTCCTAAAGTCGGGGGGAGTGTGGTCGTAAGTGCCTAAGACCACAGGGTATGGGTAGCTTGCACGCGCGCGTCCCAAAATGGGGAGATCGCGAACGGACGGCCGTACGTTCGCAAGGGGCCTTGCCTGCGTGGAAGCCATCTTCATCACTTGGAGAGTCGACCGGTGCGGGACAAGGACGTCTGTGTTTACACTTACTATACCTTCTGCTTCGCCCGTTCGCCCTTCGGGTTTCATCTAGTTGCGGCAATTATACATCACACTATCACATCTACACCAAGAATACGTCACACCAGCAATATCCACAAGTTATTTAGGCCTGCTTTTTGGTTACCGTATCTTTATTTCAACGTGCCTTGCACCAACTTCCTACTGGTGAGTATATCTGTGAACCTTCCTCCTGCTAACCCCACTTCCACCCTTTCCCTCACAGGTGATATATGATGGGGTGTCCAAACTTCGCGCACTTTTCAAAAATATTCATCAGGCTTAAATTTGTTCACAAAATATTCATAATTTATACAAAACCAATTCAAGAAATAGTTACCACTTCGACGGCAAGATCGTAAACTATAAAATCATGGACGAAAATGTAAAGTAGGTCAAGGGGATTCGCCGGTATCGCGATCTCAAAATTCTATTCCGATCGGCGAATGCGCGCTGTGCTGGAAAACCGTTCAGAAAAAGTGTGACCTAACTTCGCGGACCAAAGGTTTTGTGGACATTTAAACAAAAACTCAAGCTCAAAAAGTGAAATATTTATATCAGATTGATGGAAAAATGCTATAGAATCGGTTAGTACCACATTTAACTCACATTTTTGATGATTTCTGCTTGCAACATGGTGATATCGTGATGCTTGTTGAGAATATCAGATTTCTTCAAAACGGGCGCTAACACTTAACAGTGACAAATTTGCCGATCTTTTGCCAATATTTTCATAAATACTGAACTCATCCTAAAGAAACTTACACCAAAGGGTAATTTTAGGTCGCTTTTCACGTTGCTGATGTCAGATTTTAAGGATATTGGCTAGTTTTTTAGATAATGACCGTCCGCGAAGTATGGACACGCGCGAAGTTTGGACTCTCTGCCATACATATTACCCCAAAAAATACTACACTATTAACAGTACACAAATCTCAATATATGGGTACGTACGGTCAAAACTAACCTGCTGGTATCGAGAGATGAATACGACGGAGGCAGAACTTGGAGACACATCTTGAAAAAATTCACATGACGTTTGTGTGAAAGGGTTGAATTACTATACTCCCCAACATTGGAATCCGCATATTCTTCCATTTTCGTCTCATTTAAGGGTACCTCCGACACCCTAAATTTCCGGGGTAAGAACTAAGTCAAAGATTAAGACTTAAATATCTAAAATATTGCACGCCCTCTGGAGTCCCGTTTAAGATCGCAGAATCGGCCGCTCGATCTTTTGAAGGGGGAGGGGCGCGGGCTGGGGGCTTACATTATTCATTATTTCGTTTGTATAAATTTGAGCAACTTGATAATTTCATATTCCCACTTACCCTTTTGTATTTTAATTTCAAAAAGTATATTTCTTCGAATTTGGACCTCAAAGAATGGGAATGTTTAATGCCCAAGATAATAATTTCGTTACATGAGAGATATTATGCAATGTCATGCAATACCCCGGAGGGGCCATTTCCATTGACGAGTGGATACCATGCGCGACCACGGGGTCTTGAAAAGCACCCTAAACACGTATTTTCCATATTCTAAAAATGCACCCCTTAACAAGTATTGGCGTGTGAAACCCTACCCTTAACAAGTATTGGAAACAAATACTATTGGCAAGTATTCCCAGAATTGAGCCCCTAAACAAGTACAGCGATGAGTATTTGCCATATTCTGAAAATGCACCCCTTAACAAGTATTGGAAACAAAACGATACTCTTGGCAAGTATTCCCTGAAATGAACCCCTAAACAAGTACAGAGATATTTTATTGTTATGTCACGGGTCCGTCGATCTTACCTTTACACACCATTAATTTGGTTTAGTACGGCCCACCTTCCACACCTCGCGCAAATCGGACTCTAAACACGTAGTGTTGGGGCAAAAAGGACATCCTTTATAAAACATTTTGATTTTGTTTTATCATCCCCGCATATTTGACCCTAAACACGTATATTTTTCCGAGCGAAATAGATACCCTTTTTTCAATATTTTTGTGTTTTTGACACCCTTATCACGTTACGTACGTAACGTGCCCTATCTTGAAAAAGACATCCTTTTTACGTGTTTTTTTGGTCGCGCATGGTATCCACTCGTCATTGTAAGTGGCCCCCCCATAAGAAAAGGGAAAGTTGAATAATGAAACCATCAGCCCACTTTAATGAGGGCGTACTTACAACTTTTTTTTCACAAAATAATACTAAATCTAAAATTCAATAGCTTCATTATTTTGATAAGTGAATTTTACTCTATTCATTTAGATTTTTTATTTTTCTGCTGGGAGTACCCATTTAAAGGGCATGTCCACACCAACCAAAGTTGATTTAGAGAAAAGGAGAAATATCATGCAAGCTGTACAATGAGAGTTCAAATTTGGGTGTAAAATATTTTAAAAATAACTATATATTCAAGTTTCACTTGATTTCATAAAACAGTTGAGTTATGTGCACATCCTAGTCCATGCAAATGAGGGAACTGATACCGTCACTCACTATTTATTTTGTATATTATCAATATATATAAAAATGAAATATTATAATTTCCCCTCATTTTCATGTAAAACGTTTGATCCCTCTCTGCACATGAAGAATTGCCATTGTTTCAACCTGTGTCTCCTTCATGTCAATTCTGGAAAAAATTAAATATTTTATGATTCAAACAATAAAACATTAAATACGTAGTGAGTGACATCATTGACTCCTTTTTACTACCACTGGGTTTTGCATTTGACTGTTTTGTGAAAACTAGTTCAAACTAGTTCAAATGCAATTGATTCAGGTGTGTTAAATGCAAACTCTTTGTGCAACAGTGACATGGTCCATATTCTTACCTAAAACCTTGAAGTTACAAACATAAATGATTATGGCAGGTTCCCTCATATTCTTTTTTGAAAAATAACCCAGTAAACACAATAAAAACAAAATGTTAAAATCATCAAGTCTTTTTTAAAGATTCTTTATTGTGCAAAGATTTATGTTTGAAATAATAATCACAGAGCAAAAACTGAGCCTTAAAACCCACAAGATTTTTGTATTGGAACCTTTCTATATAATGTATTAAAAAGTAAAACAGTAACAATGCCAATACATGCTGACCTACTCTGGCAAAAATGTGTAAGCTTTCTTAAAAGAGCAAAATGTTATATTTTACATTGAAGTCGGGTTTTTTTTTTTTTTTTGGGGGGGGTGAGTTTTTTTATTTCCAAGGATTGACAGGAAGCAAGTTAAAAGAGAAGTTCACCCTGACAAAAGAATTGTTGTAAAATAAAAGAAAAAGCAATAATAATTATTAGGTTTAAGGAAACTCCCTCAAAGATTAAGTTATTTAAATTTTAAGTTTTTATTTATGACATACTGTATACAAGCAGCTGCCCCATATGGTATGTATAAAATGCATAAATTTTAATTTTGGAATGGTTCATTACAAGTACAACTTTTTTTTTTCTTTCAGGGGTGGATGTGAAATGATTTAATATACTGAAGGTACAATAAAAACTTTGGGGGGGATTAGTTTATTGATTTTTTTTACTATACGATATATGGGGAAGCTGCTTGCATATGACGAAAGAAAAATTCAAATAACCTCATAAAATCTTTGATGGATTTTACTCAAACCTTCACCAACATTTTTAAAAATTAATCTGCTATTATTACACTAAACTTGTTGTCAGTGTGAACTTGCCTTTTAATGCATCCAACCCCATAAATTTGCCAAAATTGTACGTTGATGATCCCATTTTATCAGAGTTACCTCCTTTTTGAAGTGAAAGTGTTCACCTTTGGCATGAGAGATGCAATGTACATCCTTTTAGGAGTGAGAATTGTTATCTTCTTGCTTGTCAATCCATTCTTAGAAACACTGACCAACATCATCTCCCCCCCCCCCCCCTATTGAAATTTAGTATTTCCCCTTGTTGGGTATAATGCAATATTTCAATACACTCAAATTTGTTTCATGAGCACTTGCTTCCTTTTGCCAGAGCAGGCAGCATGAATTGAAAAAGACTGATCATTATATGCTTTTTCAATATATGACAAATATTTATTCTCAATAAATGAAAAAAACGCTCAAAATTTCATGGATTAAATAAAGACCTAAATTGGCTGTAAAAAGTGATCAATCCAGGTTAGTCCAGCCCATTGATTTCGACTAATATCTTCAAGAATTGAATCTTAATCATTTCAGATTAAATAAACTAATTCCAGAAATCACAGGTCACTCTTCACAGCTAATCTGGGATTATTCTGTATCCATTAAATTCAGAGAGTAGCTGATTGCAGTCCTATTAGTTTATCCCCCCCCAAAAAAATAAAGCATCAGGGATACAGTCCTGTATCACTTAATTATTGATAGAATATTCCAAATAAACAACTCATTACATATCATCAATTTTTCTTGCTTATTTTGTATAATTTGGAAACATATTTATTTATTATTATATTGTGCAAAGAGTAATTAATACACAATAGGATTACAGAAAGACAAAATACAAAGGCAAATTAATTTGAGCTGTCAATCAAAAGAGTGAGAATTTTTTTTCTCTGAGTATATTTTACAAAATGTATCTTTGAAGGGGCTAAATTCACTTTTTAAATATAAAAAAGTCATTGATATCAGATCAAAGTACTCTTCTTTAAATAATCTCAATTTAATGAGTAATTATCGATTGTCGAAACATTAAAAAAATTTTTTTTACATAACTGTAAATGCCTGATCTGATAGGCAATACTATTTTTCGCTGATATAATCTATACAAAGTGGATGTAACCCCTTGTTGATATCAAACAAATTTTCCATATTGAATAAATAAAATACCATCAAATACACTCTTGATTATCTACACCATTTCACAATATTTATATGAAGAGATCAACATCACTCTACACATGAAAAGGCTAAGGTCACAACCCCCAAAATTAGCCTGTTGGGTGACCGGGCGGCGAGTTTTTAGCCAATGAAGCCCGGGCATCAAGTGGCGGCTGTCTGGGCACTACTGGTTTTGATGGAATCGCTGGGTCGCGGCTCAAGATTTAAAATTCTGGCGGTGCCTGCTCACTTTTCACTCACCACCCTAAATACGCTCGGTGCCCGGCTGGTCGCCGTCTGGGCATCGATGTATTCGAATGGTCGCTGTCAAACGATTTAGGTCAAAAACTGAACTAGTTGGATCAAAGGCTGTAGAGCGGTCATCGGCCAGTTGCCAGCTGCTCAGAAATCGGTCGATGAACTTGCGGCAAATTCAAGACTGACCAGGCGATTACTTAAATAGGCCAGTGGGACACTGCCCGGGAATTGGTGGGTTGTCAGACGATCTCTGCTTGGACGCCACACAGAAAAGTTCCCAGATTTGGCCAAGAGTAATGGGTAATCAACAGGGCACTGCTCGGCCACCGATATTACAGCCCGCTCGACTTCTAAAAAAAAATGTTAAGTGGTGCCTAAATTCCAGCAGCGCCCGAGCAGGCTACTAATCGGTCGGCTCCGCACTGAGTTGTGACTGAAGCCAAAAGAGGTGTAGTGGTCTGGTGTGTATGGCAATGACCGGTAAATCACAAGGTATAGAATTCAAATCTCATCCCACCGTCAACCTGCCAGTTGGCCATGGGGTCACACACCAGGATTTTTTTTCCTAGGGGGAAGGTGAGGAAGCAAATCAACTGAGCTGATTATGAGGATGCTCTCTGCATTTTTCTTTTTTTTCTGCCTAGATGTTTTCTATTTGTCATGTGTAAGACATATTGGTATATGCCACATACGATATGGGGGTTATGGTTAATGTAAAAAATAAAAAGATTGAATTGACTAGAATTTTCAAATTGAACACAAAGATTCTGGTGCACATTTTACACATATTTTGTGAACATTTGCAATAAAGAAGCATATTTTAAAAAATCTAACATTTTTGAGAAGGTGGGAACAACTTCCCCCTCCCCTTGTGTGTGACCATGCTTTCAGGGAGATGTTGATCTTTGCTTGCCACTCGTCACCCAAGTTGTCAAAGGGGCATCCTGGTAAAAGTTACCAAAATTGTACTTATATTCAATAATAAGAGTGACACAATAGCTCAAGGCTTATATAACTGGGCCAGTATTCAATTCAAAGCATTGATTTTGTAAGTATTTTACTCAATCAAGCCAAATTTAAGCAAAATACTCACTAATAACCATTGCGACGTCATAAAGTTGAAGTCAAATGACGTGAACTGTATGTATCCATCTGTGCGCAGAATGAATGACTGAGCGTATCACATTTGTATACTGCACGCAACCCAGACTTAAGTCTGATAGGCGGCTGACACGTATTTAAGCAAAATACTTAGCCAAAAAATGCAATTGAATACCAAAGATGGATAAGTATTTTACTTTTGCAAAATATGAGTAAAATACTTAAATTCTGGCTTAACTTAAGTATCGAGTTGAATACCGACCCAGGTGGACAGGCGTGAAACTACTGACTAGGTAATAATACATAGGTATCTGTGGTGTGCCTTCCATGATAACTGCTACAGTGTTTTGACACACACGCACAGTGAACAAGGACACTTATTCTTTTTATAAAGTTACATGTATAAGTAAATTTAAATATAGCATTATATATTCACTGAAATAACATGACAGAAAAGAGCAGAATTTACATGACAAACCATATTCTGAAATGAACTATCCCAAATTCGTGATCATCTTTTAAGGGATAAGTCCAATCTAGCCGTTGGTTTATTCTCTGACTTTCAGAATAACATTAATTCTACGGACTATTTGATATATTCCTAAAATTTGCAATTCACTGTTTCTAACTTTTACAGCTGCTATTTTTAGATTGATTGCAATGCCTCATCACACAGTATACACTGTATATATGTCAAAACAAATTTTAAAGATAGGAAAGGCAAATTTTGAATCGATGAAGGAATGGATTGGCATTCCCAGTCTGTTGCCAATTAATGATTTCAAACCTTATTTCAATATATTTCTACGTTCATTTATTTATTTTTTTACTTCTTCAAAATTTTTCACACCACGTTTAATATGTGATGTATCTTATAATAGGCTCCCTTTCTTTCTAGCTATTCTCTAAATATATCCGATATAAAATTGTTTTGCAGGTATTGGAGAATGACAAGGATTCTCATTGTATTTATCAATGTTGAATACTGCATGTCAGAGTTGCAAATTGCAGTTGTATTTTTTTTTTTTACTTCAGTGACCTGTTTCCTAAATTCCAAAATAAAAACTGACTTCATCTAAGGTTGAGACTTTCCAAAATGGTATTGCCAGAAAAAACAAGAAAGTCACATCTGAGTTCAAGTATATACATCATAATGAAAATTAATATGAATCTTATAAAATACATTATAAACGATTTGATGATTACCACCCTTCTAATATATACATTCCATGCATTTACACTTAAAGGAGAATGAAACCCTTGAAACCAGCTTAATCCATATCAAAGAGAAAAATCAAAGAAACATATTGTTGAAAGTTTGAGGAAGATTGAATGAATGATAGGAAATTATGAGCATTTGAATATTGAGATCACTAATGCCATGTAGATCCTCCCATTGGCAATGCGACCAAGATCTGTGATGTCACACACGTACAACTCCCTCATTACTTTAGTACTTATTTCACTTATATTCTCACTTTTATAGAGTCTATCACAAGGTGAGGTGTTCTCTTTATGAGAGGACAAGTACAGAGGTTTCACAACATTATATCATTGATGAATCGTTTGTCATATGATTAGAATGAGCAAAAAGAGATGTTTTGGGGTATATTTTCAGTGTCCAAAAGGGGAGAGTTGTTCATCTATGACATCATAGATCTTGGTCGCATTGCCAATGGGAGGATCTCCATAGCATTAGTGATCTCGACATTCAAATGCTCATAACTCTTCTATTGCTAGTCCTATTTTACTCAAACTGTTGTTGATCTTATTCTTTGATTTTTCTGCTTTCACAAAAGCTAACTTGCTCCAAGAGTTTCATTCTCCTTTAAAGGTACTAAACCTAAGTATAGCCATACATACGCATACATACACAACCTTTACCAATTACGGCTATAACAAGTCACATGAAAAATCACATGACCATGTTAATATCATTTAATTCTAAAACACAAAGTATGACATCAATCAACAAACTATTTTGAAAGCAGGTAGGCTTTAAATGCATCTATAATCACGGGTTATCAAGTACGTGCTACAGTATCGCATGCACTACAATACTGTTTGTTGTTTTCATATGTATTCATAAAACCACATTGTACCGGTAGTTCATTTTCGTACATGCATCTTTACATTCTGCCAGTGAAATGCACTTGTCTTTCAAAATACCATCTGCCTTTCCCAATAACCTTAATAGAGCTATGGTATTCGGACCCATCTCATCCATTTTCTAAAAATGAGATGATAAAAAAAAAAAAGCAAACCTTGTATTTTTGAAAAGTTGATTCAATATGCAATCTCGATTAATAATGTATTACATTTTTGTTCTGTGACAAATACATGCATCTATTTTTAATAAAGGAGTGTTCATATACGACACAACTGCTGTAATAGCTGCAATGGTAAATATAATTTTTCAAATGCAGTTTAAATTGGCATAATCCTTGCTAGGAAAATTATATAAATGCTTTATGTACATGCTTCCAGTAGACACTAATAATAATACATGATTAGCATATCTGAACACCTTGATTGATTTTTATTAGTTGTATTTTGCGATAGCACTCAATCTTTGAGAAACCTGGATATTTCAGCTTTCATTTTTTTCATACTTCCATTTCTCAATTATTACCTGCAACTATCACTTGTACAGAATATGGCTATTTTGTCACATTAGTTCTTCACACATTATACACATACATGTAGCTGCAATGGTAAATATGGTTTGAAATGTAACTGAAATATGCATTACTGACACACAATTTAATATGAATGCTGGATATAGACGCTTCTGATCACTTCTAATAATAACCCACATGAACATTGTTTTACACTTATTTGTAGTAAACTCAATCTAGGAAACCATTCATATTGAACAATTGTATTGTCATCAATACACACATGTTTACCTTTACCATAAAAGTCAAATGCTCAATGCATTTGTGCAGATGAAGCAAAAAGTGCATTTTTTCAATCTTGGTTACTTATGACATACCGGTAGTTCTCTGAATATAAAGCATTTATAGCATGCATGTTTAAATTTATTCATGGTGAATTCCTATTAAATATATACATAGTATTATTAGCAAAGCAATCAATTACAGATATTCTATACACATGCCTGCAATATACATGTAATAATATACATCCACAGTAGACACTGTTTAGATGTTTGTTCGATGATTATCTTCTCAATGATGCAAAATCTCTAAGACCATTTATATTTTTATCATAAGAGTTTAACATCTACATCTTTGTTTTTTTTTAATACCATTTTTACAATGCAGCAAACAAGGATTATTTTAACTGATTTCAATTACTCACTACAAGCCTTATACCTATTCAAGAGCATCTAACTATAATTTATAAGAAATTTCCATTGGCATTTAAACAGCAATCATTGAAAAATAAAAGCTTTACATAAACATGCTTGAAAATTCACTCCGACAACTTTAAACAATATATTAAATTAGGAATGCTTATTTTAGATTGATATGTTTCATAATATTGACATTCACGGCCAGGGAATATACAGATTTATTCCCACCATCAACTATTTCATCAGTGTGTGTGGTTAGGGCAAAGTTTACAAATGACAATACACATCATCCAGGTCATTAGTAAGACTTACACAAGGTACAATTGGAACAATTTGAAAGGTAACAAATGCGGGTAATTATTCTATTGCCCAAGCAAAATAATGTGTATTATGTTTCATAAGATAGTATTATATTCTATAAGATAATGTGGATCCTTGTTACTTGATAAACCATCCTTGTCTCAAAGCCATGAGCAGTCACTAGACTTAACTATGACCACTCATCACCAGTCATTAGCATATCTATGGCTTAGGTACAATAAATGACTGGTCATGTGTGCATGCAACCAATCATTAGGATCCATCACTTTATCTTATAAATGAAAGTAAAGACAATTTCTTATAAAGTACTTATTCTCATTATTTTTTTTGAGAAATAGCATGTCTTTCATTTTCTATGGATACAACCAATAAACTGCCTTTTAAAAAAAAATCACAGGGAATTGCATGAAAATCACGATACAATAAAGGCAAGAGATAATGTTCTATGGGCAAGAAATAAATAAAAAGTGGTGGGTAAGGACTCCCATCCATATTGACTGAATTGTAGTTTACTAGTAATACGAACATGAAGCATTTAGTCAGTGAAATTCAAATTTTCTCTTGAGCCAATCAGATGCAAGGATTCAGTAGCCTGTAACAAAGAGAAAAATCTCTGACTACTCGTTTCATGAAATGCTTCCAGGGCAATGGTGATCAAGAGAGAATCAATAATTCCTTGTACATAATATTGCCTTGGAAATGCAGGCACAACTGTTTTTACCTTGCAAAGATAAGGGCTGCCGCTACTGATTACTTTTGGCGTATTAAATTTAAAAAAATGATAACACTGGTACAAAAAAAATGCACGACATAAGGAAAGAGGATTGTAGGACTCAATATCTATGCACAAAAGACAGCAAATAATTTGTCATTTTTACACCCATATAAATATATTCCATATACAGTTCGCACGAGGGTAATGCGACCCAAACTATTCCCATGACAATTAAAAAATATTCAAACAAATACATGTATATCATAGAATATCATTTCCAACCAAACCTTTTAAGCCTTAATAGAAATTATGCAAATAAAACTAAAAGCAAATAATAAAACCCATCCACACGACTAACGTTTTTTCACATTTCTTTTTAGCATTTCAACATTTACAATTGTTTTGCCATGCATTTTGCACAAGTCACCAACGAACGGCTGATTCTAGATTCGGGATTACTCTGAATTCAGAATAACATCAGAGGGGGATTTTGGTGATTGCTTCACGGTGGGTGAGGCCTCAAAGTAGAAATTAGCTATCTGATGAAATTCGACAAATGAGGTGATTGATAAAACTTGCCATTGACTATTTGGATGAATTGAGGGGTCCTAGATTCCAGGTTTGCTGGCACTCGGACAGGGTTCTATTGTACCATCATCACAAGTCTGTCAAATAGAACACAACAAAGGTTCCTCAGTCAAAAAAAAAATCATTTTGATGTGATGAACCAATACAAAATTAAATATTAAAATGAAGACACAAAAATCCAAGAACAAATATACACAATGGTAAAAGAATTGATGAAATAAAAATAAACTATTGACTAGATGGATTCTTGGCTGCACACAGTAGAAATCTATGCATCTGCCACTGCTACATAATATCAAACTTGTAATTTCAATAACCTTCGAACTTTGATATTTTTGGTCCCAAAATCCAATTAAGTAATCCTAACTCATAAGCACACGTCTGTCAAGTTTGAAACAATCCTCAATCATTGCAAGAAAGATATATTTTCAGGTATATAATAACCACTTAGATCTTTGACCTCATGACCTCAAAATAAAATCAGACCATCAACCCTATACCATGCATACATAAACTAACTTTTAGGTTGATCCCTCAGTCAGTTCTCCAGTAATCACTAAAAAAAGTTGACTTGCTTTTGAGCGTGGTCATGGATTATTACCATCATTTAAAAAAATATATATTACACCAGTAGATGCCACAAAATAAAGTGTGATAAAATAGGGGTCAGTCATGAAACACATTATAAATAAAATGCACCTGATAAGTAACAACATGGGAAAGAAAATCGAACTTACCACAGAACTATTTAGCCACTGCTTGAAATCATACCTGTACTCGGCCATTTCATGGTCATATTTGTTAACCTCCGATGGATCACACTCAGCAAGTTCTACATGTAAAGAAAGGGGGGTATAAGAATCTCTAATATTTTACAGAATACTTGACAATGGATGCAATTAAAATCAAATCATACACTAAATCGCCAAGCAAGGTTTCCTGTAAATCATTCATCAAGACACACAGTACTATTCACTTGGCCTTCAAAAATCCATATATTCAGTTCAAGTGTGGTAAAACAGATAACCAAAATAAAGCTTGCTTCTGCCGTGGAGGTGAGAAAATATAACAACAAGAATCTTACCTGATTCGTCCGACACGACTGCTACACTAAAGGTGTTGGTAAGGCCAAGGCTGTCACTGGAGACTGTGATAATTAAAGTGCCATTAACTTCACTAATCTTACAGAGAACAGCTAGGAATTCCCTCTTTCCGCTCCCACTGGACTTGAAGGTGTTTTGAGAGCAAGAACGCATGTAGTTCTCTGAAAAGGAGGCTGTGATGTCTGAGCCGCTTGGTCCCTCGAAGAGTTTGAAGATTTCGACTGTGGCATTAGGTACTTTTTCGGGGAAATAAACCCCATAGACAGAGGGTGATCGATCAAGGATTTGCCCACCTAGATAAAAACATATGAATAAAATTATAAGCCAGCACTCGACATTGTGCAACAACACTCTGAAAAGTTTTTAAAGTGCTTACACATTGGGTAACAAATTGATGTACTTACATTTACAGATATGCATTGATTATGTTGAATCTTTAATGATAGTCTCCATCTGTGCAGACAAAATGTTATCATGTTATAGATGATCATGAGCTCATAAGTTTGTCTGCACAACTTTGACACACACACAAATTTAAGCCGCTATTGTGAGTATTTGACTGGTGCATATTTATTGCATTAGTGTGAAATATTATTAATTCCTCATTTCATTGACTTTGTACAGGTTACATTTCTGGAGATGATTTAGACATTTGAACTTGCAATGCAGATGGTGAGACACTGAACGGTGATTTATTACCTGGGATCAATCCTTCCTGAGAATCAAATATTTACTTTCACCAAAACCCCTTTTTATACCGATAACGGGTTCAAATCTGCCTAATAATTTTAGGAAAAAAAAAAGAATATTACATTGACAAAACTCATTTCTTAGGACCACTTGTTGCGAAGTGTGGGTACTGTATAAACTCACTTTTGGTCATGTTTGTTGTCATAGCCTTTTGCGAAAGTCCCCCCCCCCCCCACCCCCCGGATGTCTTGAAAGGGTGCATTAACTTAACTCCTCTCCCTCAAACCTGCTTTTTGAGAAAAGCTCCCTCATTTTTTTCAAGTTTTCAACGTATATTTGATCAGTGCATTCAGTCCCCACACAGTGACTGGGCTGGGGCAGGAGAAACATCCTATGTGGAGTAGTCCCAACAGAAAGGCAGTGCTAGTCTATGACTTGTTGGAAGTAACCAGGATCACTGTTTAGCCATGTGAGTGATTCCAATGCTCTAATGAATTCTGCATACATTTAGTCAATTATTCTTTAAAATCACTCCCAGCCCCTAATACAATATTAGCATTGAAAGTGTAACTCTGCACATAGATATTGCATTGCACCGTTGAAAATAGCCGACACTGTCAGGCTGCGATGCATTCAATATTTCATAAAATAATTTTCAAGTGAGGTTTTATCAAATAAAAAATTTAAAATTACTGTATGAAAAGGATTTCTCTGGGTACAAATTCTGGCTCTGTTATAATGAAAAATGGCTCTCAAATTTTTTTGAAATGGCTTCCTAAAAATAAAAAGTAATTTTAACACTGTTGCATTGATTTACCTTCAGTGGTGTCTGGTGTAAACTGGAAAACCATGTTGTCCAGGGTGCCAATGATATCATTACCATTTACTCCGAGGTAAGTTACTGCAAACGGCCACTTGTTTCGTAGCTGCGATGATTGAAATCATAAAATCAAATGAAAAAGCTAATAATAATATCATTACTATTTAGAATTAGACTGCACAGATCATGTGGAAAACAAATTTATTTACTTCTACAATGATTGAATACAACCTTGAAGAACTCTATACAACCAGCATTTCAATGTCAATGGTATTTCTAATATCGGTAGGTACATGTATGTGGGAGCATGAGTCCCCAATGCATGATCTGACCCAAGGCGATGATGCATTTTAAAACACATACATGTACAACTGGGAATCTAAGTACAGATTTTATCCTAAATAATAAACTAGAACCATCACTGAAGGTGATTAATACCCCCGCCATTACCATGGCAACAGATTCAAACACATGGAAAAAATATGTCTTGCCTATTTTTACCCTAAGACCAATGTGTGAGCTACATATACAAACTATCATGAGAGTCGGTTAAAACTGATTAAGAAGTTCAAACCACAAGAGTTTTGGCGATTTTTAAAAATATCCATGCTGTTACCATGGCAACACAATTTCTGACATATGGAAAAATATGCACATCTTTACCTCAAGACCAATGTGTGAGCCACATTTCATGATAATTGGTTGGAAACTGATGAAGCAATTGAAACCGCAAATTTTTACCTGATTTTCACTCTACACTAGAGTTATCCCTGAAGGTGATTAATACCCCACCATTACCATGACAACATTTTCCAACACATGGAAAAAATATGTCTTGCCTATTATTGCCCCAAGACCAATGCCTGAGCTAAATATAAGAATTGGCTAAAAACAGATGAAGAAAAACGGTAGTTCAAAACGCAAGATTTCTGCCTTATTTTTTGACATATGATATGGTGTTACATGTACCAAGGCATCACATTTTCCAACACATGGAAAAAGATGTTCTGGGGCGGTATTCTGAGGTCATTTTATTTCTTAAAATTAAATTAGTGTTCTGAGATGACATTTTATCTCTCAGATAAAATTTGCAATTTTTTCTTCCATATAAATTTTATCTTGTGTATCTATAGGGCCTACATGTAGATGATATGCGTAAGAGCAATGCCTGTGTAGACATACCAATCGCATATTTTACCAATGCAACGCGGATGATGTGCTTGCGCCCATGTTACTTTGAAGAAAAATAAAATAAACTTAAAAGAGGGAAGGGGCTTTTTTACCTTGGTGACAATGATTTCATCAATATTCCTAAGTGAATTAACTTCGAATATTGAAATGAAAATGAAGAAAAATGATACATTTATTGAGAATAACACTTTAACATTATTCCTGTACAATCAGGAATTATTTCATAAGGGATTTTAAGGGTATTTTATCTAAATGATTTTAACGGAGATGAAATATTATATTTTATCTGAGATAAAATGGATCTCAGAATACCACCCCTGTACATCTTTCCTTCAAGACCAATGTGTGAGCCAAATTTCATATGAAAATTGGTTAAAAACTGATGAAGTACAGTTCAACCTCTCTTATCCGGCCTCCCCTTATCCGGATCTCTCTATTATCCGGACGCACACTTGCCAAGATTTTTTTTTTTTAATTCAATTTGTACAACGCCTACTTAGCTTGTTGTACGCGAGCAAATGGGAGGCTGAATGTCAAACATTCGTACAGTTGCACAAAAGACGTACCATCCAAAATGTACCGTTGCACGGCTTTAGGAGGTGACGTCACAATACGATTCAATTCATTGCGCTCAGAAAAAATGCAGGTGCAATACGCGTATAGCCTGCTGGCTAAATGCGCAATGCTGCCCGAGGTGTTCGCTTGTGGGATTTTGCTTTTCGCTTTCCATATTTTTGCTCCCTTTTCATAGATTACTGCAGGAAAAACTATTTGTTTTTTCATAAATTCGCTAAACTCCGAGGCGTTGTACAACACAAATAGCGAATATTCTTATTCGTGCAATGGTGCGAGATTTCGCATTCGGTGAAAGAAAGAAACACTCTATTCAACTCGGCTAACGCCTCGTTGAATAGAGCATCTTTCTTTCACCTCATGCGAAATCTCGCACCATCGCACTCATGCCTATTCGCTATTTGTATACTAGTACATGAGGAAATGAGATTTCAATCTAAACTCAAACCTACACGCAAACTCAATTTAATTACATATATTTTCCAATATAGTCTACCTACACCAACATTTTTATTAAGAAAATATCTCACCCAAATCACCGAAAAAACTTAGGCAAGATAATTTTCAAGTAAATCAGGGCGCAGCGCAAACATTTCATCACATTCTCTTTTTGTTTCCCGGGAAAAACAACACATGTCTTGCTAGCTAACGCTAGGCCTCAATACGGACAGTGCCATCTATCATGTTTGAGCCTACAGTCAGGGTAACAATGGCTGACATTGCGAAGCTGCGATACCCGCCACGATGATCTAATTGTAAAATTTAGTTTCATCGAGTCATTCTCTTTCTTTCGAAGTATGCTCAATGTTTACCGCAATCATTTTAGCAGGTAAATTATCCAACAGTTTTGGCCATCGATCAATTTCATTTCCATAAAAATACCGCCTATAATTTGCACTGACACTGCAGTGAATACGGTCTGTACGCCCACTACAATAGATAACGTGTAGGTACCGCGGTTGGCCTGGGAAGCCGGAGGCAGCAGCTGCGTGTATTTTAATATTGGGTCTCCCAGATCCGGATAAATCCCTTATCCGGATTGGTGCTGGTCCCAACGTGTCCGGATAAGAGAGGTCGGACTGTAGTATGAACCGCAAAACTTTTACTTAATTTGGGGCATATAATATATTGTTACCATGGCCAGTGTTGTGTCCGAGGCCGGCTTGTCCAAGGACAGATCACTTGAGGACAAGGCCAAGGCTTGAAGGGTTGAGGCCAGACCGAAGCCGAATATTCCAATACAACAAACGTGCATAAATTATATTGCATGCAGCGCATGTTATTATCATAGCAACAATTGCCAGGAGATCGTTATTTCAATTTTTCATTTTCACAAATCAAATAAAAATAAGAATACAATAAAACAAAATGTTGATTGAATTTATTTTGAAGACAAAAAATGTTGAACGTAAATTTAAAAATGATAATGCCAAGAAATTGACGTAATGGCGCACTCGCAATTCATTTTGGTTTACAGTTTTGGGCATGCGCACATGCATTGCAAAGTTGAGTCTCCGTCACGTCATTGTCAGTGAAGCATGCATGCAGTGCAGCTGCAGAGCATGAATTGGCTTTGACATCAAGAAAAAATAGAAAGACAAAAGAAAGAACAAGTGGAATGCCTCTGGCCGTCTCACCTGCATCACGCGATTCAATATAGCAGCAGTGCTGATTTTGAAAACTACTATAACTCGCACAAGATGTTCAGTGATACTTGGTTACTCTTATTTCCACGTTTTATGAACTAGACCAATACACTTATAGAGATATGATGGCAATTCAACAAATACCCCCAACGTGGCCAAAGTTCTTTGACCTTACATGACCTTGATCATGTGACCTGAAACTCGCACAGGATGTTCAGTGATACTTGATTACTCTTATGTCCAAGTTTTATGAACTAGACCAACACACTTTCAAATTTATGGCTGTAATTCAACAAATACCCCAATTTGGCCAAAGTTCATTGACCCTAAATGACCTTTGACCTTGATCATGTGACCTGAAACTTGCACAGGATGTTCAGTAATACTTGATTACTATTATGTCCAAGTTTCATGAATCAGATCCATAAACTTTCAAAGTTATGATGGTAATTCAACAGATACCCCCAATTCGGCCAAAGTTCATTGACCCTAAATGACCTTTGACCTTGGTCATGTGACGTGAAACTCATGCAGGATGTTCAGTGATACTTGATTAACCTTATGTATAAGTTTCATGAACTAGGTCCATACATTTTCTAAGTTATGATGACATTTCAAAAACTTAACCTTAGGTTAAGATTTTGATGTTGATTCCCCCAACATGGTCTAAGTTCATTGACCCTAAATGACCTTTGACCTTGGTCATGTGACATGAAACTCAGGCAGGATGTTCAGTAATACTTGATTAACCTTATGGCCAAGTTTCATGAACTAGGTCCATATACTTTCTAAGTTATGCTGTCATTTCAAAAACTTAACCTCAGGTTAAGATTTGGTGTTGACGCCGCCGCCGCCGCCGTCGGAAAAGCGGCGCCTATAGTCTCACTCTGCTATGCAGGTGAGACAAAAAGGGTTTATTCATACAGGTGGATGGATGTGCAGTCGACTCTCTCTCTCCATTAATTTCAATAATATTTTAGAGAAACAGACAACATTCAGCATTTGCACACCCTAAAATTCTTCCGGCCTTGACCCAAGGATTGTGTCCAAGGACGATTTTGTGTCCAGTAACTATTTGGCAGCCTCGAGACCCACAACACTGACCATGGCAACTCAATTTCCGACACACACAAAATGTGTGTCTCAGACATCTTTACCTCAAAACCAATGAGTGAGCCAAATTTCATGAGAATTAATTGAAAATAGATGAAGTAATGCAAACTGCAAGATTTTTATCAAATTTTTCAATATATTACCATCAATGGCAACATAATTTCTGACACACACATTATATATGTCTTGCACATCTTTACCTCAAGACCAATGTGTGTGCCAAATTTCATGAGAATTGGTTAAAAACTGAGGAAGTAGTTCAACTGCAAGATTTTTACCTAATTTTTGCCATAATATCCGTTGCCATAATACCCTGTTACCATGGCTACACAATTTCCAACACATACAAAAATATGTCTTGCAAATCTTTACCCCAAAATCAATATGTGTGCCAAGTTTCATGAAAATTGGTTATAAACTGAGGAAGTAGTTTGATGCACAAGATTTGCAACGGACCGACCGACCATACACTGATATACCCCATTCAAACTTTGTTCGGCGGGGATGATGTGGTAGCCATCCTGTAAAGAAATTTACAAAATCTTTTTTTTTTAATTTTAACCTAGTTGACACTGCAGTGAATGAAAAAAAAAGTTCTATAATGGTATAAATTAAGGAAGTGTCAATATTTTACTCCAAAAATTTCAGAATTCTGTGTAGAAACTTGGTGAACCTCACCTATCTTTATAGATGGAACAAACAAATATAAAAAAAATAAATTTTGTGATTTTGAAAAATGCGTTTAAATTGAAATTATTAGTTTTACAATTCTTTGTTAAAGGTTTGAATCCTCTACCTACAGTGCTATCTTTGAAGAAATCAGAATATTAAATATGGAGTAATAGCATTAAAAAACAGAATAAATTGCACATAAATAAGCAAATTATTTAGTCAAAATCTCCAATAAACCTGTGTAGAAATTTGCTGGACCCTGTATAGCTCTACCAGATGAAACCACAAAAAAAATCAAGATTGGCTAAAAAATAAAAAATAAAAAGCACATTTTTTAAATTAAAAAAAAATGCACAGAAAATAGCATATTCAATATGCCATATTCTGTCTAACTCTGTGCTAAAATTATGGGAAGCCAAAAATGTAAAAAATTTGCTTACATTGTATGTTTCTCATGTTCACTGTGATTTTTCCGAAGTCTTTAATTGTGTAGACAACTACCGGTATCGCATTTATCTTTCCCAAATAGTTAAGAATTATTTGAGAGTCAAATGAGCTAAAACATTGAACCTCTACTGTCAAAGATTTATGCCACCATTGGCTTTCCATAGTTAAACCATAACTTTAGAACACAATTTAAATTAAACCCGACTTCAAAATACTATACAGGCCAATGAGTTTAAATTCTGTGTAGTGGGTTGAATACCCTACCAAGTGTTGTCATATATTAAAAGCAAACACATTTGAAATCAGTCATGAAATGACAAAGGAAGCAGTTCAAAATTGTGGATGGATGATGCCTTTGCATAAGCCTGAATTCGGGCCAGCTGAACCATGGACCTATTAGAGATGGACACTCGTCGAATAGTTAAAGGAGAATGAAACTCTTGGAGCAAGTTAGCTTTTGTGAAAGCAGATAAATCAAAGAATAAGATCAACAAAACTTTGAGTAAAATAGGACTAGCAATAAAAGAATTATGAGCATTTGAATGTCGAGATCACTAATGCTATGGAGATCCTCCCATTGGCAATGCGACCAAGATCTGTGATGTCACACACGTACAACTCTCCCATTTGGACACTGAGAATATACCCCAAAACATCTCTTTTTGCTCATTCTAATCATATGACAAACGATTCATCAATGATATAATGTTGTGAAACCTCTGTACTTGTCATCTCATAAAGAGAACACCTCACCTTGTGATAGACTCTATAAAAGTGAGAATATTAGTGAAATAAGTATAAAGTAATGAGGGAGTTGTACGTGTGTGATATCACAGATCTTGGTCGCATTGCCGTTGGGAGGATCTACATGGCACTAGTGATCTCAATATTCGAATGCTCATAACTTTCTTATTATTCATTCAATCTTCCTCAAACTTTCAACAATATGTTTCTTTGATTTTTCTCTTTGATATGGATTCAGCTGGTTTCAAGGGTTTCATTCTCCTTTAATGAATTCACTCACAGGTGACCGTCATTGTGCTCTGAATAACATTCTCTTCATATTTTTCTACCTTCATCCTAACGTGCTCCCCCGTCAATTAGACCTTGAGTTGAAAGAAGCAGTTCCTAATTAGACATTGATATTACACAAACTGTATGCGCAGAAGATGATAAATCACTGAATTCCTGGAAAATTGATGAGCAGTTCTGGTTTACCTTTCGCAATCTTAGTTCTATGTATTTTATTTGGGAAAATGTATGTACATTTTAAGAAAGAGGTAATATTGTGATTGTCTATCAATTATAATCCCATTTTTCCAATATTCCTCCTAATATTCCAGAGATACATTGCTCATATCTTGTAGAGAGCGTTTATCTCTTAATGTTATTGAGGTCATTATGTGTGTGCAGAAGTGTGCGGATCAAATAACATATTTCATGTCACAAAATCATCTGCTTCTTAATTTTGCTGCTTCAATTTTAGGGCATGTTGGTTGAAAAGCATTCTCTAACACAGCGCATCAGCCAACAAAACCAAAACCAAGAAAACTGTGCCTTTGTAAATGATCAGATACCCCTTGGTAGTCGCTATTGTCAAAACACCTGTATGTTCTCATTAAGATGCACATAATCACTAGGCGGCGGATCTCGTTTGATCGAAGAAACGATAACGTTGAATGTCCATCTCTAATAGGTCCATGGCTGAACTAATAATAATCATACCTCTTGTTTACCCAGGGTAGCCACTTCACTATCAGCTAATTTCACATTCGCCCAGCTTAACATAACAAGTTAATGTTACCCTTCGAGTGCCTGACAAGGAATGCGGAACGTCTTGTTTTTCAAGACTGGTATGACTTGGATGGCTGGGTATTGTTTAACGGGTGCCAAGTCCTTGAAACTAAATAGGCCTTCATATCACCTGTGAAATTTATACAGTTTATGCTTTTGACCAGGTGAGTGTTTCATAAAGCTGTTCGTATGTTACAAATGACTTAATGCATGACATGTGACCCTTTCTTTTGTTAAATGATATATCTCTATGTAGATGAATAGCATATAAGCACATATGGCAGTCATGCGTGTATGTATTCTCACCTGCGCTTCAGTAAACATTAAAATGTCAACCTTGATGTTAAACTGCTTGCTGATGGTGACAGCAGAATTAGTGATAGATGCTTCAAAGACTGTATTGTTATCTGAAAAAGAGCAAAAATATAATGAGTAAAAATTAACTCTTTATAAGTTGACCATTAATTAACCCTATCTAGGCCGGGGTATTTTGGGAGTTCATATGGCTGGGGGGGGGGGGGTGCCTCCCAGGCCCCCCCTTGAGATCTCGGCCGTCGACTGCGCGATCGTGCCGAAAATTGGCACGCAGGTTGTCTGGGATATAATCTACAAAATTGTATTGTAATTTATTTCATGCGAATTGTTATTATGTAATTATGCTAATTTATGCGTAATTAGTATGCGAAATCATACCTTTTCCTCTAACTCCCTAAATAAAGCTCCAAATGTTCTAATTTTTAGCATTGGAACTCTTTGTGGTGTTCTTAGCAAGTGTACATGAAAAAAATTGTGATATCAGATCAATTTCTTATGTATTATATTGTTTTTTGCAATTTCTTATGTATTTCTTTGTTTTTTGGACCCTTTGTTTTTCATTGTTTTTTTGATGAAATTCGTTGGGGACTGTTCTAAGATTATAAACAGCATAAAATACATACAATTAGACCAGCTAAACTAAAAATAATCATACATTTATGATTTTTGGTTGAAAACACAATTTGCATTGACTTTGTACACAAAACCACGTTTTTGAGCAATTTTTGGTCTGACATGCACTTACATAACGTTGCGTAATTTCGGAACCGCACACCCGGGTGACGCGAAATTGGTCTCAAAAGTTGCGCAAGACTTGAAAGTAAAAAGTCAGTGAGCGGCGTGGTCAAAAAATTTCGCGCGGTGAAAATATCATGTGATTCATGGGGGGGGGGCCTCAGAGGCCCCCCCCCCCCCCCCCCGGCCTAGATAGGGTAAACTTCAAACAATGAACCTGATCATTGTATTGTCAGGCATGATATTCCCCTCTGAAAAAAAATCATTAAAAAAAAAAAATGGAATTCCGATTTTAGTCGGTAGCATATCATGCCTGAATCATGTCTGCCATAAACAATTTTAGGGGGAGATGGGGGAGGGGGATTCAATTTTTTTTTTAAGGCATAACTTGGCCAAGAAAGGTCCCCTATTGCAGCAAAGTATATACAAAGATATTTTAAGGTGTTGCTATATAATTTTTATTTGTAGACAAAATTGCTTTGTAATTCTTTATATCAAATAATGCGAATTTGATGCCTTTATTTCTAGTTTTATCATTTCCCTGAAATCATCTGCATAGTGGGAAGCATTTCTCAAACAAAGGCAATTTTTATTTTTTAAAATATATAAACCTGGATTTATTCTGTGATTGTTTTGTCAATTTCTTTACACATACTCTTACTTTTTAAATTCTTATCAAATTCGTTATCTTCCAGAATTTAATTGATCATTCTTAACATGAAAATATTATTAAAATTAGCAATGTTTGTAAACATGTACATGCATCCATTTATGAAGACTAATATTTTCCAATTGTTAGAAAACCTTTCCTAAAATATGCAGGCATTCTTAAGTTGGTTCAGGGTGAAATCTCCTGCATTTAAATAAAAGCATTTTGCACCATAACTGAATTTTCAATACACTAACAATAACCCATTAGTAAGGCCCATTACAAGGACTGAACTTACTAGTGCCAACATAAACTTGGATGGGTCCAGTCAGTCCAGTGTCATTAAAAACTACTAGCTGCTGGCCACGAATACCCTCAAAGACAGCCAGAGCTTCATCACTCTCACGAGTGTAGTCGTCGCACGATGTTGTCAGGCCACAGTTCGGAGCATTGGTGTTCATTAAAGGATAGTTTATCAGATAGGTGTTTAGACTTGACGGGAATGCTTCGCTGCACTGCAGTCGCAAACATAAATAAATGAGAAAGAAATAGTGAAGACACACAGAAGCTTTTATATATCTGCCAACATTTTGGATACCAAAAATCTGGACACCCACTGGCCAGGGGTACCGAAAGGTATTGTGTTGACTCCTACAATATAATGAGAGTTTTAATGTCATGAGTTCATATACACAATTTCTTTTTCTTTCACAGGTTTCAGAGTTGAGGCATACAATACCTATTTGAATGGTAGTCCAATGTAAGTATTCAAAAATATTTATGAAAGAAGAAAAAACAAGGCAAAGATACATTGTTGAAAGTTTGAAAGAAATCAAATACAAAATAAGAAAGTTGCAGCAGGGTGGTGAGTGATTAGCCCCCTCCCCCCTAAATCCTAATGTAAGGGAGCAAAGCAACCAAGTATTAAAGACCGTGCAGAGTGAGGTTAGGGCAGGTACCCCCCCCCCCCCCACAGTGTGGATTTAAAGTAAACACTTGAAGAATCAAAAGTATTTTATAATGACTTTTTGTGGTCATCATTGCAAAGGGGAAGTATTAGTAATTAGATATACATGTATAACTTCACTTTTCAAAATAGTAATTCGAGTTATGCAGAAATCAGCTCTCAAAAATGATTTATTTTCAGGCCATATTACTGTCTTCATCGGTCCTCTGGCGAGCTCCAGTATGAGTGATGTCATGCAATGAGCTGTGAGCAGCTGAGCTGACAGAAGCCCATTGAAGACAATCTTTCCAATCAGCATTTTTTGCTCTTAGAATTGTTTACTCCTCATAACTAAGTCTTATTGGTCTTATTATATAGATATTATATAGATACAATTTTCAAATTTTCATGGAGGTGTGTTAGCTCAGTCGGTAGAGCCGGGGACTCGGTATTTCGGTGACCCGGGTTCGAATCCCACTTGGTGCGCTAGTGCCCTTTGGTAAGGCATTAATCCTCAGTACCAGGTCCTTCGGAGAGGACCGTAAGCCGTCGGTCCTCTGGTTGCTTGCTTACAAGCATTCATGCTTTCTTAGCAATCAGGTAAAAAATCACCACCAATACCAATACCAAAATTTCTGAACACTGAAATAAAATGCACATTTAACATATTTTGGTGACCAATATTTAGTTAAGAAAAAACAATTTTCAGGAAATATATGTGAATAAACAAAGCATATTTTCACATGGAAATAATACTTGCGTCTCATTGATATCATAACCAATATGGAGCATTGACATTCTTCTTCATGACTGAACAAAAATTATGAAAGTTCATGAATAGCAAAGTCAGGAACCACAAAAAACCAACGGCAATGCCTATCGCGAAATGATTGGAATTGCAGAAGTGCCGAAGCATTTTGATTAGGCAACAGCAGCGAACAGACTTTGTTTGATATACCATTAAAGGGATGGTCCGGGCTGAAAGTATTTATAGCTTAATAAATAGAGTAGAATTCACTGAGCAAAATGCCGAAAATTTCATCAAAATCAGATAACAAATAACAAAGTTATTGAATTTTAAAGTTTAGCAATATTTTGTGAAAACAGTCGTTCTGAATATTCATTAGGTGGGCTGATGATGTCACATCTCCACTTGTTCTTTTGTATTTTATTATATGAAATTAGGTTTATTCAAATTTTTTCCTCCAACAACTAGAAAAATTGGATTGACATTGATTTAGTGCATTGGATATTTATTGATGCAACTTATTTCATTATAAGAGAGACATATTATTCCAATAAGTATGAAATAATGAAAAAAAAAATGATTTTATGTAATAGCATAAGAAAACGGAAAGTGGAGATGTGACATCATCAGCCCACCTAATGAATATTCATGACGACTGTTTTCACAAAAATATTGCTAAACTTTAAACTTCAATAACTTTATTATTTGTTATCCGATTTTGATGAAATTTTCGGCATTTTGCTCAGTGAATTCTACTCTATGTATTAAATATAAATATTTTCAGCCCGGACCATCCCTTTAACAAGTGGAGCGCCTCTGGCAGTCTAACCTGCATCACACGATTCAATATAGCAGCAGTGCTGCTACTATGAAACTACTATAAACTACTATACAAATAGCGAATAGGCATGAGTGCGATGGTGCGAGATTTTGCATGAGGTGAAAGAAAGATGCTCTATTCAACGAGGCGTTAGCCGAGTTGAATAGAGCGTCTCTTTCTTTCACCGAATTACCCCTATATCCACATTTTATAAAATATCTATAAGCTTTGAAAGTAATGACAGCAATCTAATATTTACCTCCAAAATGGCCAAAGTTCATTGACCTTAAATGAACTTTGACTTTGGTCATGTGACCTGAAACTCCCATGAGATGTTCAGTGATACTTGATTACTCTTGTATGTCCAAGTTTTATGAACTAGATCCATACACTTTCAGAGTTATGATGGTTATTCAACAAATACCCCCAACATGGCCAAAGTTCATTGAACTTTGACCTTGGCCATGTGACCTGAAACTCCACAGGATGTTCATTGATACTTGATTACTCTTATGTCCAAGTTTTATGAACTAGACCAATAAACTTTCAAAGTTATGATGGTAATTCACCAATACCCCCAACTTGGCCAAAGTTCATTGACCCTAAATGTCCTTTGACCTTGGTCATGTGACCTTAAACTCGCACAGGATGTTCAGTGATACTTGATTACTCTTATGTCCAAGTTTCATGAATCAGATTCATATATTTTCCAAGTTATGATGACATTTCAAAAACTTAACCTTAGGTTAAGCAATATTTTGCCTTGGAGAATATTTTCCCTCAGTGTTGCGCGCTTCGGGGAAAATATAATCCCTTTGTAAAAATACAACTCGGTCAGGGAAAATGATATTCACACTCTAGGTAGGCAATATCTATATACTACTTCTGTGATTCTAACTTACTGAACACTCATATGAAGCGGGTGGGGGTAGATCTCTGATGCCCAAAATATCTTAACTATTTTTTACTCAAACTTACACTCCTTCTTTCCACGGTGTCATCAGCATCTATAGGAATACTTTGCCACTGCTTATCACCACTTTCCTGACCTCGGCGCGTACCTTCATTGAACAGTTTATCAATTTCAGACATGTCATACCGACAGATTGCAGTTGATGATAATCCCGCACTGTAATAATAATAATAATAACCATCATTTAGTACGCTGCTCTCCATAGTAAAACTATATCAGTGTTAAAAAACATAAAATATCAAAATACATAATTACGATACAAATACATAGAAAGGAGAACAAGGCATAAGCAATGTTGTGTCTTGCCTACTTGTGAAAATGACCAGAAATATCGCAATTGTATCAAAAGTTCATTGTGAAATAAATGGGATGGAATGATAGTCTTGCATGTAAACTTTAATGTTGACTTCAAAATTACCTTTGACCTTACCATGTGACCTCTGAACACTATAAAATGCAGGTCTATAAGTACAGCTACAACCCAAGTTTGATTTGAAATTGACTTACGGATGCAGAGTTAAGTGTCATAAGAGTCTCTTGCATGTAAACACGTTGACCTGAAAATTACCTTAGACCTTTATCTGCAGCATAACATGTAGGTCCCCAAAGTACATCTTCCATCCAAGTTTTATTGAAAAGTGAATTACGGTTGCAGAGTTATGTGTCATAAGAGTCTTGCATGTAAACTTTAACGTTGACCTGAAAATAACCTTTGACCTTACCATGTGACCTCTGACTGCAGCATAACATGCAGGTCCCCAAAGTACATCTACATGTACCATCTAAGTTTGGTTGAAAAAAGATTTACGGTTGCAAAGTTATGTGTCATAAGAGTCTTGCATGTAAACTTTAACGTTGACCTGAAAATGACCTTTGACCTTAACATGTGACCTCTGACTGCAGCATAACATGCAGGTCCCCTAAGTACATCTACCATCCAAGTTTGGTTGAACAGTGATTTACGGTTGCGGAGTTATTATGTGTCATCTTGTTTGTGACGGACGGACGACATTTGGATCCCGAAGTCTCGCCTTCACCTCTGGTGGGCAAGACAAAAAGGAAACAATTTCTGAAGGTTTCCATGGTGAAGAAAATAGTGAGTAGGTTTCACAATACACCATGTATCTTTCTTGGGCAAGTGTTGAAGAGGACCAACAAAGTTTGGGAGGTCCTTTTCAGGACCAACACTTGACCAAGAGAAAAATGGAATGAATAATTTATTGGAAAAGAGGTACGTTTTCAGAGATTTCTTAAATTGATCTGTAGTGTCTGATAGTGTAATGAAAGAGGGGATGTAGTAACTACCATGGTAACACTGATCAACAACCTATCAAAATCAAGGATTCCATGTAAGTTACCATTGCATGGCAAAGTTAAAAAATACAAGTTTGATTGAAACTTCTAAAGCAATAAATTCAGCCATTTAAGTGGAGAGGATGTCCCTTATTGGTTCCATGATATTTGATCCAGAGCCTGGGGGGCCACTTACATTGACGAGTGGATACCAAGCGCGAACAAAAAAAAAACATGTAAAAAGGATGTCTTTTTCAAGATAGGGCATGTTACCTACGTAACGTAATAAGGGTGTCAAAAGCACTAAAATAATGAAAAAATGGTATCTATTTCGCTAGGAAAGCCACATGTTTAGGGTCAAATTTGCAAGGGTATAAAAAAGACTAAAATGTTTTATAAAGAATGTACTTTTTGCTCCAACAGTCAACACTGTTTAGAGTCCAATCTGCGCGAGGTGTGGGAGGTGAGATCGTACTAAACCCAATGATGTACATGTAGGTAAAGGTAAAACCGACGTCCGTAACATATAACAATTAAAATTTAAAATATCTAGGGGTTTAATTCAGGGAATACTTGCCAAGGGCATCGTTTTGTTTCCAATACTTGTTAAGGGGTGAATTTTCAGAATATGGAAAATACTAGTTTAGGGTGCTTTTCGAGACCCCATGGTTGCGCATGGTATCCACTCATCAATGGATGTGCCCCCCCCCCCCCCCGGGCTCCAGGGTCAATTGCTCTAATAGAAAATCTGCACATTAAAAGTCAAACATATAATATAACCTCTAATACTAAATAGACCCTAATACTAATCTCTACATTATTCTGAACCACAAACTCTATCTTAATCCTCACTCTAACCCTATTTTTTCTTCAGAAACAATTTGTAATTTGTTTTATTGGATTTCCTTTTCATTTATAAAAGGCAACCATGCTAAACTCCTTACTTGGGATTCGTGAACAATCCATACATGAGATTTTCATTACTTGGAGACTGGAACACATCCTCTGAAAAAAAAAAAAAAAAAAAGAGATCAAATAAACATAAATAATGAAGATGATAGTGAAGATGATGACCATAATGATTAACACAATGCCGATGATCATGGTTACGATGACAAAAATGTCATTGATGATGAAAATGATGATGGTGATGACGATAATGGATGATAATGATGCTCATGACAAGAACCATAATGATGATGGTGATGATAATGAGAATTGACAATGATAAAGATGACCATGATGCTGATGATCATGATTGTGATGATGACAATGATGTCATTGATGATGATGACATTAATGATGATGATGATGTACATGTATTGACCCTAATGATGACAATGATGTAGATGATGATATTTATATTATATTGGATGGCTCAGAATAGAATACTAGAAATATTCCGAGAGTTTTGGCAAATATTCCACAACCCGCAGATGAGTGGAATATTGGCTCTAACGAGTGTAATATTTCTGGTATTCCATGAAATAAAGCCATCCAATATAATTATCATCTATCGCACCCCCCCCCCCCCACAAAAAGGGAGAAATTTGATTGAACAAGTCATATTACTTATCATATTATGGCCTCATCGCTTCATTAGGAACAATTTAGTCATTGACATGCGACTTTATTTTTACATGTAGTTCATTATGTCATCATTGAGTGTCATTGTGCTCTATGCTGTGCATCGCATTGCTCTCATTGTTGTACACGTTGTATATTTCATGCATTCGCGCATGCGCACTAGACTGTTGAATACGGTCTCAAATTCAACAGCAAATTTGGTACAGGAGCCTATGGGGTATTCATCGGATTTCGGATACGCTCTGGTATTGAGCGGGCAATTGATGCAGACCAAAATACGTGTTTTTAATGTATACATGAACTCACAGAATTGCATCTCATAATGAAAGTACATAATGAATTTTCAGACTCAGCGATCAGCAATATTTTGCTGGCAATAATCGACCTAACATCGAAAACAAATATTAAGCAGCATTATTGTCTTTTATTATTTGTGATCGATAAATTCACAGATTCATTTATTCTTGGACACACTGCATTCACATCAAGTCTATTATCCTCTGTTCACTCATGTGGTCTGGGATTTATAAGAAGTACTTACGGATTTCATTAAAGATGAATGGATATCCACTTCCAACCGAACACATCAGCCGTGTCTTAAGAAATGTAAGAAAATTACCATTGAGCGTACCTATTCCTCCTCCGTCATTCTATGAAACAAACATGAAACATGAATAGACCATGATTACACCTAATAAACATTGGGATTTCAACGAGTGCACATCTTCAAGTTCAAACATACATGTACTTTAGGATCATTTTGGATTAATTTGAATAGCACATGAAAGGAAATATTGTATGAAGAGTATGTGACAGAATTCAAATGCTATCTGAAATGCCTAATTCTGAGAAGATATACCGTACATGGGTCACATAATGTACACCACTGCAGTGGAGTAACTTATGAATCACAAACAAACAGAACATCATGGCATCAGGATGCAACAATACCATGACATTACAGGCCAATGAGAAACATTGAGAAATCCTGCATGGAAATTTCATTTCCACAGTTCCACTTGGTTGAATATATCCTATGAGACTTTTACAAATTTAGTTCTTAAACTGTTTAATTGTAAAAGTCTTTGATTCGATAAATTTCTAATGAATTTCTTTATTTCAAATCATGGTCCATCGATCCTCAGAAAATTTCACCTGTGACCTCCAGCATTGGTTGGGCCTCAGTGGACCAGGCGTTTTGAATCCGCCCTACTAATCATTATTATCATTAGATGGGGGACCAACCTTAGCCACCTTCTATGACTTAAAAGAAAGAACTAGACATAAAGACATTGCTAGATCAATATGCTTCAGAATTACCATGTCAAACCTACTTGGGATAGGACAACCATTTCAATGTTTGAAAACACTGTTTTTTAACATAAATATAAAGTATAATCACCTACCTTGCAAACCCTTGCAACTCTGGAGTAGACAATATTCCCAATGTTTGAATATTCTCTGGCTTTCTCACGATAGAAGAAATAAATGAATTCACCACGCTCTATTGATCCCACAAAACTTGTTCGATCTGGTGAGGAATTAATGCAAGAAGAAGCAAGTCAAAATCAGGGGTTGACACGAGAGGAAGTCATTACCACATATATCAAATGCATGGACAGAACATGTACATGTATGCAGTTGCTAGCTGAAATCAAACTTTTGAAATGCCATTTTGGATCATAAATCTATGTAATTCAATAGCAATTGAATTGTACTAATGGCTGGTTTTAACACCAGCACCACTAATGCATGTAACTAAAATATACTAAAGCTTAGATTGCACTAGATTTACTTTTATTGTTTGTTTTCAGTCAAAAATCACTTTGCATAATTTAATAAATTTAATCAGCATTCGATGCATTTGAGTCATACTTTATTTAAGGTCAAGTCATCACCAGAAAAATGTTGATTCGACTCAATAGAGAAAAATCTAACAAGCCAATTGCTGAAAATTTCATCCAAATCAGATGTAAAATAAGAACAGATGTTGTTTGAAGGTTTGCATGGTGGCATGTACAATCGCTGATGTGGTTTACGGTACACCATGTGGAGTGTTATAGAAACAGTGGATAGAAGAAGAGAAGAAATGGATAGGCGAGAAAGTGGAGATTTGAGAGTAGAGTATTCTTTCTTGAAAGTAGTCCTTAAAAGGACTGTAAACCAGGAAAGTTTGATGAGTTGAGAACAGCTTGAGTAGTAGAGCTGCTGAGGAGATGCTGGCTTGAGTCGGCGAGTAGAGATGATGAGTAGTAGAGAGACTCGACGTTTCGGACAGGTTGACTGTCTGTCTTCAGGAGTGAGTGTTGGCTCGGCGTGCGGCGGTACTTGTGGCGTGCGTGCGGACGTGGGGGAAAGCGCTGGGCCGGCGGTCACGGCGGGCTGACGTCGTAGGTGGCGCTCTATGCGTGGGTCGGCGGTTTTGGCGGGAAACGAGTTGGCGTTGGTATGCGGACGCGGTGTGTAGACGGCGGGGTGAGTTCCGGCGACGTGTGTGTGTGTCGGCGTCGTGGTAGGTATGTCAGTGGTGGCGTTCAGTGCATGTTGGACGGCGGACTCATCGGGTAGGCTTCGGAGGGAGTGAGTGGGTGGCCTGGTGCACGGATGAGGTGTTGGGTCTTCGGCGGAAGTTGTAGCGAGGTGTCGGTGGCGGTGGTGTGTGCGTCGGTGAAGTCGCTGGTTGAGTTGGTGATGCAATCAGACTGCTGTGTTGGGTAGGAGGGCTTGGTGGTGTGACGGTGGACGGCGGGTTGGTTGTGGATTGGTTGGAAGTTGGGTGGTGACGTAGGATTGGGTGCCAGATGCTGTTGATGTGGAGGCCAGGGTCTTGAGCCACGGTGTTGTGTTGATGTATCTCAATGGCTTCCCTGACCCTTCTGGTATTCCAGTGCCGGATGTTGGTGATTAGGTGGCTCTTGTCCCAGTCTATGCGGTGATTTTCCTGTTGTGCGTGTTTGACGATGGCAGATCGGTCCCAGTCGCTGCGTCGGTGGTGGGTCTTGTGTTCCTTGAGTCTGGTGTCGAAGTCTCGGCCGGTTTCTCCAATGTAGACTTTGCCGCAGTCGCAGGGGATATTGTAGATGCCTGGTTGCTTGTTGGATGGGTGCTTGTCCTTGTGAGAGTGAAGGATGGAGTGTAGCTTGCGAGAGGATTGGTGTCTGACAAGGATGTTGGCAGAGTGAAGGATGCGTTGTAGTCGGTGTGAAGTCTTGCCGATGTAGGGAAGTACTATGGTGGCGATAGACTTGGTTTCGGATGGGTTTTCGGTGCTGTTGGTGCTGGGTTGGTGGCTGGTCGGTTGAGTGTTGATCCTTCTCCTGGGGTAATGGTTGATGGTGGTGAGTGCATTGGTCACGTGCTTGAGTTCCTGTTGTAAGTGTGCCTTGTCGCTGAGTTGGTGGGCTCGTCTGATGAGAGTGTTGGCGACTGATTGGTGGACAGATGGGTGGTGGTGTGAGCGGAAATTGAGGTAGCGGTCTGTGTGGGTGGGTTTCCGGTACACCTGGTGAGATGGGAATCCAGATGGTGTCTTGGTGATGAGAATGTCTAGAAAAGGAATTGAGTTGTCGTGTTGGGTCTCCATGGTGAACTTGATGCTGGGGTGCTGGAGGTTGAGGTGGTTGAGAAACTGGTGAAGGTCGGGTGTGCTGTGCGGCCAGACGACAAAGGTGTCGTCGACGTAGCGGAGCCAGAGTGAAGGAGGTTTGTCCGCAGTCTTGAGTGCTTGGTGCTCGAAATGTTCCATGAAGATGTTAGCGATGATTGGTGAGAGAGGTGAGCCCATGGCTGCTCCTTGTAGTTGTTTGTAGTAGTTGTTGCACCATTTGAAGGAGTTGGAGTTGAGACAGGTGAGGAGGTTGTGGATCTGGTCTGGTGTGTGAGATTGGTTCTGGATGCGAGGTCTGGGTCGGTGATCAGGCGATGCTTGATGATGTCACATGCTTGGTCTACATGTACGCTGGTGAAGAGGGAGACGACATCAAAGCTAACGAGTGTGTCGGAGGGCCGGATCTTGGTCTTGGAGATGACGTCAATGAAGTGCTTGGAGTTGGTGACATGGTGCTGGGTTTGGCCTACGAGTGGCTGGAGGATGTTGGCCAGATGGCGTGCTGTGTTGTAGCAGGGTGACCTGCGGGTGGAGATGATAGGACGGAGAGGAGTGTTAGGCTTGTGTATCTTGGGTTGTCCGAATAGGATAGGTGACTTGGCTGAAGAAGATCTGAGTTGGAAGTAGAGTGCCTTGGGTAGTGCGTCGGATCAATGTAGGGTCAGCAGTTGTTGGTTGATTTTCCTTTCGTTGGCCGGAGTTAGGTCTCTGTTGAGTTTGGAGTAGGTGTCCTTGTCTTGGAGAATGTCTTCGATCTTGTCATCGTATACGTCTTGGTCCTTGACAACGGTGGCGTTGCCCTTGTCAGCCTGAAGGATGTGGATGGCTTGGTTACGTCGGAGGTCCTGGATGGCAGAGTGTTCTTCTTTGGAGAGGTTTTGTTTAGGTGGCTTTGCGTCGGAGAGGGCATTGGTCACTTTGAGTCTAATTTCGTTGGCGGCCGCTTTGGAGAGAAAGCGGAGCTTGGGTTCGACTTGCTGTACTATGTCCCAGAAAGGGATCTTCTTAGGAGCTACTGCGAAGTTGAGTCTGAGGGAGAGTACATTGTACTTTGTGTTCGGCTTGGGTAAGTTGGTGTCGGCTAAGGTTGATTACGGTGTCCTTGGTTGCTTCGGTCGAAGGTTGTTGGTTGGCTTGTGTAGGCTTGCGGGAGTGGAGTCGGTCGAACTTGTTCACTTGTTCAGTTGGTAAGCTTAGCTGATTTGACTAGGTCGCGCCAACTCTTTTCCCGCCAAAACCGCCACCTACTACGTCAGCCCGCCGTGACCGCCGGCCCAGCGCTTTCTCCCACGTCCACACGCACGCCACAAGTACCGCCGCACGCCGAGCCAACACTCACTCCTGAAGACGGACAGTCAACCTGTCCGAAACGTCGAGTCTCTCTACTACTCATCATCTCTACTCGCCGACTCAAGCCAGCATCTCCTCATCAGCTCTACTACTCAAGCTGTTCTCAACTCATCAAACTTTCCTGGTTTACAGTCCTTTTCAGGACTACTTTCAAGAAAGAATACTCTACTCTCAAATCTCCACTTTCTCGCCTATCCATTTCTTCTCTTCTTCTATCCACTGTTTCTATAACACTCCACATGGTGTACCGTAAACCACATCAGCGATTAAAATAAGAACGTTATGACATATTTTAAGTTTTGCTTATTTTTCACAAAATAGTTAAAGGACAAGTCCACCCCAACAAAAAGTTGATTTGCATAAAAAGATAAAAATCCAACAAACATAACTCTGAAAATTTCATCAAAATCGCATGTTAAATAAGAAAGTTATGACATTTAAAAATTTCACTTAATTTCACAAAACAGTTATATGCACATCCTGGTCAGTATGCGAATGAGGAGACTGATGATGTCATCCACACACTATTTCTTTTGTATTTTATCATATGAAATATCAAATTTTCTTATTTTCTCCTCATTGTCAAGTGAAACGACGATTAATTCCTCCATGTGGAATTAGCATTGTTAAATACTACTTGTATATGGTTCAGTCAAGTTGGTCCTTATTGTCCTTATTGTATTGTAAAAATATGAAATATTGTATAATTCAAACAATAGAAAACAAGAGAAATAGTGAGTGAGGGACATCATTGCCCGTCTCATTTGCATGTCACTGAGTTGTGCATATCACTGTTTTGTGAAAAATAAGTGAAAATTTAAAATGTCACAACTTTCTTGTTTTACATCCGATTTTGATGAAATTTCCAGCGTTATGCTAGTTTGATTTTTCTCTATTTATTCAAATCAACATTATTCTGGTGTGGACTTGACCACTCAGTGACATGCAAATGAGATAATCGATGTCCCTCACCCACTATTTCTTATGTTTTTTATTGTTTGAATCATACAATATTTCATTTTTTATAGATATGACATTAAGGGCCAACTTGACTGAACCATATACACTACTCAAAAAAAGTTAAGGACCACTTTTTAAAACGTACATAAAGATTTTATACAAGGTGTTTTATTTCTGGAAATACCTCAGTACAACTGTCCTAAATGTCCTTAAACACGCTGTAATCAATTTCACGCATGGGTGGTTTCAGTTGTTGCACAATGTCTCTCGCATCACTGCACATCCTGAAAAGTGGGCCCCGGGGGGTATCAGCTACCGACATGAAGTGGTAAAAACGAATGTCTGAGTGTCTTTCAGGCAGTTCAGTAACGAGTGTGACCACCTCCTGCAGCAATAACGGCTTCACAGCGCTGTCTCATGGAGCTGATGAGGCGATTGATGTCTCTGACGTCCAGTGCATCCCATGCAGCCTCCAGAGCCACACCCAGCTGCTGCAGTCCAAGTGGATGGGCTTCGAGCTGCTCGAGACTCCTCCCCATCATGTCCCAGACGTGCTCTATCGGGTTTAAGTCCGGGGACCTCGCTGGCCACTCCATACGCTCAATCCCCTGGCCCTCAAGGAACTCGGTCACCACCCTAGCTCGGTGGGCACGGGCATTGTCATCCATGAAAATGATGTTTTGTCCCACATTTTCTGCAAATGGCACCACTATAGGTTCAAGGACCTCATCCCTGTACCTCACTCCTGTCATTGCTCCCCCTGGGACCACGTAGAGACGAGTACGGTTGGCGTAGGTGATGCCTCCCCACACCATGACGCTGCCTCCCCCATAACGGTCATGTTCTGCAATACAGGGGTCTGCAAATCTCTCTCCTGGTCGCCTCCAGACTCTCGAACGTCCATCATTGTGGTCAAGGGAAAATCTGCTCTCATCTGTGAACAGAACTCTACGCCATTGCTGTCTGGTCCATCTGACATGCTCCCGGGCCCAGTTGAGACGAATTCTTCTGTGAGCAGGGGTGAGTGGGACACACTGAGCTGGCCGTCTGGCATGCATATTGGCTCTGTGAAGTCGGTTACGGATTGTTTGAGTGGAAACAATCACTCCAGTTGCTGCAGCGAAGTCATTGTTGAGGCGGCGTGCACTGTGAAAGCGGTTGCGGAGGCTGAGATTCGTCAAGTAGCGATCATCTCTAGGGGTTTCGAAACTGGTCGGCCACTGCGGGGTCTCTCGGAGTATAGCCCTGTCTCTCGGTGTCTTTGATTTGCTCTGCTAATGACACTGTGTGACACGCCCATCATTCTGGCTACTCTTCGCTGACTGAGGCCAGCTTCCAGCATCCCTAGGGCTCTGGCTACATCTGTTTCACTTAGGTGGTGTCTTGGCATTGCTGTTGTAGGCAAGTTGTTGATTGTACAGACTAAAGACGGAAAATGCTTTGGAAGACACTTGTCTTATGGCCCACTGCAATGATGCCAGAGACATCATGAAAGAACTGCATGTGTGAAATTGATGTCATTGTGTTTGATGGCATTCTGGACAGCTGTATCTTGGCATTGCTATTGTCAGCAAGTTGTTGATTGTAGCTAGACTAAAGACAGAAAATGCTTTGGAAGCCACTTTTGTACGGGCACATTGCAATGATGCAAGAGACATGAAAGAACTGCATGTGTGAAATTGATTTCATTGTGTTTGATGGCATCCTGGACAGCTGTATCTTGGCATTGCTGTTGTCAGCAATTTGTTGATTGTAGAGACTAAAGACAGAAAATGCATTTGAATCCACATTTGTACCACTTCACAATGGGCCCACTTTTCAGGATATGCAATAATGCGAGAGACATCATGCAACAACTGAAACCACCCATGTGTGAAATTGTTACAGGGTGTTTGAGGAGATTCAAGACAGCCATATTCCGTACTCGTCTCTACGTGGTCCCAGGGGGAGCAATGACAGGAGTGAGGTACAGGGATGAGGTCCTTGAACCTATGGTGGTGCCATTTGCAGAAAATGTGGGACAAAACATCATTTTCATGGATGACAATGCCCGTGCCCACCGAGCTAGGGTGGTGACCGAGTTCCTTGAGGGCCAGGGGATTGAGCGTATGGAGTGGCCAGCGAGGTCCCCGGACTTAAACCCGATAGAGCACGTCTGGGACATGATGGGGAGGAGTCTCGAGCAGCTCGAAGCCCATCCACTTGGACTGCAGCAGCTGGGTGTGGCTCTGGAGGCTGCATGGGATGCACTGGACGTCAGAGACATCAATCGCCTCATCAGCTCCATGAGACAGCGCTGTGAAGCCGTTATTGCTGCAGGAGGTGGTCACACTCGTTACTGAACTGCCTGAAAGACACTCAGACATTCGTTTTTACCACTTCATGTCGGTAGCTGATACCCCTCGGGGCCCACTTTTCAGGATGTGCAGTGATGCGAGAGACATTGTGCAACAACTGAAACCACCCATGCGTGAAATTGATTACAGCGTGTTTAAGGACATTTAGGACAGTTGTACTGAGGTATTTCCAGAAATAAAACACCTTGTATAAAATCTTTATGTACGTTTTAAAAAGTGGTCCTTAACTTTTTTTGAGTAGTGTAGTTAACAAGGCAAAAGCGATTTTGTGTCTCGCCCACACATGAAAATAACCAGAAATATCATGATTTGCAAGGGCATGCATCAGAATTGTATCGAAACTTCATTGTGAAATGACTGGGATGGAATAAACCTTGTCATAAAAGTCTTGCAAGTAAACGTTAATGTTGACCCGAAAATAACCTTTGACCTTACCATGTGACCTCTGACTGCAGCATAACATGCAGGTCGCCTAAGTACATCTACCATCCAAGTTTGGTTGAAAAGTGACTTACGGTTGCGGAGTTAGGTGTCAAAAGAGAGTATTGCGTGTAAACTTTAATGTTGACCTAAAAATGACCTTTGACCTTACCATGTCACCTCCGACTGCAGCATTACATGCAGGTCGCCTAAGTCCATCTACCATCCAAGTTTGGTTATAAAGCGACTTACGGTTGTGGAGTTAGGTGTCACAAGGTTTGTGACGGACGGACGATGGACGGATGACAGACGACATTATTGCAAATGTTCCCCGCATCACAAGCAATAATTCAATCAAGGATTTTTCTCAAAATGTACATGTGTTTGTCATATGAGCTTTTTAGTAGTTAAGACATGTATGCCTACTGTTGTTTGCCACGGCTTCACTAGTCCAGCATGCATCATCATTCAGATCATGATAATAGCAAAATGTCTTGTACAAACAGCAAATTTCACCTGATTATTTAGCCTGTGAATCCTGGCACATTTGCATTGGCTGTGTAATACATAAATATTGGCTACACTTTAAGCAACTGGACATTTACATGTACATGATGAGAACTTCGCAACAATGATTTACAATTCCATTCTTGCTGGACATATCTTGAGAATAGCTTCTTTGAACTTTGGACTTTGCCAAATTTCTTTCACACCCGTATCGCTCACAAAGTGTGCTTAAAACTTACCCCAGATATATCGTTCATTTGAAGTATCTGTTTCCACTTCAGCTGAATATATACTTGCATTAGGGTTGACCGCAACTTTAGAAAGCTGATAATCTTTATCATTAAATCTCCTAAGTGATCCAATGTAATAGAAATCTGAGTCACCTAATGTAGAGGGGAAAAAAGAGATTAAAATGCATACTGTATTTTCATTGTAGATTGTAGAAAGGATTGCATTTGTAATATCAATGGTGATCTGGGGAGCATTTCATGAAACAAATACTGATGAGCTCCTAAAATCCTCGAATCTGATTGGCTAAGAACAAACTAGTCTATGAGAATCAATGACAATATTAAAACACTCCCTGATATACTTGATACCAAGGGAGCATTTATTGAAGAGATTTGTCAGTGATTTTTACCGACTCATAAAGCTCTAAAACAATCACCTGCAAGGATTTCAGTAGTTTTTAACAGGTGTCAGTGTACATCCACGACTATTTCTTACAGGAAATGTTCTCAAGTACTTTGAGGGTATTCATTGACCAGCTACGAAAAAAAAACAAGTGGAGCGCCTCTGGCAGTCTCACCTAAATCACACCATTCAATAAAGCAGCAATGCTGACTTTCAAAAACAACTATTGAATAGTTATTTTTTTACACAATTCATATAATAAATGCTATGTTCAATGATACTTTATTACTCTTATTACTAGGTTTCATGAATTAGATCTATAAACTTTCAAAGTAATCATGGCAATTCAGCAAATACCTCCAACATGGCCAAAGTTTGTTGACCCTAAATGACTTTGACCTTGGTCATGTGATCTGAAACTTGCACAGGATGTTTGCTGATACTTGATTGCTCTTATATATATCCAAATTATATTAACTAGATCCATAAACTTTCAAAGTTATGACGACATTTCAAAAACTTAACCTTGGTTAAGATTTTGATGTTGATTTCCTGCACATGGTCTAAGTTCATTAAACCTAAATTAACAAGTGGAATGCCTCTGGCTGTCTTACCTGCATCACGCATTTCAATATAGCAGCAGTGCTGACTTTGAAAACTACTATAAAATACTTATTCACTAAAAACACCATTCATATAATGATACAATACTACGTTCATTGATATTCGACCTTGATCATGTGACCTAAAACTTGTCAGTGATACTTGATTCCCCCTATATCCACATTTTATACACTATATCTATAAACTTTGAAAGTTATGACAGCAATCTAATAATTACCTTTAAAATGGCCTTAAATGACCTTTGACTTTGGTCATGTGACCTGAAACTCGCATGAGATGTTCAGTGAAACTTGACGACTCTTATGTCCACGTTTTATGAACTAGACCAATATTATTACAGAGTTATGACAGTATATGACAGTAATTCAACAAATACCCCCAACATGGCCAATGTCCATGGACCTTTGACCTTGGTCATGTGACCTGAAACTCGCACAAGATGTTCAGTGATACTTGGTTACTCTTATGTTTACGTTTTATGAACTAGACCAATACACTTACAGAGATATAATGGTAATTCAACAAATACCCCCAACATGGCCAAAGTTCATTGACCTTACATGACCTTTGACCTTGATCATGTGACCTGAAACTCGCACAGGATGTTCAGTGATACTTACTCTTATGTCCAAGTTTCATGAGTCAGATCCATAAACTTTCAAAGTTATGATGGTAATTCAACAGATACCCCCATTATGGCCAAAGTTCATTGACCTTTGACCTTGGTCATGTGACCTGAAATGCGCACAGGATGTTTAGTGATACTTGATAACTCTTATGTCCAAGTTTTATGAACTAGACCAATATACTTTCAAAGTTATGAGGGTAATTCAACAAATACCCCCAATTTGGCCAAGTTCATTGACCCTTAATGACCTTTGACCTTAATCATGTGACCTGAAACTTGCACAGGATGTTCAGTGATACTTGATTACTATTATGTCTAAGTTTCATGAATCAGATCCATAAATTATCAAAGTTATGGTAATTCACAGATACCCCCAATTTGGCCAAAGTTCATTGACCCTAAATGACCTTTGACCTTGGTCATGTGACGTGAAACTCATGTAGGATGTTCAGTTATACTTGATTAACCTTATGTCCCAGTTTCATGAACTAGGTCCGTATATTTTTTTAAGTTATAATGACATTTCAAAAACTTAACCTTAGGTTAAGATTTTGATGTTGATTCCCCCAACATGGTCTAAGTTCATTGACCCTAAATGACCTTTGACCTTGGTCATGTGACATGAAACTCAGGCAGGATGTTCAGTAATACTTGATTAACCTTATGGCCAAGTTTCATGAACTAAGTTATGCTGTCATTTCAAAAACTTAACCTTCGGTTAAGATTTGGTGTTGACGCCGCCGCCGTCGGAAAAGCGGCGCCTATAGTCTCACTCTGCTATGCAGGTGAGACGATAAAATGACCTTTGACCTTGGTCGTGTGACCTGAAACTCCAGCACGATGTTCAGTAAAATGCTTGATTACCCTGAAGCCCAAGTTTCATCAACTGGGTCCATATACTTTCTAAGTTATGGTGACATTTCAATGTTGAAAACACCGCCGCCGCCATTGGAAAAGCGGCACATAATCTCGCTCTGCTATGCAAGCGAGGAAAAAATCAATGAAGAAATGTGTTCTGAAGAGGTACCTTGATGATTTCAATTTTACACTAAAAGAAAAAATACAAGTCAAACTTTTAAATTTCAAAATGCAGCATTTATCACCTTAATGACACAAGATATAATATAATTTCGTTAGAAATCATATTTTCAGACAATATCTCACTCTTAAAGCACAATTATGTGCAATTAATAGTCAAGCAAAGCCAAAATTTGTCAAAAATATCTGTCCCAATTTACAATATACATAATGATTTTAGGGGATATGGCAGCCATTTTGAATTTCAAATTACAGTCCGACCTCTCTTATTCGGACACGTTGGGACCAGCACTGATCCGGATAACGGATTTATCACAATATGGGAGACCCAATATCAAATACACACAGCTGCCTCCCCAACAGTATCTACACATAATCTATTGTAGTGGGCATACACAGACAGTATTTCACTGCTGTCAGTGCAAATCATAGGCGTTTTTTTAACGGCAGTCAGACCGCAGGTCCCTATCACAGAAATTTCCGTAGTCCCTATGCTAATGAGCAAATAGGCCAGATTCATTCAAATCCTCTCATTGCTGAATCCTCCTCCCTGTAAAATATTGTGAATCAAGATATTTTTTTCTAATGAGAATTTACCTACTTTATCCTCAAGTCAAATTAAATATCTTTGCATAATTGGACAAGAGTCAATGTTTCTCTTTCATATTGGTCATTTATTTTGTAAAAATATTTTGATAAATAAGTGAATTTCAGGCCTGAAAATGTGCATCAAAACTGGATTTTCATTTGCAAATTGTGCAACTTAACTTTTTAATTCGAGCCTCGAAGATATCTATATCGCCACAAAGCTGAATTTCTGTACTTTCTCACAATGTCACTCTTACTATGCGGCACCTTTTTATAATCGGGTCAAAATCACACTATTTCCAACCAATGTACAAGATGAGATTTATAAAATTTTGGAGTAGCATGAAATCTATAGTTCTGATTGGTTGTATAAGGCTTCAAAACAACAAGCAGACTCCGAATTTGGGCTAAGCCTGTATTTTGGTGCCATCTACCTACACACTCAAATTTTTAAAAATCTGTTGAATATTTCATAAGTTATCATTACCAAAGATCGTAGGTTCGAATCCACCCCGGCGTGCGGATGACTGAAGCCAGTGCGTTGTAACGTCTCTCCCATGTTTCATAGATGCAGGCTATGTTACAATGGAAAAACCTGTCCCTCGGATAGGACGTTAAATGGAGGCCCCGTGTAGAGGAGAGTCACTATGAGGCGCCGAATGTACCAATATTATATAGAACAATTATTTGTTATATAATCATTATTTACTAAATAATAACAATTATTTATATATAATTTACATTTTTATTTGTAAATAATTACTATTATATAAAATAACATTTCTAATTATTTATATATAATTCCAAGTCATACTTCATTATTTGTAAATAATAATAGTTCGATATTCCATTATTTATAAATAATGATTATTTGTTTTTCATTATTTATAAATAATGATTATTTGTTTTTCATTATTTATATATAAAGATTTTTTTTTTTCATTATTTATAAATAATGATTATTTGTTTTTCATTATTCATAAATAATGACACTACATACTTCATTATTTATAAATAATTGCAAATCATTTTTCATTATTTATAAATAATGACATTGCATATTTCTTTATTTATAAATAATTTAGATTCAATTTTCAATTTTTTATAAATAATTATTTTCGGTTTTCCATTATTTGAAAATAAGTTTGTTGAGTTTTCTATTATTTGTAAATAATATTATTTATTAACAATGCCAGTGCACAACATTTATAAATATTTTTTGGAGTATCCCATTATTTATAAATAATGATTTTTTGTTCAATAATGAAAACGTCTACTTCATTATTTATAAATATTTTTTTCGAGTGCGCCATTATTCTCATTATTTATAAATAATCATTAATTATTCATGATTACATTTCTTTATTTATAAATAATTTTCCATAGTAGGCCATTATTTATAAATAATGTTCGAGTTTTCCATTATTTATAAATAATGAAAATTCATCGTGTTTCCTTATTTATAAACAATTTTCACAGTTCGCCATTATATACAAATAATCATTATTTATATACAAATAACCATTATTTATAAATAATGGAAAACTCGACTATAACATGCAAATGTGGGACTGCCAATAATATGAATATTCATTTTTGTCCATTTCCTCTTCATAATTAAATTTCTTGAAGCAATTTTCTAGGGATATGGTCTGATGGTAATATTCTTCAATTTCTATATACATGTAACTTCGTTTTCATAGAAATATAAAAAGTGTAATTTTATATGATTTTTCCTGCAGGTCACAGTCCCCATAGGCGCACGTGTATTTAACTTTTTCTCTCTGATCGTAACTGGTGAATCTACGGATTGCTCTTCATCGAAATACTACGTTGGTTGGTCCCCAGAACTGGCGGGCGGAATTTAGCCCGAATCCTCCATGGAAGTGGATCAATTGCATATGAGCTGAGAGAGTACTTGTATCAGGCCCTTCTACTTTCTATAAATATTTTTGTTGCTGTTTTTGTGAAGTTAATTTTTCCTGATGTAGAGTTAAGTTTCAGTTCTAATAATGCACTTCAAATACTTTTTGGTGTGTCTGTTTGAGGCGCGTGGTGCGATTTCACCCTGCGCCCGCCCCCCCCCCCGGCCCCAAAATGCTCAAAGCAACGACAATACGAGGGGCATGCCCCCCAAATTTTTGAAAACTTATTTTTTTTGTTTAAATTATCACAAAATTCACCAAAAGTATGCACGAATGGCTTCATATTTCTCTTTTAAACTCCATAAAGTGCCCAAATGACAAGCTTGGTCGCTTCGATTCGCTGTGTCGTTTCAACTTGAGAATGTTTAGGCGCGTCTGCTCCCCCCCCCCCCCCCCCCCGAAAGAAATTCTGTGTACGGCCATGCGCAAAAGAGCATGGCACATTGATTTATATATACTTTTCATTTTCATTATTTTTTATCTCATTATCATCATGGCCTTACGCAGAATTTTTTTCTGGGGGGGAGCAGGACGCGTGTAAACTTTCTAAAAAAATCTTGAAAGCAAGACAGCGATGCGACCAAGCCCAAATGACAAGCTTGGTTGCTTCGCTGTCTCGCTTTCAAGATTTTTTTAGAATGTTTACTCGCGTCTATGTAAGACCAAGATGATAATGAAATGAAAATAATGAAAATGAAAAATATATATAAATCATTGTGCAATGCATGGCCGTACGCAGAATTTCTATCGGGGAGGGGGGGGGGGGGAGCAGACGCTCGTAAACGTTCTCAAGTTGATAGCGAGACAGCGAAGCGACCAAGCTTGTCATTTGGGCTTGGTCGCGTCGCTGTCTCACTTCTAGTTTACGCGCGTCCTGCTCCCCCCCCCCCCCCCCCCGGAAAAAAATCCTGCGTATAAGGCCATGATGAGATAAAAATAATGAAAAGTATATATAAATAAATGTGCCCGCTCTTTTGAGCATGGCTGCACGCAGAATTTCTTTCGGGGGGGAGGGGGAGCAGACGCCCGCAAATGTTCTCAAGTTGAAAGCGACACAGCGAAGCGACCAAGCTTGTCATTTGGGCACTTTTTTTAGTTTTAAAAGTGAAATATGAAGGTGTTCGTGCACACTTTTGGTGAATTTTGCGATAATTTTCAATAAAAAATTTAGGGGGCATGCCCCCCCGTATTGTCGTTGCTTTGAGCATTTTGGGGCCGGGGGGGGGGGGGGGGGGGCACAGGGTGAAATCGCACTAAGCGCCTAAAACAGACACACCAAAAAGTATTTGAAGTGCATTATTAGAACTGAAACTTAACTCTACACCAAGAAAAATTAAATTAACAAAAACAGCAACAAAAAATATTTATAGAAAGTAGAAGCGCCTGATGCACGTACACTGATATTTCACTCTCTCAGCTCATATGCACTTGATCCACTTCCATCGAGGATTCGGGCTAAATTCCGCCCGCCAGTTCTGGGGATCAACCAACGTAGTATTTCGATGAAGAGCAATCCGTCGATTCACCGGTTGTTCCTACGATCAGAGAAAAGGTGAAATACACGTGCGCCTATGGGGATTGTGAACTGTAGGAAAAATCGTATAAAATTACACTTTTTGATATTTCAACTAAGATGAAGTTATACATGTATATAAACAAGATGAATGCCTCTGGCCGTCTCACCTGCATCACGCGATTCAATATAGCAGCAGTGCTGATTTTGAAAACTACTATAACTCGCACAAGATGTTCAGTGATACTTGGTTACTCTTATTTCTACGTTTTATGAACTAGACCCATACACTTATAGAGATATGATGGTAATTCAACAAATACCCCCAACGTGGCCAAAGTTCATTGACCTTACATGACCTTTGACCTTGATCATGTGACCTGAAACTCGTACAGGATGTTCAGTGATACTTGATTACTCTTATGTCCAAGTTTCAAGAGAAAGATCCATCAACTTTCCAAGTTATGATGGTAATTCAACAGATACCCCCATTAAGCCAAAGTTCATTGACCTTTGACCTTGGTCATGTGACCTAAAATGCGCAAAGGATGTTCAGTGATACTTGATTACTCTTATGTCCAAGTTTTATGAACTAGACCAACACACTTTCAAAGTTATGGCGGTAATTCAACAAATACCCCAATTTGACCAAAGTTCATTGACCCTAAATGACCTTTGACCTTGATCATGTGACCTGAAACTTGCACAGGATGTTCAGTAATACTTGATTACTATTATGTCCAAGTTTCATGAATCAGATCCATAAACTTTTAAAGTTATGATGGTAAATCTACAGATACCCCCAATTCGGCCAAAGTTCATTGACCCTAAATGACCATTGACCTTGGTCATGTGACGTGAAACTCATGCAGGATGTTCAGTGATACTTGATTAACCTTATGTATAAGTTTCATGAACTAGGTCCATATATTTTCTAAGTTATGATGACATGTCAAAAACTTAACCTTAGGTTAAGATTTTGATGTTGATTCCCCCAACATGGTCTAAGTTCATTGACCCTAAATGACCATTGACCTTGGTCATGTGACGTGAAACTCATGCAGGATGTTCAGTAATACTTGATTAACCTTATGGCCAAGTTTCATGAACTAGGTCCATATACATATTAAGTTATGCTGTCATTTCAAAAACTTAACCTCAGGTTAAGATTTGGTGTTGACGCCGCCGCCGCCGTCGGAAAAGCGGCGCCTATAGTCTCACTCTGCTATGCAGGTGAGACAAAAATGAAGAATATTACCATCAGACCATATCCCTAGAAAATTGCTTCAAGAAATGTCCTTATGAAGAGGAAATGGACAAAAATTTGTGAAGAAAAATCACGAAAAAAGGAGATCACACTATTATGAATATTCATATTATGGGCGGTCCTACATTTGCATGATATAGTCGGGTTTTCCATTATTTATAAATAATGGTTATTTGTATATAAATAATGATTATTTGTATATAATGGCAAACTGTAAAAATTGTTTATAAATAATGATTATTTATAAATAATGGGATATTGAAACAAAATTGTAATTTATAAATAATGAAACATGATGAATTTTCATTATTTATAAATAATGAGGTACATATTTCATTATTTAACAAATAATCGTTATTTATAAATAATGGAAAACTCGAACATTGTTTATAAATAATGGCCAACTATGGAAAATTATTTATAAATAAAGAAATGTAATCATTAATAAATAATGATTATCTATAAATAATGAGAATAATGGCGCACTCGAAAAGAATATTTATAAATAATGAAGTAGACGTTTTCATTATTTAACAAATAATCATTATTTATAAATAATGGGAAGCTCAAAAAAATTATTTATAAATAAAGAAATGTGCACTGGCATTGTTAATAAATGATTATTATTTACAAATAATAGAAAACTCGACAAACTTATTTATACATAATGGAATACCGAAAATCATTATTTATAAAAAATTGAAAATTGAATTGAAATTATTTATAAATAAAGAAGTATGCAATGTCATTATTTATAAATAATTGGGGGATAAGATATTATTTATAAATAATGGAAAAACGAATTGCAAAACAAATAATCATTTTTTATAAATAATGAAAAACAAATAATCTTTATTTATAAATAATGAAAAACAAATAATCATTTGTAAATAATGAAAAAAAAATTCATTATTTATAAATAATGAAAAACAAATAATCTTATTTATAAATAATGGAATGTCGAACTATTATTATTTACAAATAATGAAGTATGACTTGGAATTATATATAAATAATTAGAAATGTTATTTTATATAATAATAATTATTTACAAATAAAATGTAAATTATATATAAATAATTGTTATTATTTAATAAATAATGATTATATAACAAATAATTGTTCTAAATAATATTGGTACAATCAGCGCCTCATAAGTCACCACGTTTGCACGTTAAGAACTCATTGCACTATTCATATGAGTGGGGGGAACCCCCGGTGAAGTGGTCCACCTGCACTCCCCCAATCAGTTATGTCGGGAGGAGAGACCTGCGGGTCATAGTGATTCAGTTCGCTTTTCACCTCCCAGGCACAGGTGACACAAAACAAATAATAATATAATGCGGAAACCAACTTGCATATTTAACAAGCTGTGACCTTTGACCTGCGGACTTCGAATTCAAACTTAGCCTATATTTTGGTGTCATCTACCTACACACCAAAAATTTATAAAATCCATTAAATATTTCTCGAGTTATTGCGCAGAAACCAAGTGGGGGGCAGACGGACTGACAGGGGCAATGCTTAATGCCCCCTCCGGACTTCGTCTGCGGGGACATAAAAAGTCACTCAAAAATCATTATTACCTCGTGCGAATGAAAATTTGTTAGCACCACTTTCCATTATTCTAACTCAGTCTCAGTCATGCATGCGTTGTCAACGTTGGTCTTAGCTCAAATGAATGAAGAGAAGCACATCTTTCCATTCATGTACATTTCATGAAGGAAATTTACGATCATGATAGCAAAATACTACATCGAATTATGGTTTTGTTTTTTCTGGGACGAACAGTGCATTTGATTATAATCTCAAGTGTGTGCAGACCAAAATCTAGCAGTTTTGGGGCTATATTTAAGGACTGAAAGCCAAATTATGATTATATGCATTAAGCATAATTAATTCGTTGAATTTATTTTGGCTTTGTAAATATTTGAGTGATGAGTTAAACCCTGGATGTAAATGTATGTTTGATTACTGGTTTCAGCAACTGGGTGGTATAAAAGTTATTATGAATTGTAAATATAATATTAAAAACAAATATTTTTTGGAAAACAGGATGCCTTATTTCTATTATAACTTGCTATCAACGTTTTTCTTATCAAAAAGGTATAACTATTCAAGAAATATTCAAGCAGATATACAGGATAATTATCAAAAAGAAATGATTTCGCTAAATAAAGATATCTTATACAAAGGGAAAATGTTATTTTATATGAATTGGATAAACTCTGATATTTTGTTTGTGGGGGATTTAACCCTAATTCTCCCGGGGGGGGGGGCCATAATGGCCCCCCTCGACAATTTTCGCGATATATCCGCTGCGCAAATTTTTTTGACCTCGCCGCTTACTGACTTTTTACTTTCAAGTCTCGCACAAATTTTGAGACCAAATTTGTGACGCCCGGGAACGCGGTTCCGACATTACGCAACATTATGTAAGTGCATGTCAGACCCAAAATTGCTCATAAACGTGATTTCATGTACAAATCCAATGCAAATTGTGTATTTAACCAAAATTTATAAATGTATCATTATTTCTACTTTTACTGATTAAACTTAATTAATTTTGACTTGTTTATGATCAGAATTAAGTCTGGAACAATTTCCATTGAAAAAACAATAAAAAACAAAAAGTAAAAAAACAAAGAAATACATAAGAAATTCATAAAACAATAAAATACATAAGAAATTGATTTCCAAACCGAAGTTCTTTTTAATTGTGATTGTTAAGAATGCTACAAAGAATATTTTTACCAAAAATTTGCATTCTAGGAGCTTTATTTAGTGAATTAGAGCAAAAAGTATGATTTATGCATAAATTAGCATAATTAATTCATATAAAATAAAATCTATTTTGGAAAATATTTTGGAAAATTTTACCATACAGCCTTGTAGATTACATCGTACACTACCAGCGTGCAAATTTTTGCATCGCTCGCGCGATCGGCAGCCGAGATCTTAAGGGGGGGCCATAATGGCCCCCCCCCCCCCCCCCCCCCCGGGAATGACAAGAATCAAAATACCCCGGGAGATTTAGGGTTAATGGATGATAAGGGTTTTCTACCTATAGATAAGATTAGCGCTAAAATAGTAGTTAAGGACAGAAGGTGGTACAGTCAGTATGCTCGTATACGACAGGCTATTGAGTTATGTGGCAACATGTCTCTTTTTTCTAATACAAATTATTACAAAAGAAGTATTCGGAATTTAGATCCAATGTTAATGTATATAATGATATTAGATTGGTTGATAGTATTATTTCATTAAGTAAATTGACAGTTGGGAAAAAATATTATGAATTGATCCAAGTAAAAACTGAAGAATCTAGAGCAGAGGAATTTTGGTGTAATACCTTAGTATTTGACTGTTTACCAATTTGGACAGATGTTTGGTTATTTAAGTTAAAGTTAGTTAAGGACAATGTACTGGTCAATTTTAATTTTAAGTTCATGTATAATATTTTGGCAACACCAGCTAACCTTTTTAGATGGAAATTAAAAGAAAATGACCAATGTTTTTACTGTGATCAAAAAGGTGATTGCAGTCATATGTTTTTCTCTTGTAACATAATGATAATATTTTGGAAAAAAGTTGAAGAAAATGTACAGAAATATATTTTGCCAAATTTTCATTTCCAGCCATGTCATATATTATCAGGAATTTCATTTAGATCAAAAGAAAAAAATGATGTAGATATAATTTTGAATTATGCTTTATATACCATTTATAAATGTTTTGCTGGAAAAGAATCTAAAAGGAAAATAACGATTCAAAGGCTGCTTAATATTTTGTTTTACCTATTAAGATATCGTTTACAGATAGAAGAAAATGTGAAATCCAGAAAACCATGTATTTCCCTCCAGAAATGGAGGCAAATGTTAGCACTGTGAATATATTTTGTTTGATGAATAAAGAAGACCAGCAATGGTTATTTTACAAAAAAAAAAAAATAATTAATTGAAAATAAATTTGAATAATTTTGGTCAAATTGACAATTGATTTATGGATAATGGAGATTACATCATGGGTGATGTGCGTGTCAATTTTCGCTGCAATCTCGCGATCAACAGCCAAGATCTCAGAGGGGCCCATTTTGGCCCCCTCCCCCCAACTTGCAGTATCCAATTTCAATATAGCCTGGACTATATAGGTTAATGCATTAACAGAAATAAAATATCAATTACTTACTTGCCACAGTTACTGTGAAGTTTGATGTTGGATATCTTGGCATAAAATTAACTACCGTCTCCTTTTCACAATTTGGCATCTGGAGTAAAAAATTACAATAATAATTTGTAAACAGTCAAGAATACAGGCTATACAAACTTAATAAAGGGTAAGTTCACCCTGAAAAAAAGTTTGTGTTAAAATTGAAGGTTTGAAGAAAATCCATTAAAAGTTAAGGTAGTTATTAGAATTGGCTCATGCACTTTAACCGTAAAATATGGGGTGTGATGTCTTTAATTGGAAACGCAGTCCAAGGATCTACCAATATCACATCCAGGATGATATTGTCCAAAGAGTCTCGGAGTATAAGTACCTGGGAGTAACTGTAACACCAGATCTTCACTGGAATACACATTGCCAAAATATCAGGCTAAAGGCCAGCAAGACCTTAGGACTTATCCGCCGAACTGTTTCGCCATGCTCAAGAAAAGTGAAGTCGAGAGCTTACACAGCTCTGGTTCGACCCCAGCTTGAATCAGAGGCATGGAATTCCTACACCTTGACTGCCATCAGAAACCTTGAACAAGTACAAAGAACAGCAGCTCGGTTTGCCCATGACTACAGGTGGTCTACGTCATCCTCGCACCTGTTGTCTGCTCACGGATGGGACACAATACATCATCGGCAACTCCTGGACCAATGCTCTCTTCTTTTCAAGATTCACTACAGACTGGTCAACATGCCAATGCCAGCTATAGTCACTCCGGCAACATATCTTGCAAGGAAGGACCATACATTGAAATTTGCTGTGCCGAAATCGTCAGTTGTTTCCTACAAATACTCCTTCTTCCCAAAGAAAATCTGAATATGGAACCACCTGCCTGGCGAAGTTGTATACAAAACAGGTGTACCAGGATTCAAAGAGGCTGCGCTTCCCATATTAGAAATCTGCAGCCTCCAACCGGATCTCTTGTTCTTTAAGATGTATCCACATTTTTACTTGCACATCGCACTCTCCTTTTATTGTAAAATAGAGATCTTTGCTATGGCCCATATTCTGAAGTCTGGTTTAAGTTAAATTCAGGTTTAAAGTTGTGGTTTAAGTATGGACAGCCAAAAGTATCAATTTTTTTTATTAAGTTGTACGTTTCTTATGTTTGCTGTGCTCTTTCCTGATTCATCGATGGTGAAGACAATAATGTATATATACTTCCTAGACAATTATGAATGATTTGAGAGCCAAATGAGCTAAAATATTATATCCCTACTGTTTGATTTATGTAACAATTGGCTGTCCATACTTAAGCCACAGCTTTAAGCCTGAGTTTAAGTTAAACCCGACTTCAGAATACGGGCCTATGACACCAAATTTTCAAGACATATTGCAAATTTCATTCCAGTTTAGCTTTTTGGAGCTGCAAGAGGAATTATTGTATCAAGAATTCTAAGTTTTGGATATGTGACGCCATAAACGAGCACGGGTCTGCCCCAAATATAAAATGCATAAATTTTACATTTTTAATGGTTCATGATGACTTATTTTTTTCTTTTTTAAGAACGGGTGTGAAATCCTTTGTCTATTAATAGTGAAAACTATATTCAATTTTTTGAGAAAATGACATTTCATTGATTTTGTAACTATTCAATATGTAGGAAAGATGCTCGCATATGATATCACAAATCTAATAATTAAAATTCTAATAACTTTTTTAATTCTATTTTTTTCTATTCTTTGATGGAGTTTTCTCCGACAAAATATTTTATCATTTTTTGTTATAATTTTGCAACAAACTTTTTGTCAGGGGGAACTTCCCATTTAACCCTAAAGCCACCGGGGGGGGGGGGGGGGGGGGGTGATTCAACCCCCCTCGATATCAGCTGCGCGAAATTTTTCAACCGCGCCGCTCGCTGACATTTTCACTTTGAAATCTTGCGCATCTTTTGAGACCAAAATCACTATGCTCCAGTATGCGGTTCGAAAATTACGCAACATTACCTATAAAGTGCATGTCAGATCGGAAATTGCTCCAAAACATGTTTGTGTAGAGTAGATGTAAATTGAATTTTCTCACCTTATTCATAGAGATATGATTATCTTTACTTTCATCATATAAAATTGATTCAAGCATAATCATGCTCCAAAAAGGTTCTGCTATAAATTTGGTGGAAAAAAAAACAAAGAAAAGCAAAAGGTCGCAAAACAAAGACAAACATAAATACATTAGAAATTCATAAAACAATAAAATGCATAAGAAATTCATCTTCAAACCAGGATTTCTTCATTTGTAATTGTTAAAAACGGTGTAAAGGATATTTACATGAAAAATAGCACTCTATGAGCTTTTTATAGTGAATTAGAGCAAAAAGTATGATTAACACATAAATAAGCAAAATAAATTCATACATGTATTAAAAAAATCTGATATCGGAAAAAAAATAACCATACAGCCTTGTAGATTGCATCCCACACTATTATCATGCTAATTACCACGGTGTTAATGCGAACGGCGGAGCTGATATCTCAAGGGGGGATGATTCAACCTCCCCCCCCCCCCAGTCATTTAATACCCCAAAAAGCCCGGTCTGGTCAGGGTTTAATGAGGCAAACCTACAATAAACAAATCTTCAAAGCCCAGCGCACCCTATGCAATTGCACTAACAGCCCTGCAACGAGCAGCATCTCCATGGCTCCTCCTCTTTTATGCATATATGACATATAAGCAGCAGCAGCACAGCTGGTTGTGACTTTATTGTCTAGGGCAAATCTGATGGGCTCAAACTATCAAAACCGCAGGAGAATTTGACATGTCAAATGTCTGAGATTTGGTCTGTGATTCTTCTGTAACAAATTGGATTGCAGTTGCAACGCATTGCAGGTTGGTGCACACTCTGAAATTTGTTGAAATTGTGTCGCGTATTGGGCGATTTCAAGTACGTTGTTGAAATCTGGTGTTGTGACAACACCAGTACCAGCCACAATACCGTACTTGAAATCCGCTGGTGTTGGAATTGGCCTCAGAAAATATGATGTATTTTCGACTGTCATTGTTGAGCGTTGGTGTTGAATGTTGTCTCCTGAACCGAGCATTACAGCTGGTGTTGACGATCTACATGTAATTTCCCCATTCACCAACACCAACCCCCAGGGATTCAGAAAATTGTGATTTCAAGTTCGGTGTTGGTGTTGATGTTCTGAAGCTCACGAACAAGCGGCGAACAAGATTAAACATCCTCGTAGAATCAGGACTTTATACATTTTATACATCTTTCGGATTCTTGCAGTGATTTTAGCCTTTGCATTCTGTACGATACGATTTTGCTGCAATTTCTCCCCGATTCTACTGTCGTGTTGCGTGAAGTTGAGATGATCAGCAGAGCTGCGCAGATACGTGACATCATGGGCTATCGATAATGCAATCGTTATTGTTCCTCTGAACCCAGCTCGATGTTGGAGCTCGGTTCAGCAGCCTTTTCACGCTCTCAACACCAACATCAACACTGAACACCGAACTTGAAATCACCTACATGTAGTGTGCACTGGGCAACATAAAACATTTTGTGTACAGAATCAATGGGATATAAAACACTTTTTTTTAAGTATTCTGCCAATGACCATATAACAATTTTTTTTTTTAAATTAGGATTAAAAAAGGCTGTTGTACCAACAGATTCTTTATTAGTTAGCGCAAAATAACCTCTTTAAAAAAAAACATTGCACTGTATGGACATACTCATGACATCATAATACAATCATTGTGATGTAATGAATTTTTGTCACAGTAGTCAATTTGAGGTGGCAGGACATCCGCGGTAGACAGTGGGGTGAGCAATTTCTTTTAACAACGGTCCTCACCAAAAATAATCCTTAACACATCGCAAACACAAATGCCATTGTGCGGAGGCCGTCCATACACCTGAATTTTTGGGGGGTCCAGGGAGGCAGCGATTAACAGCAGGACATCAACTGGATATCTGACATTAATCCACAATTATCCCCAAGGTGCTCGTGCGATAGCCAGATGATGAACCGGACATCATACGATGCCTGGGTGATTGTCGGCCGGTGTACTTTCCCTCTTGGCATCTTCTTGTGTTTTGTTGTGTAGTGTACAAACATGCTGAAAGTTGTACATGCAAATAATGCTGTTTATAAAGGGCCCTTGATGCATCTGTGATCACCGACTGATGTCTGGCCAATGTCAATCACATTGGCCACACATCGATCATACATAAATGCATACCCGTTGGACATCGGTCGGTTAGTGACTAATGTCCGAACAGACATTGGTCTACAATTGGCTGAAGTCTGAACGATGTCTGCTCTCAAGGACTTGACCTCCGATGCTAGGCATACCAGTTGATTCACGGCCAGACATCGGACGATACTTAAACAATGTGTCAAGGATGGGTGGGCAATTAAAAATATCAGTGGAGACATCGGAAAATTTTAACTCCTGGTTATCTATGTCCGATCACCCCTGAGAGCCACGGCAATCATACGATGACCACAGTTTATGTAATATGTATCGTTAACCCTACAAAGATTAGGGTATTTTGGAGGTTGGAAAGACTGACAGGAAGGGAAGGGTAGATTTCAGCTGTTGATCTCACAATTGCGAAAACAATTAACATGCCTGTCACCCATGGCCATGAATTAATCTAAAATTTGAATATTTGATTGTTCCAAATTCATTCACATTTATTTTTCATAATTAATCACGCAAATCTATGCATTAAATTTTGTCTCATAAGTTATGCAAGACTTCAAAGGAAAAAGCCATGCAATGACGTGACACCAACCTTCACATTGCAGATTTATTACAAACAATATCAAGGGTGGCCTTTTAGCCCCCAACCCAATCTTTTTCAGGGTTTAAATACTTTAGAAAGAATCTCGTAATGACAGCATTTTATACATATAAGGCTTGACAATCTTACCGTTTCGTCACATATCCAACATTTTGGATCGATTTTATTGTAGGTCCCGCACACACGGTATGATGAGCCAATGGGATGTGCGTATGTGATGTAGTTCTTGCACTGGAATTCAGCCTGTACAGGTGAGATTAACAAAACTGCTGAGAAAGCCTGTCTTCCAGCAACCATCCTACATCAATTTCACATTCTATTGTTTGTATTCTCAAAAGAGGTTAAATTTTCCCAATGTCCAAAACCATGCAGATTTCTCATATTATTGTGCTTCAATCGTGGTCCCTTTGCCAAAAGCATGCATATGTTATTTGACTTTTCTTAGTGTATGCAATAAAACAGAATTATGTCCAAAAATCTGCATAGTACTGTACATGATTTTGTACAATAGTGCAAATGAAACCTCTTTTGAGAATACGGGCCAATCACTTTTCCCCACAACCTAGAACCCCATGTGTCAAACCCAAGGGTACATCAACAGTATAATCCAAAGTTTCACCATTTGCAAGATTTCACAACAGTACATGTAATGTATGTCTAGATGCAGAATTCAGAAGTATGGAAATGAAACGACACTGAATGAATTTCACATTTTAATTTTTACTTGTGGCTCACACTGCTCTTACAGGTAAAGCCCATCTCACAAAACAAGATTTGCAAAGAAAAAAAATCAAACAAGCATAGCAGAGAAATTTTTTAAAAAATCAGAAGAAATTACAGCATTTTAAAATCAGCCACTAAACAGTGCATTGTGATTTCATCATTTACAAACATCCTTAATGTTCAATTAGTGGTATTCAAATTATAAATATACTTTACTCTCCATGAACATTTAAGTGTATACAGTATTAGGTATCAATTCTGAGGTCCAAGCTTGAGGAAAAATTACTTCATAAAATAACACTCTGACCTTTGAGACAGCAGATTTGAGAATGTCACAAGCAATTCATTTCTATTTTGGCACTAAAGCAAAATTCTAAAATTTGTTTAATTTACATGGACAAGTGTTAACAAAAAAATTGATAAATCATGTAATTCTGAAAGTTTTGTTTAATTAGAGAAGAAAATCAAAATGTAAAAAGTAATTAAAAATTACTCATTTTTGGCCTTGTGATGGCAGTATTGCTGATTGAGTTGTATAATAAAATACTAGGAAGGGCTATAATGATATAATTTCTGAAGGTTTCCATGGCGAAGAAGAATAGTGTAGTAGGTTTCACGGTACACCATGTATTCTTTCTTGGGCATATGTTGGTCCTGAAAAGGACCACCCAATCTCTAGATTGGGTGGTCCTTTTCAGGACCAACATATGCCCAAGAAAGGCTATAATGAATTCAGCTCTTGCAGGTCCTTTTGTTGTAGGTACCAGGTTCTCGTAACAGGTGGAATATACATTTAACGTTCCAAGACCCGCCCAAGGTCTATTGATTGTACAGTGCACCTAAATGCTGTGCACAGAGAGTAGGATCACTTTCCCTTTAAGAGAGGTTGTGCTCTGAGGAGCAAAGAAGAAATGACCCTCAGTTTTTATTAATTTTTTAGGAGTTTTCCTACCCACAATGGTGGGTCCTTTGGTCAGGGAGCTGTTACCCATGGACAGCCATTCTATTCTGGGGCTACGTTGATAGAAGCCTTCAGTTATTGTCAGCCCTGAGCCATGATAATATTTCCTGAGTTATCAACCTTGTGTTCTTCTCAATATCGTGCGTCAAGTAAAAAGCATCTAATCGTCGGTGACGCCACTTTTTGACAGACTTCATACATCTTCGATAATTGTCAACATACATCATTTTACCAACTACGTGATCGGTCTTCAAGGTCATCGGATATCCCCTATTTCAGTCAACTTGTCGTCATTTTCATCGACATCATATGGATTGCATCCATGATAAATCATGGAAGTCCTTTAATTGAATAAACCCTTTAATATTGTCTGGACAAATTATTATTTCTCCCAACCCTTTAATACTGAATTTTTTTTTTTCCCATTCCAAATTTTCTGATATTTTCTGAAACTTTTTACCAATAAAATCAAATTATTATTTTTTTCATGATTTGAAAGTCAATGTTGCATTGATTGTGAATTTTTCATTGAAAAAAAAAACTTATTTGGAAACGAAATGATATAGTTCTGTTATTATGAGTACTTTGACTACATCATGGCTTTCTTCACTTTAAACAAGAGTGTCGCTGGGGCGAGCACATAATATGCCCGCGTCTAACGCAGGAACTGGAGAACTTATTGTTTAAGCAAGAAAAGTGGAAGCGCTTTCCATTTTAAATCGTCATTTATGAAAATGAATGCATAAACTACAAAAGTTTTCATAACCAAGGGTAAGATGAAAACATGTCCCTATGACCTTGACCTTTTGACCTCAAAATCAATAGGCTTCCTGGGATCTATGCTAGTATCATACACACCAAATTGTAGGAGCCTAGCTTAAGTTAAACTGAAGTTATCGCGTTTACAAAGAAAAGTTAACGGACAGACAGAGGGACACCGAGCGTGATACCACCATACGTCCCGTCGGATGGGCGTATAATAAAAAGGATGCTTGGGGTATGTGAGGTTGTTTATGTGATTTGGGGTGATTGGTGACCAAATCTTTAGGTATACAAAAACCCAGGTTTATTCCCAGACAGAGAATAATGAAAAAAACAAATGGTAACATTGATCAAATACATGAACTTATTCAGCACATGCAGCACCCTTGCTTTAATGGTTTTCATGACAGGCACAGTTCACACAAAATAGAATTAACGGCTGATGTGTATGCTCAATTAGAATTCAATGTTCTCAGATCCACCGTCAGTTTAAATAGGAAAGCATTAACCATGCTGATTTGTGGATATTTTAATAGTGAAAAGAGATAAACATGTATGCACACTGTCATGAATATTGACTAGTTTGGCTGATGTCATGTCCCACTTTCCCTTTTTTATGTTATTGCATGAAATCATAGAACTTTATTTGATATTTTCATACATAAGTACATGATTCATGTATGTCTCCCTTGTAAGTTGCAGCGATGAATATCTTACTATGCATTAATATCAGTTATCAATCCATTTTCTTTCTTTCTTGGTGGACAAAATTTGAATGAATAAAATTTCATATAATCAAATAAGTGGGGATATGACAACATCAGCTTAATACCCGTTTCATATTCATAAAAGGACATGCATTTAACTGTTTTACCCAAATAATGCAGAGCTTTAAAACGTCATATTTTTTAAAACCTTGTCCAATTTTGACGAAATTTTCAGTGTTATGATTGTCTGATTTTACTTTATCTCTTAAAATCAAATTACATGTAATTTCAGCCTTGAGTAGCCCTCTATTAAAGTAAAAGTTCCCTCATTGGTACCAAATCCCTTTAAAGCAGAGGGGGTAAAAAACAAACCTGATCTCCAAAAGTAGTGTTACAATCTATTAGATCCTTTGCAGGAATTGAGATGGAATGAATGTATCCCTGAGGAGAAAACACATGTAGACATTTGTTAATGATATTAAAAATATAGTATATCATACACTATGGACCATATTCTGAAGCCTGGTTTAATTTTATAGCCCATGTTCTAACTCTGTACTAAAAATTAGAATTCATAAGCTGAAAATGTACAAAATTTCATTAAAATTGTACCTGATATTTTATTGCGATTTTTTTCAAAGCTTAAATGGTGAAGAAAATTATTTTATTCATTATTCCCAGACATTTACATAAATGTATGAATGAACCGAGCACCGAATGTGCTGTCACACTGATTTTTTTCCTGTTTGAGATTTCTATTACAATTGGCTCTTTACAGTTTATCACAACTTTGACCAGAGTTTGATTTCAAACCTGAGTTCAGAATACTGACCCATGAAGTTAAGTACATGTATAGAATAAATCAGCAAAAAATAAGAAATAAACAGTAAAGATGATCATTCCCAAAGTACATATAAAAGGCATGCATTCATGGGTCACGATGAATGAGTATTGGGCACATAAACACCCACATGCTAGTGTGTCTAACTCATTTCTCAGCTGGCAGGAATCTATGGAATATTTCGTTTCATTTCATTTACCTGTATGTACATATTCAAATTATAAACTAACGTAATCATCAAATCACAAACAAGAATGTACTGTAAAAGAAAATATGAAAACATACAGTGTATTAAAAATTGAGAGAGAAAAAGTTAAAGTGAAAAACTACATAAAAATTGAATATGGTGGAAACACCAAATGCCAGAGGGCTTATCCAGGGTATTCCCATGTAATTAGTTATGAAAACAAATTAAACTGTTAAAGATGTCTAAGGTAAAGTAGAAAGAGAAAGAGAGAAAAAAAAGAGAAAAGACAGGGAAATAAAAATGAGATTGGATAGATGACAGATGTATTAATTTTCATTTTGCAAGTATTGAATTTTCTTTTGAATGATGATAAAGATGGACATGATTGTTATTCAAGTGGTATTTACACTGTATAAAATAAATATGTCAACGATAATCACAGGCTACAATTACCCGGTAATTGTAATATTTCTACTTAACCAAGGAGGGGAGGTAGCGGGGCTTTCTCAGCACCGGTATATATTGATGCCAATTGTCAATACTGCATCATCAGTATTTTTGTGTTTTTCACTATTATATTTGTGATCATACAATATACAGTTCTTGTTTACATTCTTGTGTTATTTTGTGTTATTTTATTTATCTGAGTGGAAACCAAAATTCCATATTAATGTTTACAGAGAGTCAAATAAACAATCTTGTACCTCCAGTTTCCTATTTGTGTGTGTGTGGGGGGGGGGGGGTGCCAAACTTACCAGATTCTGATCAAGGAAATACAGACATTCTGTGCTCCCAATGAGGATCCTGGTATCACTTCTGTAAAGCAGCTTGAAGACTTGCTGAAGGTTTGTGTTACAATCATTGTTATTCGGTAGAGTCCATGTAATATATCTATTTACTGTAATATCAATTAATATTGAAATCATAAAATTTTGTTTTTACAGAGATACATGTACATGTATGTGGAATTTCACTGAATGGGCTCATTACAGAACAGGTTATACATGTACATACTTAACCAACTATAGTAAATGCCGTTACTCACTGATGATTTACACATGTTTATTTAGACCAAGTTATGAAAGCTTGCATTTATTTAATAGCATTTTGTACACAATTAGGAACCCAGAGTTCTCTTATCCATCTCCACTTGTTAAAAGAGCTTACAAACATACAATTTTGCCTATGCATTTTGTGCTATACAAAAACGTTTCATCATTATTATCATACCGTAATCCCCCCCCCCTTCAAAAACTTACAGCCTTGTCATTATTAGTTTTCTCCAAAATATCATTAAAACAAGGCAAAAGCAATTTTGTGTCTCGCCCACTTATGAAAATAACCAGAAATATCGTGATTTGCGAGGGCAAGCAAGAGAACTTTATCGAAACTTCATTGTGAAATGACTGGGATGGAATAACACTTGTCATAAGAGCCTTGCACGTAAACTTTAATGTTGACCTGAAAATGACCTTTGACCTTACCATGTGACCTCCGACTGCAGCATAACATGCAGGTCGCCTCAGTACATCTACCATCCAAGTTTTGTTGAAAAGCGACTTACGGTTGCGGAGTGAGGTGTCATAAGAGAGTCTTGCACGTAAACTTTAACATTGACCTGAAAATTACCTTTGACCTAACCATGTGACCTCTGACTGCAGCATAACATGCAGGTCGCCTAAGTACATCTACCATCCAAGTTTTGTTGAAAAGCGACTTACGGTTGCGGAGTGAGGTGTCATAAGAGAGTCTTGCACGTAAACTTTAACATTGACCTGAAAATTACCTTTGACCTAACCATGTGACCTCTGACTGCAGCATAACATGCAGGTCCCCCAAGTCCATCTACCATCCAAGTTTGGTTGAAAAGTGACTTACGGTTGCGGAGTTAGGTGTCATAAGAGAGTCTTGCATGTAAACTATAACGTTGACCTGAAAATGACCTTTGACCTTATCATGTGACCTCCGACTGCAGCATAACATGCAGGTCTCCCAAGTCCATTTACCATCCAAGTTTGGTTGAAAAGCGACATACGGTTGCGGAGTTAGGTGTCACAAGAGAGTCTTGCATGTAAACTTTAACGTTGACCTGAAAATGACCTTTGACCTTACCATGTGACCTCAGACTGCAGCAAAACATGCAGGTCCCCCAAGTCCATCTACATGTACCATCCAAGTTTGGTTGAAAAGCGACTTACGGTTGTGGAGTTATGTGTCATTACAGGTTTGTGACGGACGGACGACGGACGACATTTGGATCCCTAAGTCTCGCCTTCACCTCTGGTGGGCGAGACAATAAAAACTTATATTATGACTACTTTAATATTAAAAGACATATGCAAGTAAAATATCATACAAATAAAAAAAAATCAGATGCATGTAGTACAGCAAATGTGCATGACTATTTATAGACTACATGTATTTCATCAGTGACACCTGGTAAATATTTCTAGCCTTGTCCATGTACATGTAGCATCAGATATTAAAGTTAACGCTTGCATAAAAAGAAGTAGAACTAGAAGCTGTTTTTAACTTTTTTTATTTGTATTTTTTATTTTTATTTGTAGTTTTATTTACACAGGGTACCGGTACATTAAAATTTTGATGACAATCACAAAGAATGCTTCAATTTTGATAAACTTGAAAGAGTTTTATCATGTGAAAGTTTAAGCTAATTATGATCCCATATCATTGGTAGTCCATAGAGCTACGGGAGGCATTAACCACATCGAAAATTGACTATCCTATTTTATAGCCACCTTTATGTTTTCTAGATTTTACCACCCAAAAAAAAATATATATAAATCCACGGTTACCCACATTACATTTGGAGACATCTTGACTCATACTTGGAGCTGTAACTCCATTATTATTGATAGGAACTAAACATCTCTTTATCACAACATAGTACGCAGTCTGACTATCCTTTGTATAAAAACAAAAATTGGGAAATTTCATTATGCTCCTAGCAAATCTTTGAAATGTGACGGTTACTCATGTTACATGATTTGGACATGCATAAAATGAAAAGTGGACATAAGTGAAAAGTGTCCTCATACAAGGCTTTTATGAAAGTTGATTATATCCATTTCAAAGAAGTATATTAGGGAGACAAAATTGTACATAATTCAAAAAATAAAGAACACATGGTTTTTACTCGGGGTGCAGATGAAGTGGTTACTCACGTTACGGTTCAGATGGGCTATATGTACAAAGACACATTGAGCTCATGTCCACCAACCTATGGAATTGCCCATATATATATATATGCATTTAAGATGCATAAGATGCTTCATTATATAGTCTCATTCAAATTAACATTTTATGATCTTTATCCATGTATTGCATTCATAAATTAAAAATTAAAAAGAAGTCAAACATGTAACAGAGCTACCAAGTCTCACGCATTGTGCGTGAGACTCACGCATCCAGGGTCCGTCTCACGATCTCATGCATGGCACCCATTTTTCTCACGCATCAGGACCCGACAGAAAAAAAAAGAGAAAAAGTAGCATTATTCGCTAGATTATACGCACTAGCCGACAGCCTTCTCTTCTACCCCGGCACGTGAGACGAATCAAGAGTGCAGTCAGCGCACAGCTAGTACGTGATACGATGAATCGCGTGCGTGCATCACATGGTTTTGTAGTATGGATCGATATCATGATGAAGCCCATATCTCGCGCGCCCGCCTTTTCGAAACGTACAAGTGTAAGTACTGGCCGCACGCGCACAGAGACGCCGAGTCATGAAAATCTCACGCATAACATTTTTTTGAACTTGGCATCTCTGATGTAAAATCATCAGTATGTTAAAGTCAATAAAATCATAAAACAAAAACACTGAATCATGTGGATAACTGCACATAATTTATTACTTACCATCACTACAAAAAGTTTCTACTTTTGTGACAGTACGTATGGCCTTCCAATCGGCATGCACCAAGCACATTAACGTAGCGAAGCCAAGCACTTTTAGTAGCCTTTGACAAACCATGATGTCAATGTGTTTACCTTCTTTGAGATCTGGATGGGGATAAAGGATCATTAAAAAAAAATTTTAATGGCTAAAAATACAATACAAATTTATGCTTTAAATTTCAAAACAGCTCTTTATACCTGCAGATGCATATTTTCATCTTCATTATTATGCGATGAAGGCAATGAATACGTAAATGGACATACATGATTTTTGTTTAAAAAGTACACATTGATGTGTATAAAGACTGTATTTAGTGGTTAATCCAAATACATGTATTTTGAACTCTTTAATCGATCCATTTTATTAGGCAATGTACATGTACTGTATTCAAGCTACATGTAGTGAGTTAAATTATTAAGGAGGCCTCCACACATCAAAATTCCTTTATATTTATGTCAGCCAGCAGCCGCTCTTCGAGGCCTACTGGACCAAATTTTAAAGCAAGTGCAATACATGTATGTAGGACATTACTTTTCAATTACATTTGCAAAAATTATGTAAAATGCATGATTGGAAAAGCAATTATTGTAATAAAGTGACTGTACATGTAGAAAAAAGGACTAGTATACAAATGATGCATGCACATTCAGAGTTGATCGTGTACATATTGTATGCTCACTTGAGTTGAGACTCTGTTCAATCCACTGCATAGAGCCATTAGGCTGAGTGCAATGGGTTGAACACATCCTCATCGAGAGTCGATAGGTCGCATAATGGACAAATGAAGAAATGCATCATTTGCTTTAAATACAATGACTCTCCTAGATAATGTTTATTTGATAGACTAATACATGTAAGTAAATAAAAGCAGCTGGAATTGTCCAGCAACTCCTTTGCTCTGATACATGTAACACGCATATTTTCCCTATGACACGATCAAGCAGTTTATTGTTTTGATTATTTTGTGACATGTTTTGTTTCATGAATCTGTATGTAAGCTTTGCTCGCATGCAAGTCACCCTTGATGATGCGCACAAACACACACATACACTCAGTACTAGTACACATTGAGGGAGAGAGCTAAACCATGCAATGGACAAAATTATATGAATGGCTTTCAACCAATCACTTATGACAAAAATCTTTACATGAGTTGTATAGTATAATGATAATGTACATTGTACTCCCGAGGGGGGGGGGGGCACTCACATACATGTACATTGGTGGTACGAGGATGTGCTGCTTTGAAGACACCCTTTTCAGACCTAATATTTAGTTACCTAGATACTCCGAATTACAAAAGTTATGTTCAGAAGCCGCCCAGCCCCGCCCCACCTCACAATATCCCTGATACGAAACATCAACGTTCCCCAGCCATGCCTGAATTGTCAAGCGCGAGCACCACAAAGCTGCTCGCACGCATGGCAGCATATATTCTGATACCACGCCGCAAGCACAGGCACCATGCATAGCTAGCGCTCAGATGCACATCGCCAGCGTACATTGCACCGCACCTACATGAACATGAAGTACCACGATCCCGTTCTGTTGACCGTTTTTCACACTACCCCTATATATATCTTTATATCCCCAAACCCTGTAGTTTACCCCTGTAGTCAGTTCCTTAGACCCCATTTCAGGGTTTCATGAGGTACACACCCATCAAAATATAATTCGAGAGCCCCCCCCCCCCCCCCCCGGATTGTTCTCATATCTAAAATTCAATTCACCTATTACGTTTACCAGTGACCCACATTCAATAAAGGCATTTTGCCAAAATGATGGCCTCATTTCCTTTACAATAATTCTTGTTTATGAATTACAATATATGCTGGAGGTGATGTATTTCGCACTAAGTTTATTACTTGGCTAGTATATAGCACATAATTTTCAGAAGATATGGGCTGTCTCTATCGGATCTGAAATTGGTATACATGGGCTACATTCGTCCTGTTATGGAAAATTGCACCCCAGTTTTTAATGGTGGGCTTACAAAGAAACATGTAAGAAGTTTAGAGCAAATTCAAAAAAGAGCTTGTAGAATCATGTTGGGCCCAAACTACACAGATTATGCCAGTGCTTGCCTATCATGTGAAATTCCTACTCTGGAATACAGAAGGGAGAAACTCAGCCTGGATTTCGCAATGTCTTTAACCAAACATCCAACATTCAGTACCTGGTTACCTCCTCCAAAAAACTTAACCATCAATCTCTGACATACTCCTAGTATCAGCAATACAAATGTAAGACAAATCGATTTCGCAATAGCCCCATACCATATTTCATAGATCTCCTGAATAAAGACATGCCCAATCAATAAACCCATTGCTCATTTGAAAGAAATACCAGCCTACTGCAATATCAAGTTTTTTCATGAATGAGGAAATCAACTCTTATTTAATATACATATATTTTTATTGATCTTTTATAGCTTACTTATTTTGTTTTTATTATTTTTAATTTACCTTTTCCTCATTATCTTATGTACATGTATGTAAATTTTCATTTCCTAAGTATTCTTGCCTATACACATATTTCTCATGTCAGTTTTTACAAAGGTGTACTGCTTTTTAATGTTTGAAATATGTAATGAGTCTTTTAATTGTTTTTACTTTGTATACATGACCAATTCAGCCATTTGGCTGCGACTCATGTTTTTAATAAACCTTGAATTGAATTGAATTGAATTGAATTATTGTAGGAACTTGTCTAAAAGCAAAAACACAACTTCCTTGTTCACATGTACATGATCCACACACAATATAAAATTGAGAGCCATTTATTAGCATTCAAACTACAGCTTGGCAATCATATTTTGGAGAAATTTTCATTTACATCAGCGCTTCTCAACCTTTTTTTACTCGAGGACCACTTTGACACTCAGATTTTTTTCGAGGCCCACCACCAAAATTTTAAGAGAACATAAATGTTTCGTGAAATTTGAACACAAATTTCTGAAGCACATTCCAAACAAACAGTTTTGATAACTAATCTGCATTTGCAAATGTCCAGTAAATAGGCGACAACATGTACACAATATGCATGCACATTAGGTTGAAAACGTGTGCATGTGCATGCTTTGCAACTATACAAGATACATACATGTACATGTAGTACAAGATACAAGATATTTTATTTCCCATCTCTCTACAGTTTTGTTTGACCCACGTAGACTGATCGGACATACCATGTTTGGACAGGTCTGGAGCTTCCCGCGGCCCACCTGAGAGAGCCCAGTGTTTGAGAAGCACTGATCTCAGACCTGCCAACCTCTGGGAATGAAAAACTGTATTCTGTGATTTAAAAAAATGTATTTTTCCCCAAAAAAGTGTATTTCATAATAAAATGCTTGGCGCACTCGCTCATCGCGGCGCTAAACTGCATGCAAGCTAAAATGCGCACTGCTCTTGCAGATGAAAAAACAAACACTAAAACATGTGTATATCTTCATCCTGGTTTGAACAAAATGATTGAAAAAAAAAAAGTTACCTGAAATAACATTGATCTAATAACCATTATTTATTTATTTATTTTTTTTTTTACAAAAAACGTATTTTTCAAAGAAAAAACGTACTGCCGTATTTTGGTTGCAAAAACGTACTAAATACGGCTAAAATGTACTGGTTGGCAGGTCTGTGATCTCCCGGGTGGGGGGGGGGGGCACTTCCATTGACGAGTGGGTACCATGCGTGACCATGGGGTTTCAAAAAACACCCTAAACAAGTATTTTCCATGTTCTGAAAATGCACCCCTTAAGTATTGGCTTGTGAAACCCTACCCTTAACAAATATTGGAAACAAAACGTTTCCTTGGACAAGTATTCCCTGAATTGACCCCATATTAACAAGTACAACAATGTCTTTAATAATTGTATGTTACAAATATGATCACGAACGTCTGCTTTACCTTTACTCGCTCAAATTGGACCGTAAACATGTACATGTAGTTTTCCTAGCAAAATATATAGGCCTACCCTTTTTTTCATTATTTCAGTGTTTTTGACACCCTTATTACGTTACGTACATAACGTGCCGTATCTTGAAAAAAAGATCCTTTTTACATGTTTTTTTGGTCATGCATGGTATCCACTTGTCCACTTGTCTACATGTATGCGCACAACTTCACTACACTCTCCACTGTTGCAAACATGGATTGGATAAACATTTTGTTTTCAATGTTTTGGTCAATTGTCTATTACTTTTATGTACTTGTCCATCAATGTAGTGCAGAACAATACTAGTATGTACAGTATACACATGTGGTATGAGTACTCTGCAATCCTGTCCAATTTGCAGAACTTTCTAACTCAACCCTTTTCTGAGAGATGGGAAGTTCACCCGAATATGTTTTATGAAAGGTTAAAGAAAAATCTTGGCAAAGAACAGATAGAAACAATCGAGCATAGCAGTGCTACACTGTACGTATGATAAAAAGAGAAAGAACCAAGCATAGCATGCACTATGATCTTCACAAGTTCACAAATAAAGTTCCAATTTCATGACATATTAGCTCTCCCATGTACATGTATTTCACATACCACAATATCAATTCCATAAACATTTTCTTTAAAAGTTCTCTATAGATCATCAAATACATTACAAATACTTGTAGCGGAAAACAAAAGGTGTCGCTGGGTTGAGCACATAAAACGCCCGCCTGTAACGCGGAAAATAGAATAATTGGTCAAGCCAGGAAAGTCTCACTATAGTCTCACTCTCCTATGCAGGTGAGACAAAAACAAGCGATTATCGACAAGACTAGCGATAAAGAGGTTATCGATAACCTTACTATTTCAAAGACTTGCAAATTACATAACATACACAAGTGTGACATACATGATTATATACAATACAAACCCGGGGGGGGGGGGGGGGGGGCACTCAGTATAATTCATAGTGGGTATGTGCCGCGGAGGGACCCCCATTTTTACACTCAAATTTCCGTTCCAAGGCATAGCATTTTTGTCTTATTGAGAAAAAGAACAAAGAGAGCCGCTCCAAAGCATAGCATTTTTGTTTATCGTGAAAAAAAGGAAGAAATCCGCTCCAAAGTTTCTCATATTTTACGTTACGCCGTTCCGGCTGCATCGATATGCTACAATGAGCCGCAATTTTGGTGAAAAGCGGCAGCAGAGCGCTGTCCGAATATCACCTCTGCGCTAGCGCACCCGGTGCCCATGCCGCCGAGCTAGCTGCATGCACGTATGCCCGTTCCATAGGCATGATAGGGATGCATACGCATGCACACGCAGTGCAGGCGACCCGTTCCATGGACCACTGTTTTCACAAACATTTGTAGTTCTGAAGCGGTCCAAGGACCCTCCTTCTTACAATAAGCCCGCTCCAAGGCCGCCGTTTTTTTTGTCTCGCCAACGGCACATACATGTACCTACTACTTTTTAGGTCGAGTACCCCCCCCCCCCCACCACGTACGTGCAGTCGCCGCTGGCTAACGTCAGCTTAATGGACGACGCCATATTGCCAGATTCAGGCAGATTTGGCCCGCGCCCTCTCCGGCTAAAGCTCGAACGCCATTCACCCATACACTAATTCCCCTTGATTACCGTTGTTAAAAACCTCTGTCATATCTTTTCCAGCATTTTTATGAATTAGCGATTGATGTTTTTCCGTTTATCAGATATCCTTCATTATACACATATTTTTTTCATATTTATAACATTTTTATTTTAATCACAATTTTAGTCCAAACGCGGGTCAGTTTTTGTTAACCCACGTTGTTTGTGCATGCCCACGTATAGCCTTACGCGTATTGAAAGGAATGATGTTGGGTCGAAAAACAGAATTGTTATTGTTTGTTCCTTGTTTGTTGGGGATGAAACTATGATGGCGACCAGTCACGTTTGACTGTACCGCCAAATAGTTAAGATTAATTAATTAAGGTCAAGGTGAGATAAGAGAAATGAGCAAGGGGCATTGTGGTGGGGGAGGGGGAGAGGGAGAGGGGGGGGGGGTTACGAGGGCCGAGTGGGGATACAGTTTCATCATGCAGTACAGGGCGTCGATGAACACTTTTATTTTTTTCTCCAAAATATGGAAAGTGACAGAATAATCAGAAAAAGGTTGATTGGTTCTGATTTTGAAAAAAAAACAGAATTTATTAAGATTGCTGTTATTCTTCATGGTTGTAGAATTTAATTTAGTTTCTCTGATAAGTATAATTCTTTCAAACAACTCAAATTTTGATTAATCGTATTTCATTTATTTCACTCTTTTCTTTCGCCTCGTTTTTTTTTCTTCCAAAAAACCAGGGAGCTGAAAAATATGAGAGCTAGAACCTAAAGATATGGGGTAGCTATGACGTTGGAGGGGGCGCAGCCTCATGCACTTGCAGATCCAAGTAAATTTTCACAGGGGACACTTAGAGTAGCCCCTATTTCTTTAATATTATTTGTACAAGCAAAAAGAAGTCAATGAAGACATCAGGCCACCGACAGCTGCCTCGTCAAAGGGGGGGGGGGGGGCGGTCGATTATTTTGAGTATTTTTTTTTTTCATTTTGTCCTCAATAAGGGGGGGGGGGTTCAATTAATTCTATATACACTTCTATTGTCTTTATATATGGGGGGGGGGTCTGCTACTGAGCATGTTTTTAAAAGGGCTTAATAAGGGGCTTAATACAACAGAAATTGTACGATTTAATACAATAAAATGTATCATCGAGGTTAATACTAAATTAATACATAATTAATAATTGTTTTAATTGAAAATGAAAATAATAAAGGCACCCATAGATCTTAACATCTCATAAATACAGGCCTAAACCTGTATTGGAAGTTGAACAGGCATAAAGTATAAATGTTTAGCTATATAGCTGATGCTTTGATCCCGCAACCAAATAATGTTATCATAAACTAGTAGGCCTAGATGTTATATCAGTCATGTCAGTGGCGTAACAAGTGAAAATAATTGAGGGTACTACGATATGGCGTATCAGGCAAAATTTATAAAATATATAGTTGCAAGCAAGCGACATAAGCATAATTTTGACTTTTGGTTACAAAAATCCAATTGAACAATTTCGCAAGATTCTCTTACCTTTTCTTTTTTTTTCTTGTTCGTGAATTGGGGACCCACCCCCCCCCCCCCATACAGCACCACTCTTTGTTGTCACTGTCTAAAATTTGATTTAAACTTTGAGAATTTGAATTTCTTATCTAAGTAATCCAAAGGGATAAGACAAAAATATTTGCAGATTACTTATTTCAAAGTATTTTTATACCTATAACTCCCCAACTCTGCTCTAGCTGCAGTGCACGTTGCCTAACGGCCTTCCACCAAAGGGCCAGGCCGACTCGCCCCGTGAGCAAGTGACCGCGTTCGCGTAAGTTCACCCGAAGCCATGACTAAATTCTGACCATAAACATCACCTAACTAATCACTCTCTGACAATATTTCAAAGTATCTTTTATTACAGTCGATCCTTTGGGCCATTAAACGATAATATTTCCAATGTTATCATGACAGACAATTTTAATGAGATAGTGGCATTGTAGAAAAAACAAATTTATAAGCACGAAATGGCACCAGATAAATCATCAAACATACAGCGCAGCGTTCGGGACTGGTGAGTGGTACGGCTCTCTTGGAGTTTTCGCCCCGACGAATTGGGCGAAAACGCTACCATTGCGCCGTGCGAATGTTCAATCTGCGGCTCTCAATCAGAGACTTGAATGTCTCTTTTTGCATTATCGAAAATGTATCATAGACTTTGTTTGATTTGTTTACAAGTAAGTTGCATATCCGTCGTGATAATTAGGAAAATCCATGATGTCTTCTTCTAATTCTGTAAAAATTACCTCTTCAAAGTGCCTGTGTCAGAAAATTGCCGGAAATCGTAAAAACTTGCCTAAAATGTCTCTTTTTGAAAGTTCATCCATGGTCTGGAAAAAAATGTTATAATTTATGTAGACGTATACCGTAAACAAATACATCCTCGATCACTGAAATGAAGTGTTTGCTAAGCTTTTATATCTCAGACCGCGTTACCATGGCAACTTGGGAAAACCTTTATTTTTTACTAATAAAATTCTGGTTTTAAGGGTCATTTTAGAGACATAAAACTAACCATATTTTGAAGTATTGGGTTTAAATTTCACATAAAACTGAATTATCTATGTTTATACTTTCGTATATGAATATTCATATTTCTTGTAGAATCCTAGTTTTTGATTGGTCAATGTTTCAGTCATGGATAATAACTGAGCGTTAAAAAATCTGAAAATGCGCATTTTATCGGCAACCAACAAGCAAGATGGCGGAACACATTAAGTTGGCGCTATGCACGTACGTGCCACGTATACAGATAAGAAAGCTGATGCTGCCAGTGCTATTTCTTGTGTATTTTATATTTTTCAAATTTTGTAAGATTTGGCAAGAATGAAGCTCTTCAATGAGTCATAATACATTCCAACAATGACAATTCCACATGTTCACAAATTCATGCATGAGGTGAACATGTACAGTACATGCCCATGTTTTATTACAGTAAAAAACAACAAGGAAATGTTTGCCTACAACATGACAAGGCAACAAGTACAGTAGACTTGGTGAACACTGACTTTGCCAAAGAAAGTAGCCATATATGTATATGTACTTGACTTTTGGCCAACAACAGGAGTGTTCAAGGTACAGGGCTCTTATCATTATAATCAAATTCAGAATATATACTCTTCAAATTTAAACATGTGCAGAGTAGTATACATGTACCGGTACCTATTAAAAAAGAGACTTGAAAGATCACACAATGCATTTTCAATTGAATGTTAACATCATAAATATATTGAAACAGACATACATGGTTTGTAAGCAAAGCAATCATTGATAATATGATAATGAAGCTCACTGGCTCAAAACGAATCCTATTCATACAAGTACAAGTCTTTGTCCTCACTATGGTGCAGTTGCTATGCAATGCATAACGTAATGCATTTGGGGTTTCCCCTTTTTATGCAGCTTGAACATGTAGTGTATACAGTAGAGTATGTACATGTATGTACAGTACCAGAGTACAGTACAGACACACCCATTCTTGACTGACAGGTCTGTGTAATGTTTACTTGAATAAAAAAAAATACAGATATATTTAAATTGGCACTCGGTCCATATTCAATTCCTATATTTTCCTTTGGTTTCATCATGGGCTTATCCTCCAATTTGGTCTACATGTAGGCCTGCATGTAAATAGCCAACTAGTTAACCCTACAAGGACTGAAGGGGGGCCATGATGGCCCCCAAACGCTTCGCGCAAAATTCCCGAAACAGAAAAAGATGGCGCCGCGAAATTGTATGACCTTTTTCTTTGAAGTCTCGCGCAACTTTTGAGACTAAATTTGCAATATACAGGTACAGCATCGCAATATCACATAACTTTTGATGAGACAATGTCATGCCGAAAATGGCTCATTTTTATACTTTGTATACAAAGTCTGTGGGAGATGAAATTCTTAAAAGGGTGATTTATTTTCATTTTAATTGGTCTGCTTAATTAATTTAGTTGTTAATTTAGTTGTTAAATGGTCTGAAATAATTTCCATTAAAAAAAAACAAAGAAAAACAAAAGATGAAAAAAAGAAAAACATGAGAAATAAAGGAAAAAATTGGCTTACACAATTTTTCTTTACAAAAATGACATCTGGAAAAAAAAGAAGAAGTGAAATTGGGTGTTAAATATGCAAATATTTTACATGACTAAATTTGCATATTTTATTCATAACAAATAAATAATTACTAACATAATTTTTTTTATAACTGGCTTGTAGTTCATGTGGTAAAGAATGTGCCTGCAAAATTTTGGCGCGGTCGCGTGAACGGTGTCCGAGATCAGAAGGGGGCCATCACGCCCCCCCCCCAGTCTTAAAGACATCTCAAATAGCCCAGTCCTTTAGTCCTTTAAGGTTAAAGGACCAACCCAACAAAAGTTGATGTGTATAAAAAAGAGAAAAATCAAATAAGCATAACACTGAAAATTTTAATCAAAATCGGTTCAAGTAAGAAAGTTATATTTCAAATTTTCACTTAGTTTAACAAACCAGTTAATATCCTGGTCAGTATGCAAATGAGGAGACTGATGACATGATGACAGACATCATTCACTCACTATTTGTTTGTATTTTATTATATGAAATATTCAAATTTTCTCCTCAATGTTACATGTAACTAAGTGAAACAATAATTAATTCCTCCCTGAAAATGTGGAATTAGCATTAATACTACATGGTTCAGTCAAGTTAGTCCTTATTGTCAAACCTGAAAAAAAAATGAAATATTGCATAATTAAAAAAATAAAAAAACAAAAGAAATAGTGAGGAACATTATCAACTGCCTCTGTCTCATTTGCATGCCTCTGAGAAGTGCATATCACTGTTTTGTGATAAATAAGCGAAACTTTAAAATGTCATACTGGTAACTTTCTTATTTTACATTACATCCAATTTTGATAACATTTTCAGCATTATGCTCATTTGATTTTTATCTTTTTATTAAAATCAACATTTATCTGGGGTGGACTTGACCTTTAAGCTTTACCAAAATAACTATCCCACCCCCCCCCCCCTCCAAAAAAAAAGATAAAATAATTGATTGAGCAAGTCATGTCACTTTATAGCATGGCATCATCATCACTTCAAAATATCAAATTTAATCATTGACATGCAAAGTACAAGTAACATGTAGTTCAATAATGACGTCATCAAGTATCACTGGGCTCTATGCTGCACATCGCTTGTTGTACACGTTGTATATTTCCCACCTTCGCGCACTGGACTGTTGTATACGGTCTCATATTCAACAGCAAGTTTTGTACAAGAGTCAGATTTTTGCCCTTTTAGGAATACTAGTTCACTCTCACATTGAACAGGCTATTGATGCAGACCCAAATATGTGTATTTAATGCACCGGTAAAACACTCTATGACATGTAGATAATAATTTTTATTTATTGTCCACTCAGACTATCAGATGAACTATTTTTGAACCAAATTTTCATTCTGACAAAGTGCACAATAATTAGCAGACAAAGTGAAAGCTAGACCATCTGGGCATTAGATTAAATGACAGTAAGACCAATTGCATCTTGATCAAGTGATGGTTGGACCAAATAAGAGTTAGACTAAAGAGAAACTCCAAGTTGCTTCCCAAATTCAAATTGAGACCTCTCTATGCTATGTAAGCAATGATCTGCAGGTACTGAAATTGGTAAAAGTGTTTTGATTTGAAAGAACTACTAAAAAGTAATAAGTCACTAATTTTTCCATGTCTGATATACATGTACCGATGGTGCATGCGCAAAGAAAACAGATTTCCAAGCAAAATAATACTGGTAGACTCGGCCAAATTCGCACATGCGCACTCGGTATATTAATCAGCCAGTTTTGTTTGTAATTTTGAAAGCGAGTGAACGAACGCGGCCTTTTTCCCCTTTTTTTAGGGTCTGGCTACTGCCTTGATGTCAGGAATTAGACCGTCATCAATAGAATTGAGGTGGCCGTGGGTGCATGATTTCTTTTTTTTCTATAATTTTGGGTGTTTTTGGTACCCCAACCCCGAAGGTACATGTACCCATGTATTTTTTACCTGTGGCAGCCTATTATAGTTACCTTCTGGGCTACGTCCCGTGAAGTGGGCCGGTGCTCTCTGCCTGGGTTAATAATAAATTTGACACTGACAGAAAGACTCACCCCTATAAACTGACAGCACCAAGTATTAGAAAAGACATGTACATGTATCTAAAAGTGTAATGCGACTGACCATGGAATCGCCCAAATTCATAATTATTTCGCATGTGAAAACATACAAAATACATGAGATTACAAGAGGAATCAAAATATCATTTTCATTCACAGGACTGAAAAAATCAGAAAATGTTTTTTTTAATACTCCTCCAAAACAAGTGAATTTTTAAGTCTAATACTAATAGTAGAGGATGAGTGGCCAACGCCAGTCTTATATCGCTCTTTGAGACTTTCACTGTCACTGACCTACATTGTAGTCCTAGACCCAGATCCAGATCTAGTAACAGTTACTAGAAAATAGATCTAGTGCAAATTAATTTTCAGACTAAACTGAGCTGAGATCTCATTATCCCGTCCAAAGTTAGGTGCAAAAAATAAAATACAGGTAGATCGAGATCTAACTGTTAGGCCTAAAGGCTAAACTATCTTTTTTTATTATTAAATACAGTAAAAAAAAATAATAACAGATTAATCGTGGTCACACACAGTTGTAATGAAACTGTCTGTGGCTGACACTGACTGTGTCTGTCTGTGTTGACAAACACACCTTACCTTACCACAAATACTGGAAGAATGCTGTATTGCCTGAATTAGCAGTCGAGCTTCCAGGTCTATCTTCTTGTCAGCTTCATTCATGCTTCAATAAGTTTAAGGAGGCAGCGAGGCAAGTTGATGAAAATTGACTTCTTATATCTATTCTAATTAAGACTAAGACTAGAGTAGTGGGAATCATGCTTTAATCTTTCCACACAACATTCAATCACTCAGTCATAGTCACAGACACTGGGGCCTGTTGCATGAAAGGGTCTTTCGTAGAACCATTCTACGTAAGAACGAGATATCGCTCAACTGTTTCACAAAGCCGATTTGGGCGATACGAAGAATGGTCCTTGGAAAGACACCTCCAGACATGTCCTACGTAGGCATGATCTTCTTTGCACACCGCCCGCCACCGTCGGCATTGAGAGAAAATGCGTTTACGGCAAGCCACACTGACATATCACCTTTAAACATTTTTTGGTGTTGCACACTGATGCATTTTATCTGTGGCGCCAAGTTATTTTTGTATATGGGGGCTAGTTGTCATCAATTTCAGGTCGTCTTTTTGCACGGCAAGACGACCAAAAACGGATGTCATTTTAACTTCTCCGGGGGTAATGTAGGCCCAAATATTTTTTTAATATGTTTTCTTTTATCTTTTATTCTCCCTCCGTCCTATCCCCACACTATTTCCATTAATTTTTTTTTAAATATCGAAATGGGCGGCACTATCTCTCTGACCCCTCATGCTTTCTCATAATTAAACAACATGAAAACATTTTCTTTAAAAGAAATTATGTAAGGTAAAAAACTTTATTTATAACGTTCGGCAAAAAAAAACATGATACAAAACTTAAATGTTAAACATGGTAAATCAATTATTTATTTTTATTTCATTTTCATTATAATTATTATTTTTTTGCTGAGATTAATTTTAATCAATGAAAATTAATTGTCGGATTTGACAGATTATCAAAGAAAAGATTATGGAAATTCCATACGAAGAGGCGCATGGTAAATCAATTATTTATTTTTATTTCTTTTTCATTATAATTATTATTTTTTGCTGAGATTAATTTTAATCAATGAAAATTAATTGTCGGATTTGGGCTAACTAATTGTGATGTAAAAAAGTGAAACAAAACAAAAAATCTGCAGTAACAAAATAGCTAATTGAATTTAAGATACAGATTAGGCCTATATCTTACAAATCCATCACAATCATTACAAGTGAAGATAAGTTAATTAAAGAAAAGATTATGGAAATTCCATACGAAGAGGCGCATGGTAAATCAATTATTTATTTTTATTTCATTTTCATTATAATTATTATTTTTTTGCTGAGATTAATTTTAATCAATGAAAATTAATTGTCGGATTTGGGCTAACTAATTGAGATGTAAAAAAATGAAACAAAAAAAAAATCTGCAGTAACAAAATAGCTAATTGAATTTAAGATACAGATTAGGCCTATATCTTACAAATCCATCACAATCATTACAAGTGAAGATAAGTTCATTAAAGAAAAGATTATGGAAATTCCATACGAAGAGGCGCATTTTAAATCGTAGGGTATGCCCCTTTCGGCCCCTATGTAATGTTTAAGCAATAATGTAGTCTCTACTCCTCAACTTTGAAAAGTTGAACATATATATTTTTTATATTCTTACACCTTATATTCTTATATTAGCTTCCAGTGATCAACTTTAAAGATGACCTTTATGATCATTGTAATTTTTAGCATTATTTCTGTAATTAGTATTTTTCCATTCGGATTGCACACCCTTTTCTATGTTTTAATTATTATTGGAAAGTACTACTTTATCCACTTGGACATGTTTGCAGCAATTTTCATATTTTCCTTGTCTTCGGTTATTCATCATGTAAATGAGGTATGTTTATATACTCTAAACACTCACATTTGTATTTCTTGCGTTATGTCTGACAAATAAAATAAATAAATTAGATTTTTCACACGCAGCCTCTCATATTTTCCTTTTTATAGTCTCATGCAATCAGACACTGTTGATTTTGTTTACTCCATTCAAACCCTATTTTCACCTCAACAGATAACATATTAACGCATAATTTGCAAAATCATCATTATATATATGTATTCTATAAAAATACAGAATATTGAACTAATCAAATGTCGAATTTACTTAGTTAAATGGCTTAGTTAAATCAATTTTATGTCGGACAAGGGTCTCTTTCATTGAAATATCAATGAAAGGTGTCTCTAAAAGGACACCGTGTTCTAAATATGGGAAATACTGAAAATTTTGATTTTATCCAGTTATGTTTGTGAATCTTGATTTTTTTTCTCTTTTTACCTCATAAAGTAAGCTCCATACATAAATTCTACAATCAGTAATAAATAAAACATTATTTGATCCCCTTTTATTGAAATATATGATTTTATGAAAAGTCGTCATTCCGAAATAAAAGGTTCAGGTGACGATGAAGACTAAATATTTTTCCGATACTATCGATATCGAACGATGTCGCGGACTTGATAGACAAAATTGCCTTCGTGAAACGGAAAGCGCTGATTTGTCGCCAATCTTCCTATCTCGGAAGAATGGTCCTAGGACGTTCCTACGTATCGCTCATCTCGTCATGCAACAGGCCCCTGGTTCACTGCTACCATCCTGCCTGTGGAGAATCTACAGGTAGGACTATGCCTATGGTATGCCAATGCTGTATTGAGCACACACTTTGAAAAATCATTAAAATATCACTTTTGTGACCAAAATTACTAATTTCCATACAGTTGCAATTTAATTCTCATTAGTAACTTGGGAATAAGTTTTGTATTCACCAGAGCGCGCAAAAACTTGAATTTTTGGCATATTTTTGTGTACGCCCTCTATTGGTGGAAAGTAATATGGCAAGAAAAATTTCATTTTTCAATCTCTATTTTTAATTAAGAAAAAATAATTCAAAGAATTAAATTTACATAAGAGCCAAGTTATATGATTGATAGCTGTAATGGAAACTGACAGTGTAAGAAAATCAAGCATTTGTCCCATAGAAAAAGAAAAAATAAGGCAAACATTGCCACCCTTATTTTGCCACACATGGAGATGTAACTGAGACTGAGAGTGAGTGGTCACAGACGCAGTCAGTAGACTTGTCAGAATCATCATCACCGAGGAAATAAATCTCACTCGTAAACTGGTAGTGGTACCTTTATGACAGAATGGCAGATTATTGATGGGCTACTTCTCATTGACTTCACTACCCATGCTGCATGCATCTTCTAGAGACTAGTCTAACTCTAAATCTAACTAAGGCTAAGCTCCGCACAGCGCGGGTCTGTCGATTGCCTGGTCAACGTCGCGCGGGCCGGAGCCCCGCCCCAGCCGCCTTAGATCATGGTGCCTCAGACTGCCTAAACCAGTTGAGTAACTTAGGGTGCTAAGCCTAAGCCCGTTAATTCTCCAGGCTCGACAGAGCCAGGATCCAGATGAATAAAATTCTGGTGGGTTGACATAACTTTAAGTATTTTACATTTGGTAGGAATAAAATTTAGGAATAAATTTTGGCGATTGATACTCACTTGCAGTAGTTTGTTACATCCAATACTACAGAAATCAAGCAAATAGGAGAGAGAAGACTGTGATCAAGTGAGCTCGATCGTGTGACGTACGTGCGTGCGAATGCTATAACCGGATCCGGGAAGCATTCCAATGCTACAAATATCAATGACGATTGTTATAAGCTACTAAAATCGACGCATTTGATTGGGTCAGAGCAAATTTTCCAGTGGAAATCGATAATAATGTATTTCATGAAACATTTCCCCGATATGAAAAGCAATATTTTGTGATCATCATTTCCTCATTATATATGATGCACGATCAACTCGAGAGATAACTCTTCATGACCAAAATATATTTACATGTATGTTCCCATTTATTCCGGGCCCCGTCTTACAAAGAGTTACGATTTATGCAATCAATCGTAAGTCTATGGAAATCCATCATTCAATGTCATAATTTTTTATACAGAATGAACACACCAAATTGTCAAGAAATCAATGAATTTATGGTAATATAATCTAGAAAAGTTTTTGAACAATTAACATGCATTTTCTCTGTTGACTTTGCTGGCTTTCCATAGTTGCAATTGATCCGATCAATCACAGCTCTTTGTAAGACTGGCCCAAGGTCGTCAATGCATGCTTTCATTTCATATCGCGCTTCTATCTCACTTTTTTTTAAAGTTAGATATCATAGGCCTATAGAGTGAAATACGCTGCTGATGATTACCGAAAGTGCATAAAATGTCACGTTTTAGGTCTAAATATAAAAGTTTTTATATTTCGAAAAATTCATTGAATAGGGCCTATATAAAATTAGGAGGAATTTTGTGATACTTAACTGCATTTCGCATAACAAAATGATGAAACATCCGTTTGAACTTCCAAGCTTATAGGGGCGCACCTTTAGATATCCAGGGGGGGGGGGGCTGGAAGTTGAAAAAACTTGTCTTGCTATGTTGAGCAAAAAAAAATTTGACTCACCATATCAGAGTAAAAAAAAAACTTGGTCCACTGACAAATTATCTGAAAGGTGCAAAAAAAAAAACTTTCTCAATGGAGAAAGGAAAAAGACTTTGCTCAAAGAAGAAAGGAACCATTGCCTCAACCCAAACTTCCAGCCCCCCCCCCCGGGTCTCAATGATGCGTCCCTTTATGGCCGAACATAAATGAGAAACTTCTCACCCGAGAGTTTGGTTGGTACATGAAGCTATTCATGGTTGGTATATAGGCATGCTTCTATCATGGCTCTGGGAAGGGGGGGGGGGGGGGTACTGCTGTACATAGGCAGCACCCCCTGGAATTCTGGTGTGCCAAAATGGAGAACTATATAACCAAAATTATCTTCATTTTGTCGTGAAACACTTTTTTTTGCCTGTCAAATTTCTTGGGACCAAAATGACCTTCAATATTTGTTTGTAGTGACCCCCCTCCCCCACTTTTCTTTTTTAACTTTATATATATATATATATATATATATATATATATATATATATATATATATATATATAGCTTATCAAATTAACATCAGCACTCCCTGTAAAAAAAATCGTTCCCAGGGCCCTGGCCTAATAATATAAAGGCCTTGTTTTGGAGGTGGGATCGAGTCAGATCCGTGTGTCCCGAATCTATATTATAAACTAGAGTCAGATTTCACATTTTGGGGAGCGGTTTGTGACAAAAATTAGCTTAATTCATTCTGGAACATTCTGAAACATGTTTGGGGGGGGGGGGGGGATGACCATGCATGGTCGTAAGCAGAATTTTTTTCTGGGGGGACGCGTAAAATATTTTCAATGAAACTCAGTCAAAAGCGAGGGAGCCGAAGCGACCAGCTTGCCATTGTGACGCTTTTGCATTTTCTAAGTTGATATTGAAAGGTTTCGTGCGCACTTATGGTTAATTTTGTTAATTTTTTCAGTAAAAAATGTTATTCATTTTTTTTTTTGGGGGGGGGTAACTGCCCCTCCCCCCCCCCCCCCCATCGCTGCGTACGGCCATGGGGATGAATGATCCAACTTTTGTTCTCTGTGAGGATTTTTTTTTTAATAAGTTTTTGAGGGGGGCAATTGCATGATGAGTTTTAAAAAAATTTCGAGGGCCAGACATGACAATATAGGCAATTTTTTTTTAACTGCAAGCGAGCGAGCAAATATTTTTACCCAAGAATGTAATCTTTTAATGTATTTTTGAAACAGATTTTGACATAATATATATATATATATATCGAATTCACTCTTTTTCTTTCATGGTCCTTATGCCCCACATCTGCATGCCAGCGGGGGTAGACTGCACTTTTCTAAAAATGTTAGCTTTATTTCTACAACGAGGCTAAGTATTACGTACATGGACGAGATCAATGCGAGCACGAAGCGCGAGCTGTTTTTTTTTTCCTAATTGACCTGAAAATTAAAATTTTTGAGATATTTTTGTCGGTTCAGGGTTATTACCTTTTTATACTCTCTTTTAGATTTTGATTCTCATTTCTTTTAGAATTTCTCCGCTTACTTAACATCACAATTCGGGATCAAGAATACTGACAAAAAAATGAAGTGACATTCAAAAGGGTGGTAAAATAAACGGGGCACGTACACCCACTAGCGTACCTACGGGGGGGGGGGGCAGAGGGGGCAGTCTGCCCCCCCCCCCTGACGAGCTTGAAGACCTTTATTGCCCCCCTTGACGAGCTTGAAGACCTTTTTTTTTTTTTTTTTGGCTTGTCAAATTTTTTGGCGGACGGTTTTGCCCCCACTGTGAAAAATCCCAGGTACGCCACTGCGTACACCCCAAGCGCTTGGTTGTGGGGAGGGGTAAATTTTAAAAAGATGATATCATGTATATTAAAATTACATTAACACGTTATTTTTTTTTCAGCCTGGATTTTTTTATTTCTCCATGGCTCTATGCAATGTACCGGCTTCTAATGATATCTTAAAGGAATGGTTTCATTCGATAACAATAATATACATATATATATAATTTACAATATACAAGTATTTTCAGAGACAAAAAAATTGTCATCATGCGTATAATATACGACAATCAATGTTACCATTGATAAAACACACCATTCCCCACCTGAAATGTGGATATATATCCCCACTCTCACCCTCACCCCGTGATCGATATAGGCCTACCCATGAATGAGTCCCTTATTATGGGAATCGCTACCATCACGATGATATTCATATTATCATCATTATTATCACTATGATGATGATAATAATAATGATACTACTACTAGTATGGTAGTAGTAGTAATATAATAATAATAATAATAGTATTAGTATTGATCAAACTTGTCATATGATTCATTGTATTAAAATATGATGTTCGACCTTAACTTATTGGGGGGGGGGGGGGATGATAACACAGGCCAGCCCCCATGTGAAATATATTAGGGGGTATATCCCCCACCCCTGGGATCGGCACCCATGCTGCTTCCCCCTTTTTGGGCATTCACAATATTTCTCGTAAATTCATAATAAAAAATAAATAATTTCGGCATTTGAGCTCGAGAAAAAGTCTTAATAGTTTGATTTGAAATTGATTAAACATCAAAGGGAGAAACACCCCCCCCCCATAACCGGTTACACTTCGTAATTCCAAAGGTTCTTCATTCCGAAGGTTCGTAATTCCGAAACACGTAAATTGCCTATACCTCGATGTTCGTTAATCCGAAAAACGAAAAGGGGTTCGTTAATCCGAACATTTGTGGCATTATTCCGAACGTTCGATAATCCGAAAACGAAATAAGGTTCGTTGTTCCGAAGGTTCGATAATCCGAAAACGAAATAAGGTTCGTGGTTCCGGAGCCTTTCGTTAATCCGAAAACGAAATAAGGTTCGTTGTTCTGGAGGTTCGTTAATCCGAAAACGAAATAAGGTTCGTTGTTCCGAAGGTTCGTTAATCCGAAAACGAAATAAGGTTCGTTATTCCGAAGTTTCGTTAATCCGAAAACAAAATAAGGTTCGTAAATCCGAAAAATGAAAACCGGGAAAGCAGAGGCAGAGGCAAGTGGGGGGGGGGGGGAACACCGTTGCTGTTCAATTTTTATGAGGATGGGAATGCAAGGGCGATCGAACGAATTTTCGTTTGGGTGGCAAAGCCAAAAATGAAACTCATACGTCAAAATGGGCACTTTGGTAATATTTTCACCTTGAGATTATCATCTGCGTGAAGTCATTGTGTGTTTTATAGTAATTAAGTAGAGAAAAGCCTTTTTGAAGTGACTTTTGATTATGGAAAGATGTATATTAAGGCTTTATTTTTCGCGAACTAAGAGTATGAACGTGGGTTGGAAAAAAATTTAAAGCTGAAGTTCTAAAACTCGTTTTGGGGGTCAATTATTCTTAAAATGGCATTATTGCGAGGTGTTGCGAGCGTGAATCACAAGCTAAAATAAGGGCTTTTCAAATGGAGTTTAAAGGGAGAATCACTAGCGTACCTACGGGGGGGGGGGGCAGGGGGGGGCACTCTGCTCCCCCTGACGAGCCACAACCCATACAAAAGACATATACCTGCCCCCCCCCTGACGAGCTTAAAATACATTTTTTGCTCCCCCTGACGAGCTTGAAGACCTTTATTGCCCCCCCCCCCCCTGATGAGCTTGAAGACCTTTTTTTTTTTGCTTGTCAATTTTTTTCTGGTACGAAAACCTTCATTTTTTCACTGAAGACCTTTTTTTTTTTTTTTTTTTTTTTTGCTTGTCAAATTTTTTGGCGGCCGATTTTGCCCCCCCCCCCCCTGTGGAAAATCCTAGGTACGCCACTGGGGAGAATCTATTTCATTTGTGCTAACTAAGCTGCCTAATGACACAAAGTTGTTCAGTTAGATAGTCTGCACGGGTAATCAGAATGGCTGAGAGAAGTTTTCTTTATAAAAAAAATGTTAAGAAACTTATGAGAAAAAAAAATCCGAGCAGGTTTCTGCTAAAGATGTGCATCTAACTGAAAAATTAACACGAGCGCAAAACGCGAGCTTAAATATACTGACCAGAAAGGGAACATGTTAAAGAGTGCATTTAGTGACCTCTTTATGATACATATTTCACCAATCGAATAATTGAGAGTGCGAAGCGCGAGCTGAAAATTTGAAATATTCCAGCCTGAAAACTAATCTAAAATGTATACTTTAAAAAGAGTATTTTATTTCGAAAAAAAATTTTTGAAAAAAGCGAATTTCCCATTTTGGAAAAATTGCATTTCCCTGTTTTTTTTTTCTTTTTTGGGGTACAAGTGCCCCCTGCACCCCCCTGGCGGATCCAACTTTCGCCAATAGGGGGGGGGGCGAAATTTTTTTCACCCATATTTTCCCCGATCGGCAGCTCAAAGTTGATTTTTGTTTGTTTCTTTGAAAGGGTAGTCCTAACAGGCAATAATTAGCTTTATTCTTATAAAATAAAGTAAATATTTAATAACATCATAAGCCCTTTTTAAATAATGCGAGCGCGAAGCGCGAGCTATATTTTTTCATATGATGGGCAATATGTTTTGTGATCTTCAAAACGAGATGCCTATGTAACTAGATAATAACTGTGAGCAGTGGCGTACCGTGGGCAGTACTGACCGTGGGTCACGGTATTGGGGGGGGGGGGGGGGAGGGCACCATCAAAAATTTTGAGTCACTTAATTAGTGAACGCGCAAAGCGCGCTCAGTTGCCAGGTATATTATACTGACCGAATAGAGACATTTTATAAGGAAAGTGCCATTAAATGGATATGTATCTCACTGATCAAATAATGCGAGCGCGTAGCGCGAGCTAAGATTTTTTAATATTCAGACCTAAAAGGGGACATTGTAACTAATTTTTTGTAATCATGATGCGTACCTGTGTCGCTAAACAATGCGAGCGTGAAGCGCGAGCTGAAATTTTTGTATATATTGACCCCAAACGGAGATTTTAAGGACTATATCTTACGAATCCATTAAGAGTATACATATATCTCACAATTGTCATCTAATGCGAGTGCCAAGCGCTTGCTGATTTTGTTAGAATCAAATCTAAACACATGAAGCACTTGTAGTCATTGTAATCATGAATAAAATACGCATCTCACTACTCAAATATTGCGAGCGCGAAGCGCGAGCTGAAAATTTAGGAAATTCAGACCTGAAGAGGGGCATACTAAGGCTTGTTTGCAGGAATTAACTAGGACCATACATATTTCACTAAACCAAATGATACGAGCGCAAAGCGCGAGCTGAAAATTTTTGATATTCAGATCAGAAAAAGGGTCGGACTGATTTTAGGAATTCATGGAGAGCAGACCTATCTCACCAATCCACTAATGCGAACGTAATAACGGACAGGAAATGTTTTATATTAAGGCCTTAAAGGGGAATCCAGCCTTGGCCATAAAATGTTGTGTTGGGAAGGAGAAAAATAAATTAAACAGAATGGTGAAAGTTTGAACGAAATCGGACAAGCAATAAGAAAGTTATAGCTGCTTTAAAATTGAGATCACTAATACTATGTAGATTTCAAATTGGCAACTGAGGAAGTAAATTATGACAAGGGGCAAGGACAACTTTCCCATAGGCCATGTACTTTATTATCAGGGATTTGTGGTTTTCTCCCAAGCAGTGGCGTAACTACGGGGGGCATGGGGGGGCACGTGCCCCCCCCCCCCCTATCGGCTGTCCCCCCAAAAAAAACGGGAAAAGGAGAAAAAGAGGGAGAAAAGAAGAGAAACGTAGTGGGAAAGAAGAAATTATTGTTCATCATAATGTTATATTATATTTATGTTATGTTATATTACAGAAGAAACATTGTTATGATAACTTTATGCTATGTCTTCATTGTTCCGGGCTGTTCGTTTATGCTGCAACGCCACCTTCAGGGCACACACATCTCCATTGTTTAAATCTTTGAAATTACTTAAATTTGCAGATATTCTTTCCAAAGGCACATCTTTATTTATGTATAAATTGAAATATTCCATGTTACCAGATACTTTTTATGACAATTTTCATTTGAACTCCGATTATCACTCAATTAATACAAGAAAAAGGGTTGACTTTCGTCTTCCAAAATTTACAAATTCTTTTTTACAAAATAGATGAATTAGATTTCAGGGATAAAAAAAATGGAATTCTCTAAACAGTGATTTAAAGGGTACTTCGAATTACATTTCATTCAAAAATAAATTAAAGAGCACAATACTTGCCACTTATTGATATATTCAAATTATGCTGAATGATTCTGATTATTTCTTTAATGTTAATTAATTCTTAAGTTTTCGTATGAATTTATTGTTATATTTCTATCGTTATTTATGTTATTTTTTTTTTGTATCTCATGTAATTGTATATTCATTGCATTTCATTATTTTGTATGTCGAGGGTTGCTTGTTTACAAGTTTTTAATTTTTTTTTGCAATCCTGGTATTTTATGTACTACGTTGTTTATATATATTATTGTAACTTGATTTTTATCTTATACCAAATAAATGTTAATCTGAATCTGATTTCCTGGTGCTCGCACTGTCCTGTTGTATTAAAACCTCAAGTTTTCAAGTCAATATACACCAAATATATTTCCTCGCACTTTGAGTTGTTATTGTTTTATGTAGTGACATATGCTTCTTTTTCATGATTGCCCCATGTTAAAGGGGAATCCAACCCAAATAAAAACTTGTTTTTATAAGGAAAAGAAAAATCAGACAAGTTGATAGGTGAAAGTTTGAACAATATTGGACAAAAAACAAGAAAGTTATGAAATTTTTAATGTTGTAAATATTGGTAATCACTATACCCATGGAGACTTCAAATTGGCCGCATATGGGATGTCATAGTGATGTAAGGCAAGGACTACTCTTCCATGTACTCCAATACATACTATGGCTAAAATGTCATTTTTCCCAAAAGTTTTATTTCAAATTATATTTTTCTTTCATGAGGACATAAAACAATATACTACCTGGGTTATATTTAGATTACTGCCCCAGGTGAATGGGTACTTAGGAGCAGTGGCGTACTGTGGGTCACGGTATTGGGGGGGGGGCACCAGCAAAAATTTTGAGTCACTTAGTGAGCGCGCGAAGCGCGCTCAGTTGCCAGGTATACTAGTCTACAACTGTAGACCCACATCTGCAGTGTGTGTATCACAGCTGATTCAAGGAGTCTGCATAGCAGACTAGGTCTACTAGAGCCTGCAGATCTGGGTCTACAACTTGTTTGACCAATGTACACGAAACGTCTACACAAGGCGGAGCTTGCTGAAACCCTCCGTTGCCAGTAGATACCATGATTGACAGCAGATTTGTGGAAGTAGGGGCAAGAGAGGGATTAGGATCCAGCTGTTCTGACCATTTCTTATCTTATAAAGTCAAAAAGGGGCCTAAGCTTTCGATCCTAGCAGAATCTTCGACGAAGATTCTGCTAGGATCGAAAGCTTAGGCCCCTTTTTGACTTTATAATTTACTCCATTGGCTCTCTTTTATTAGATAAGCAGTTTTCAGCAGCTTCTTTTTGCCATTTCTTATCTTGTGGAATGTAAACAAATAGGGTATACTCCTCTTTCACTTTTGGGGCTTGCTACATACACATAGGATCCATATACATGCATAGATACATATATGAATGTACTTGAGTAGTCAGGAGATGGAATGGTTTGGATGATAGGTCCATGATGATACCAAAGTCTGTAATAGCTCATGGTTATAATAGCATATAGGGCATATTTTGAAACATTTTTTGTTACAGCAAGGAACGTGTATGGAACTAATACAGTATATGAATGAGTAGAAGATGCCCTGATCACCCCCCCCCAGGTCTTTTATAAGTGACATGGAATAAACCTTGTCTTTTTCTTTCTTTCTCTTCCTTTCTTTCCTTTTTTTCTTTTTTCCTCTTTTCATTCTTCTTGATTTTTTTTTCTTTTCCTCTTTTCTTCTCTTTTGTTTTCTTTCTTTTTTCTCTCTTCTTTTTCTCTTTATATCTTCCTTTCTTTCCTTTCCTTTCTTCCTTTTTCTTTCTTTCATTCATTCATTTTTTCCTTCCTTTTTTTTCATTTTTATCTCTTTCTCTCTCTCTCTCTCTTTCTTTCTTTCATTCTTTCCCTTCCTCCTCCTTTCTTATTTTTTCTAATTTTATTTTCATTTTTATTTCATTTGCTCTCTCATTCTTCTTCCTTTCCTCCAATGTCCTGTTTTTTTTAATGTTATTTATCATCCTACGTGTATCTTTATCATTTCTACAATATAATGGAACTGATTGATTAAAGGACAAGTCCACCCCAACAAAACTTGATTTGAATAAAAAGAGAAAAATTCAACAAGCATAACACTGAAAATTTCATCAAAATCGGATGTAAAATAAGAAAGTTATGACATTTAAAAGTTTCGCTTCATTTCACAAAACAGTTTGATATGCACATCTCGGTCGGTATGCAAATGAGGGAACTGATGACATCACTCACTCACTATTTCTTTTGTATTTTATTATATGAAATGTGAAATATTTTTATTTTCTTGTCATTGTCATGGTGAAATGAAGTTTCATTCCTCCCTGAACACGTTTAACATGTTATGCTTCAGGCAAAGAGGTCCTAATCATCAAATTCGTAAAAATTGAAATATTGTGTAATTCAAACAATAAAAAACGAAAGAAATATTGAGTAAGTGAAATCATCGACTCTCTCATTTGGATGTAACTGGCTCGTTCATATAACTATTTTGTTAAAAATAAGCGAAACTTGGAAATGTCATAACTTTCTTATTTTACATCCGATTTTGATGAAATTTTCAGCATTGTGCTTGTCTGATCTTTCCCTATTGATTCAAATCAACATTTTTCTGAGTACTCAGATAAGATATGACTTGTTCTCCTTTCTTATACCCTCTTTATTTCTTCCCCTTCCTTTCCTTCTTGTTATCTTTTCTTTCTCTTTCTCTTTGTCTCTTTTCTTCTTTTCCGTTCCTTCTTCTTACATCTTAATAAATTAAGTTTTGTTTGCCCTGCCATTAGCATTTAGTTTCACATTTTCTTTATAATTCTATTCTTTCGACTTCAATGTTTCCTTCTTCATTAAGCCTATTGTGAATGTTTTGATGTTTTGTTTTATGGCTAATATCAAATAAAGATAAATTATATATATTTCATTTACAGATGAGATTCAGACATCCCCATTGCACATGAAATACAGGGGCCGCGGAAGCGGGGGGGGGGGGGGGGGTGACCCCACTTTCAAAGCCGTGTACATAATCGTAAAAATGACCATATGATTGTGATTTTTTGCGTCATCAGCCCCCTCCCCCCCTACTTTGAAAACCATTTCCACGGCCCCTGAAATATACACTGTTCATCATCACACCGGACACCTCGGGCCCACCCTGGATCCGCCTATGAAATGCATTTTTTTTTTAGAAGAAGTAGCATACACTACAGCAGTGGCGTACCTAGGATTTTCCACAGGAGGGGAAAATTTGCCCGCCAAAAAATTTGACAAGCAAAAAAAAAAAAGAAAGAAAAGGTCCTCAATCGAAAATAAAGGTTTTCGTACCAGAAAAAATATTGACATGCAAAAAAAAAGAAAAAGGCCTTCAAGTTTGTCAGGGGGGGGGCAATAAAGGTCTTTCAAGCTCGTCAGGGGGGGGGCAGGGATATGTCTTTTGTATGGGTTGTGGCTCGTCAGGGGGGGGGGGCAGATTGCCCCCCCCCCCGTAGGTACGCTAGTGCACTACAGCCAATATAACTGGTAAGCACATATTTAACAGACAACAAAAAAAAATTACCTACTTTCCACAATTCAAATCCAACAAATTAATATTTTGAAACAAAATAAGTATCCTTCAAAGCAATGGGGCATAGTACATGTAAGCAGTTTGCACTAATGAGTAAAGCATCAAGGCATATAGCTCCCGGGCATACCAATATGCAACTTTCACATCTTTGGCATCGACATTGCATGTGTTGACAAAGCTAATTATTTTCATATTCAGTTCATTCAGCAGGATTGGCTGATTTAAATCACGTTGATTTTAATCGCGATTTAAATCACTGTGATCATTTTTTTCAAATCATTGATTTAAAGGTCATATCCACCCCAGAAAAAAAGAGTTTAATTGAATAAACATAGAGAAAAATCAAACAAGAATAACGCTGGAAACTACATCAAAATCGGATGTAAAATAGTTTATGATAACATTTTAAAGTTTCGCTTATTTTTCACAAAACAGATGGGTGTTTTATAAAGCTGTTCGTAAGTTAAGAGCGACTTTAAGAACGATTTGAGATCCTTTCTTGTGGTAAATTGTATATACATTGGCGATGGTTTATCGCGTAAGAAGTGTTCACCAGTCGTTCTTTAAGTCGCTCTTAACTTGTGAACAGCTTTATGAAACGGCCCCCAGTTATAATGACAATTCAGTGATATGAAAATTAGAGAGTCGATGATGGCACTCACTATTGCTTTTGCATTTTTACTGTTTGAATTATACAACATTTCAATTTTTACGAATTTAACAAATACCGGTAGGACCCTCTTGTTTGAACTACAAAATGTTAAAACAATGTAATCCCACATGGTCAGGGAGGAATGATTTTTTTTCAAAAAAATATTTCATATTTCACATAATAAAAAAAAAAAAAAAATTAGTGATGTCATCGCCCTAATTTGCATACCGACAAGGATTTGCATATAACCACGGTTTTGTGAAATTAAGCAAAAATTTTAAACGTCATTACTTTCTTCTTTTAGATCGGATTTTGATGAAATTTTCAGCGTTATGCTTGTCTGATTTTCTCTTACTATTCAAAGCAGCTTTTTGTTGGGGTGCATGACTTTTCCTTTAAATCACTTCCATTGAAACATGTACAAATTATTTGGGATTTTTTATTGTTTGTGGCAGTTTTACTTTTTAAATTAAAAAGAGAAAGATTTTACCAACTTTATATCATGAGAACAGGAATAAATCCTTCATATCTACTCAGAACAATTGAAACCAAATCAATGAAATCAAGTCAATCTTGCAAAACCAAAGATGAACATGTAGCCTACATTATATGCGACCCCTACTCAACTTGTATGTATGAGTAGACTTTGTTAATAGTAAAACAAATTTCTTGTTTCTTTATGTCAAAATTCAAAAGTGTTTTAGAGGGCAGTTTTCAAGAAAGTAAAGGAACTCTGAACTTATTAGGCTGAATCTCAACATGATAGATTTTTGCCAGGATGGGTTATAACCATGGATCCTATACTAGAAAAAGCCTGTTCAGACATTCTGAGTAGGATTGTGCTTCATTCAGCCAGTTCACTGAAAAAGGTTCAGTAATTAAGTACATGTACATTTATTTTAAAATATGTATGAATGTTCTTGGCAAAGGGCACTAACATGACTAAATCATAACAACTATACATTTTAGTGCCCTTTGCCAAAATGATTTATGTTTGTACATTTTTAAGTGAATATTTTGAATTGAGTACAATAAAAGTAAAAATCGGCAACGTCCCTGCTTACCCAATACACCGATATTTTAACATTTCTATTCCTTTACATGTTCCTGTATTCAAATAAATAGGCCGACACAGTAGTATAAGGGAACCCGTTTTCTTATTTTAGCAAAACTGCTGCTAAAATACTAGTTTTCCAGTTTATTGTAAACGAAATCATTTAAATCAACTTGCAAGTTTGTCAAAACTTTGCAAGCCAATGCTTTGAAACAGTCAAATAGTTCCAACTATGGCTCAAAGAAGAACTTAAAGGAATTGTCCAGGCTGGAGAAATTATGATACATGTATCAATAAATAAAGTAAAATTCACAGAGTAAAATACTGAAATTTGATCAAAATCGGATAACAAATAACAAAGTTATTGAATTTTAAAGATTTCTTTTCGATTATTCCGGTAAAACATTTCTAGGCATGTCTTCATGAATATCCGTTAGTTGGGCTTATGATGGCATATCTCCACTTGTTCTTTTGATTATGATTATGTGAAATTAGGTTTATTAAAAAGGAATTTACCAAGAACTAAAAACAATTGAATTGGCAACTAATTAAGTACATTAGTTATTTATTGCCGCAACTTATTTCATCATAATCGAGACACATTATTTACACATGTATAAAAAAAAATGAAACAATTATGATTTCATGTTATAAGAAAAAGGAAAGAGGGGATGTGACATCATTAACCCACCAAATGAACATTCATGACGATGTAAATATAACTGTTTTCACAAAATACTGATAAACTTTAAAATACAATAACTTTGTTATTTGTCATCCAATTTTGGTGAAATTTTCATCATTTTACTCTATTTATTTAGATCTGAATATTTTCAGCCCGGTCCATTCCTTTAAGGTTGATACAAACAAAAATAAATGCAGTCGGTCAAAGCTTTGAAAGCCAATGCTTTGAAACAGTCGTTCCAACTGTGGCTCAAAGAACATGCAACTTGGGGTTAAAACAAACAAAAGATAAATGCAGTTTTCTTTAACATGTATGATCTTCAATCCTTGACCTGAAAATAAAATTTAAAAAATATATCTCTTTGGAGAACTTCAATCTCTGAGTCATGGAATTCTTCCAAATAAACTGATCCTCATTAAATACCAAGAGCTTTGAAAATGAGCACCAACTTTGCATGTTTGCAGCATTAGCTGTACCAAGACAGTTCCTTTGAACCAATAAGTAGAAGCTCTCTACATGTACTTTAGACACAGCAGAAAATGTCAGCTTCTTTATGGCTTTAATATTTTCTATAAATTATATTTTGACTGGATTTGATTATGAAATAGTTAAGAATAATTTTGGTGGTGAAATGCATAATTTTAAAATTGATGTCAGTGTGAAGGGTTATATTTTGGGTGTTTGCACTTTGTTAAAAAAAATTTGTTAGAAAAAATCAGATTGAAATTTTTAAAAATCTGATTTAAATCAAATAGATCCGAGGTTTATATAAAAAAATTGCCAACATTTTCATTCAGCATACTTTTGAGTTTGAAAGTACCTGATTATCACATACATTATGGCTGGCATAAAAACACTTTTAATACAAAGGTGAACAAATGTTGCTGGGCATGACAACTTACACAAGGCTAATTAAGGCTAATTAATATCAAACTGAGCTAACATAACAGTAAAACAGGTTGAATACAGTAGCATGGAGAAGTGACTACAAATACAAGGTCCAATCAAGAAACTATGGTTAGAAGTTAATTCCAAACAGGAACAAAATAAAACATAGCTATCCTGTTTGATTAAAAGTATGATAGTTTACAAACTTACAATCGTGAAATTTAAGATTTTCATTTTGTAAACTATCATATTTAATATTTAAGTTCTGAATTTTATGAGAATGGTGTTTTTGAGTTTGATATTTTGGGTTTTAAGTACCATATGATAAATGTTTTAAGGAATACTGGTTTAATTTACAAACTTAAGCTTAGTTTGCTTCATAAAAATCTGATAACTTTATACCATTCCATGATTTTCTCTTATTTAAAATATTGCAATACCAATGTAACCTCATATGAATTGGACTCAATATTCAAAAGAAATGTTTAAGAATAATTACCTATTCTAATAGCACCATCCGCACCTTTATTTAATAAGCGAGATCTCACAATATGTATCTATAAGTTCAAGAAGAGGTAGTTGTTACCCATGTAGTTTTCAGATCTTTTTCAATGCAATAATCAAGTTCATAACCATAATACCCGTTCTTCCAATAAATTTCATTTATGATCTATTAGGTCTATAGTCACGAAGCTGAGTTATGTAGGTCCCAAACAATGGAATGAGATTCCCCAAATAATAACTAATTCACAATTTATATATTCTTTTAGAAAACAGTATTCAAATTTTCTAGTAAATTATTATTAATTCTCACACATGATATCAATGCATACTTGTAACGTATCTACCCCCCTCAACTCGTGTTTTTTTTCTCCTTTTTATATACACTATTAACTATAATGATATGATATTCTGTTTTGTATTAATGTTGTTTTGTTTTTACTATGTTTTGGCGAGCCTCACATGTTTCTTATTACCTTCATGGGAAGCCACGCAATTTATTTTTATTATCTAATCACATTATTTGATGTTTCCTTGTATTTTTATCCTATTTGCGAAATAAAGATTGAATTGAATTGAATATATATATAGAGCTATGATAAAACCATCCACTATTTTGGGCCATGGAGCAAGGTTTTGGCCATACATGCAGCTGCTCAGTGGAATGTCATAATGTAAACACTGTCTGATGGCCTGAGCGAGGGTATTACATAATAACCCTGCTCATGGCTCTGTTGTTAAAGTAGGGGATTATCTATACTCCTCAGTGGTCATAAAATTTGGTTTACAGACAGATGAAGTTATCCAATGAAAGCTCTCTGAAATTTTGGGTGGGTGGGACTTATTTTGACCGTGGGAACAAGATTTCCAAAGAAGAAGCAGACTCTGAAATGGCTCGCTTCGCTCGCCCTTTCAGGCTGGTTTCGCAAACCAGCTGCAGATCCCACTTCACGAGCCATTCAGAGTCTGCATAGCAGACTAAGGTATACTAGTCTACAACTGTAGACCCACATCTGCAGTGTGTGTATCACAGCTGATTCAAGGAGTCTGCATAGCAGACTAGGTCTACTAGAGCCTGCAGATCTGGGTCTACAACTTGTTTGACCAATGTACACGAAACGTGTACACAAGGCGGAGCTTGCTGAAACCCTCCGTTGCCAGTAGATACCATGATTGACAGCAGATTTGTGGAAGTAGGGGCAAGAGAGGGATTAGGATCCAGCTGTTCTGACCATTTCTTATCTTATAAAGTCAAAAAGGGGCCTAAGCTTTCGATCCTAGCAGAATCTTCGACGAAGATTCTGCTAGGATCGAAAGCTTAGGCCCCTTTTTGACTTTATAATTTACTCCATTGGCTCTCTTTTATTAGATAAGCAGTTTTCAGCAGCTTCTTTTTGCCATTTCTTATCTTGTGGAATGTAAACAAATAGGGTATACTCCTCTTTCACTTTTGGGGCTTGCTACATACACATAGGATCCATATACATGCATAGATACATATATGAATGTACTTGAGTAGTCAGGAGATGGAATGGTTTGGATGATAGGTCCATGATGATACCAAAGTCTGTAATAGCTCATGGTTATAATAGCATATAGGGCATATTTTGAAACATTTTTTGTTACAGCAAGGAACGTGTATGGAACTAATACAGTATATGAATGAGTAGAAGATGCCCTGATCACCCCCCCCCAGGTCTTTTATAAGTGACATGGAATAAACCTTGTCTTTTTCTTTCTTTCTCTTCCTTTCTTTCCTTTTTTTCTTTTTTCCTCTTTTCATTCTTCTTGATTTTTTTTTCTTTTCCTCTTTTCTTCTCTTTTGTTTTCTTTCTTTTTTCTCTCTTCTTTTTCTCTTTATATCTTCCTTTCTTTCCTTTCCTTTCTTCCTTTTTCTTTCTTTCATTCATTCATTTTTTCCTTCCTTTTTTTTCATTTTTATCTCTTTCTCTCTCTCTCTCTCTTTCTTTCTTTCATTCTTTCCCTTCCTCCTCCTTTCTTATTTTTTCTAATTTTATTTTCATTTTTATTTCATTTGCTCTCTCATTCTTCTTCCTTTCCTCCAATGTCCTGTTTTTTTTAATGTTATTTATCATCCTACGTGTATCTTTATCATTTCTACAATATAATGGAACTGATTGATTAAAGGACAAGTCCACCCCAACAAAACTTGATTTGAATAAAAAGAGAAAAATTCAACAAGCATAACACTGAAAATTTCATCAAAATCGGATGTAAAATAAGAAAGTTATGACATTTAAAAGTTTCGCTTCATTTCACAAAACAGTTTGATATGCACATCTCGGTCGGTATGCAAATGAGGGAACTGATGACATCACTCACTCACTATTTCTTTTGTATTTTATTATATGAAATGTGAAATATTTTTATTTTCTTGTCATTGTCATGGTGAAATGAAGTTTCATTCCTCCCTGAACACGTTTAACATGTTATGCTTCAGGCAAAGAGGTCCTAATCATCAAATTCGTAAAAATTGAAATATTGTGTAATTCAAACAATAAAAAACGAAAGAAATATTGAGTAAGTGAAATCATCGACTCTCTCATTTGGATGTAACTGGCTCGTTCATATAACTATTTTGTTAAAAATAAGCGAAACTTGGAAATGTCATAACTTTCTTATTTTACATCCGATTTTGATGAAATTTTCAGCATTGTGCTTGTCTGATCTTTCCCTATTGATTCAAATCAACATTTTTCTGAGTACTCAGATAAGATATGACTTGTTCTCCTTTCTTATACCCTCTTTATTTCTTCCCCTTCCTTTCCTTCTTGTTATCTTTTCTTTCTCTTTCTCTTTGTCTCTTTTCTTCTTTTCCGTTCCTTCTTCTTACATCTTAATAAATTAAGTTTTGTTTGCCCTGCCATTAGCATTTAGTTTCACATTTTCTTTATAATTCTATTCTTTCGACTTCAATGTTTCCTTCTTCATTAAGCCTATTGTGAATGTTTTGATGTTTTGTTTTATGGCTAATATCAAATAAAGATAAATTATATATATTTCATTTACAGATGAGATTCAGACATCCCCATTGCACATGAAATACAGGGGCCGCGGAAGCGGGGGGGGGGGGGGGGGGGTGACCCCACTTTCAAAGCCGTGTACATAATCGTAAAAATGACCATATGATTGTGATTTTTTGCGTCATCAGCCCCCCCCCCCCTACTTTGAAAACCATTTCCACGGCCCCTGAAATATACACTGTTCATCATCACACCGGACACCTCGGGCCCACCCTGGATCCGCCTATGAAATGCATTTTTTTTTAGAAGAAGTAGCATACACTACAGCAGTGGCGTACCTAGGATTTTCCACAGGAGGGGAAAATTTGCCCGCCAAAAAATTTGACAAGCAAAAAAAAAAAAGAAAGAAAAGGTCCTCAATCGAAAATAAAGGTTTTCGTACCAGAAAAAATATTGACATGCAAAAAAAAAAGAAAAAGGCCTTCAAGTTTGTCAGGGGGGGGGGGCAATAAAGGTCTTTCAAGCTCGTCAGGGGGGGGCAGGGATATGTCTTTTGTATGGGTTGTGGCTCGTCAGGGGGGGGGGGCAGATTGCCCCCCCCCCCCCCCGTAGGTACGCTAGTGCACTACAGCCAATATAACTGGTAAGCACATATTTAACAGACAACAAAAAAAAATTACCTACTTTCCACAATTCAAATCCAACAAATTAATATTTTGAAACAAAATAAGTATCCTTCAAAGCAATGGGGCATAGTACATGTAAGCAGTTTGCACTAATGAGTAAAGCATCAAGGCATATAGCTCCCGGGCATACCAATATGCAACTTTCACATCTTTGGCATCGACATTGCATGTGTTGACAAAGCTAATTATTTTCATATTCAGTTCATTCAGCAGGATTGGCTGATTTAAATCACGTTGATTTTAATCGCGATTTAAATCACTGTGATCATTTTTTTCAAATCATTGATTTAAAGGTCATATCCACCCCAGAAAAAAAGAGTTTAATTGAATAAACATAGAGAAAAATCAAACAAGAATAACGCTGGAAACTACATCAAAATCGGATGTAAAATAGTTTATGATAACATTTTAAAGTTTCGCTTATTTTTCACAAAACAGATGGGTGTTTTATAAAGCTGTTCGTAAGTTAAGAGCGACTTTAAGAACGATTTGAGATCCTTTCTTGTGGTAAATTGTATATACATTGGCGATGGTTTATCGCGTAAGAAGTGTTCACCAGTCGTTCTTTAAGTCGCTCTTAACTTGTGAACAGCTTTATGAAACGGCCCCCAGTTATAATGACAATTCAGTGATATGAAAATTAGAGAGTCGATGATGGCACTCACTATTGCTTTTGCATTTTTACTGTTTGAATTATACAACATTTCAATTTTTACGAATTTAACAAATACCGGTAGGACCCTCTTGTTTGAACTACAAAATGTTAAAACAATGTAATCCCACATGGTCAGGGAGGAATGATTTTTTTTCAAAAAAATATTTCATATTTCACATAATAAAAAAAAAAAAAAAAATTAGTGATGTCATCGCCCTAATTTGCATACCGACAAGGATTTGCATATAACCACGGTTTTGTGAAATTAAGCAAAAATTTTAAACGTCATTACTTTCTTCTTTTAGATCGGATTTTGATGAAATTTTCAGCGTTATGCTTGTCTGATTTTCTCTTACTATTCAAAGCAGCTTTTTGTTGGGGTGCATGACTTTTCCTTTAAATCACTTCCATTGAAACATGTACAAATTATTTGGGATTTTTTATTGTTTGTGGCAGTTTTACTTTTTAAATTAAAAAGAGAAAGATTTTACCAACTTTATATCATGAGAACAGGAATAAATCCTTCATATCTACTCAGAACAATTGAAACCAAATCAATGAAATCAAGTCAATCTTGCAAAACCAAAGATGAACATGTAGCCTACATTATATGCGACCCCTACTCAACTTGTATGTATGAGTAGACTTTGTTAATAGTAAAACAAATTTCTTGTTTCTTTATGTCAAAATTCAAAAGTGTTTTAGAGGGCAGTTTTCAAGAAAGTAAAGGAACTCTGAACTTATTAGGCTGAATCTCAACATGATAGATTTTTGCCAGGATGGGTTATAACCATGGATCCTATACTAGAAAAAGCCTGTTCAGACATTCTGAGTAGCAGTGTTGTAGTGCCTTGATGCTCGGCCTTGGCCTTAAGGCGCCTTAAGGCCTACTTTTTCAAAGCCTTGGCCTTGAACATTCAAGCCTTGGCCTTGAGAGGGCCTTGGCCTTGGCCTTGAGGATTTTGAGCCTTGAAATTTCAAGGCATTTTCAAGGCTTTTTCAAGGCTTTTTCAAGGCATTTTTTTTTGGTACTTTCATTTGTTTTTAAATAAGTAATTATAAATGTTACTATGATATTTGTAATTGTTCTGTATATTTAATGGCACTACTTCCAGTCAGCAGTAGTAAGTGTACTAGCAGTGCCATAAATTGTGATTATCACCATCATCAAGAATTATCATCATTATTATTCATGTATGTGACAAAGAAAACAGTAATGATGAAAAAGAGCATTATTTATTGGTACCGTGTTGTAATCATGACTAATGATGATAATGATAGTAATAATCATTATGATAAAGATTACAGTGATTTGATGACAGGAATAATTCTGACAGATCTGACAGCAAATTTTGACAACAATTTTCATAAAGAATAATAACAAGGACTTTCATTGTATTATTTCCTTTGGCCAAGAAGAATGTTTTAAGTATTAATGATATTCTGAAAAGATTTGGTAAACTTGAAGACAATCTTCAATTTTGTCATATCCAAATGGGTTATGTCAATGGCATGATGAACCAAAAGTTTTGAGAGGCCAAGCATGGCATATATATAGAGCAAAATTTCTGCCAAAAAAAAGTTGAAAGCAATTGAAGTGAGCGAGCGAGCGAGCAAAATTTTTTACCCTCTTACTATAAAAAAAGCTAATTTTTGTGATAGATTGTGACAATATGTTAAGAAAATAATATCACATTTACTCCTTTAATCCATATTTTATTGTTCGAAATAGACACCAGAAATGAAATACTCCTAAAATTTGTTTTGCTCAATTGATCGTGGGCCCGGCAGCCGCTGTGCAGCGCCAGATCGACGAGGCTCTATCTCTTTAATTATTGAACGCCAAACAGGGTAGCAGCAACTCCCATCTTTAAACGTCTTTTGGTCTGACGCGGCCGGGGTTTGAACCCCCGACCTCGCGGTTGTGAGACGGACGCTCTACCAACTGAGTCAACACACCGGTTACCTTTCCTTTTTTCCTTTTCTAAATTTATTCTTGGTGGTGGAACTTCTCTCTCTTTTTTGAGGGGGGAGAGGGGGTTCTGATATTTGTAAAGAGATGAGAAAGTGGAATATAACTTTATTTTGTTAGTATTCTTTATTCCGGTTTTTGAGGTAAAATAAGTGTAGAAGATACAAGAAATGAAAATTGAAATTTAAAAAGGGGCTGTGAGCAGGAAAAAAACATGAAAACGGACACGAGTCCTAAAAGTGACTCATTTTCAGGTCAGCATTTGAAAATTTCAACTTGTGCTCTCTTACCCCCCCCCCCCAAAAAAAAAAATCCTTGTAGGAAAAAATGCCCCTTTTCCAAAATCGGAAATACTCTTTTTTCCAAATGAAATGTGCCCTTTTAAAATAAAATACCTTTTTTTTTAAATAGTAAATTATAATACATTTTAGGTTTGAAAATCGCAAAATTTTGGATCGCGCTTGCATCATTTATTGTTTAGTACAGTATTAATCCTATTCATGGTTACAAATATGTTTAGAATTTTCAGGTTAGAATATCACAAATTTTTGGTTCGCGTTCTGCACTTGCATCAATTATTGTTAGGTACATGTAAGGTACTCAATATGTTCCTGTTTACAAAAAAATGTTTAGAATATCCAATTTTCAGGTTGGAATATCACAAATTTTTGAGCTCGCGCTCTGCGCTCGCATTATTTGATCGGTGAGTTATGTATCATATTTATGAGTCACTAAACATGCTAAATGCAGTCCTTAACAGCTTACTTTGCGGACCTGTCAGTATATTAAAAATTTCAGCTCGCGCTTAATTATTAGTTAGATGCACTCAATGTCAAAAAGTTTTTGCTTATGATTCGCGCTGGCAACATCTCGCAAGGATGTCCTTTTAAAAGTGATTAGCCCTGTAATTGACCAAACATCAAGTTTTTCAACTTCAAAATTGAATTTTTTAAAACCAATAAATCCAAATATCTGTCTTATCAATGAGAAATCACTAAAAAGGCTTTGGTCAACTTAATTTCCACAAAATACACAACTACTTCACGTAGTTGATAATCTCATTTTGAAAACATCTGTTTGCACCAAATGCCAATTTTAAAATATAAGTACCCTTTTTGGTTTTGACCCCCCCCCCCCGAACAAAATACGTTCTGCCGCCCCTGTCCCAGGGAGTGGAGAAAGACATACGTTGAAAACGGGCATGCCAGGATCAGATGACCGTGGTAATAATAATTATTGCAATGTAAATCACATAAAAAAATAATAAATTATAATAATAATTCAATAATAAAATAATAATTATATGTACAAAGGTAACTATATTATTATTTTAAATTAATCTACCATGAAATTATTTTTTTTTTCATGTACAAAAGTCAAAATTTTTGCTCGCTCAGTTCGCTCGCTCTCACCTATTAAAGTTTGAAATGCCTTGGCCTTGGCCTTGGCCTTGAGGTTTTCAGGCCTTGGCCTTGGCCTTGGGTTTCCATGCCTTGGCCTCAGCCTTGGGTATTGAAGCCTTGGCCTTGGGTATTAAAGCCTTGGCCTTGGCCTTGGCCTTGGAGGTTTATGCCTTGACTACAACACTGCTGAGTAGGATTGTGCTTCATTCAGCCAGTTCACTGAAAAAGGTTCAGTAATTAAGTACATGTACATTTATTTTAAAATATGTATGAATGTTCTTGGCAAAGGGCACTAACATGACTAAATCATAACAACTATACATTTTAGTGCCCTTTGCCAAAATGATTTATGTTTGTACATTTTTAAGTGAATATTTTGAATTGAGTACAATAAAAGTAAAAATCGGCAACGTCCCTGCTTACCCAATACACCGATATTTTAACATTTCTATTCCTTTACATGTTCCTGTATTCAAATAAATAGGCCGACACAGTAGTATAAGGGAACCCGTTTTCTTATTTTAGCAAAACTGCTGCTAAAATACTAGTTTTCCAGTTTATTGTAAACGAAATCATTTAAATCAACTTGCAAGTTTGTCAAAACTTTGCAAGCCAATGCTTTGAAACAGTCAAATAGTTCCAACTATGGCTCAAAGAAGAACTTAAAGGAATTGTCCAGGCTGGAGAAATTATGATACATGTATCAATAAATAAAGTAAAATTCACAGAGTAAAATACTGAAATTTGATCAAAATCGGATAACAAATAACAAAGTTATTGAATTTTAAAGATTTCTTTTCGATTATTCCGGTAAAACATTTCTAGGCATGTCTTCATGAATATCCGTTAGTTGGGCTTATGATGGCATATCTCCACTTGTTCTTTTGATTATGATTATGTGAAATTAGGTTTATTAAAAAGGAATTTACCAAGAACTAAAAACAATTGAATTGGCAACTAATTAAGTACATTAGTTATTTATTGCCGCAACTTATTTCATCATAATCGAGACACATTATTTACACATGTATAAAAAAAAATGAAACAATTATGATTTCATGTTATAAGAAAAAGGAAAGAGGGGATGTGACATCATTAACCCACCAAATGAACATTCATGACGATGTAAATATAACTGTTTTCACAAAATACTGATAAACTTTAAAATACAATAACTTTGTTATTTGTCATCCAATTTTGGTGAAATTTTCATCATTTTACTCTATTTATTTAGATCTGAATATTTTCAGCCCGGTCCATTCCTTTAAGGTTGATACAAACAAAAATAAATGCAGTCGGTCAAAGCTTTGAAAGCCAATGCTTTGAAACAGTCGTTCCAACTGTGGCTCAAAGAACATGCAACTTGGGGTTAAAACAAACAAAAGATAAATGCAGTTTTCTTTAACATGTATGATCTTCAATCCTTGACCTGAAAATAAAATTTAAAAAATATATCTCTTTGGAGAACTTCAATCTCTGAGTCATGGAATTCTTCCAAATAAACTGATCCTCATTAAATACCAAGAGCTTTGAAAATGAGCACCAACTTTGCATGTTTGCAGCATTAGCTGTACCAAGACAGTTCCTTTGAACCAATAAGTAGAAGCTCTCTACATGTACTTTAGACACAGCAGAAAATGTCAGCTTCTTTATGGCTTTAATATTTTCTATAAATTATATTTTGACTGGATTTGATTATGAAATAGTTAAGAATAATTTTGGTGGTGAAATGCATAATTTTAAAATTGATGTCAGTGTGAAGGGTTATATTTTGGGTGTTTGCACTTTGTTAAAAAAAATTTGTTAGAAAAAATCAGATTGAAATTTTTAAAAATCTGATTTAAATCAAATAGATCCGAGGTTTATATAAAAAAATTGCCAACATTTTCATTCAGCATACTTTTGAGTTTGAAAGTACCTGATTATCACATACATTATGGCTGGCATAAAAACACTTTTAATACAAAGGTGAACAAATGTTGCTGGGCATGACAACTTACACAAGGCTAATTAAGGCTAATTAATATCAAACTGAGCTAACATAACAGTAAAACAGGTTGAATACAGTAGCATGGAGAAGTGACTACAAATACAAGGTCCAATCAAGAAACTATGGTTAGAAGTTAATTCCAAACAGGAACAAAATAAAACATAGCTATCCTGTTTGATTAAAAGTATGATAGTTTACAAACTTACAATCGTGAAATTTAAGATTTTCATTTTGTAAACTATCATATTTAATATTTAAGTTCTGAATTTTATGAGAATGGTGTTTTTGAGTTTGATATTTTGGGTTTTAAGTACCATATGATAAATGTTTTAAGGAATACTGGTTTAATTTACAAACTTAAGCTTAGTTTGCTTCATAAAAATCTGATAACTTTATACCATTCCATGATTTTCTCTTATTTAAAATATTGCAATACCAATGTAACCTCATATGAATTGGACTCAATATTCAAAAGAAATGTTTAAGAATAATTACCTATTCTAATAGCACCATCCGCACCTTTATTTAATAAGCGAGATCTCACAATATGTATCTATAAGTTCAAGAAGAGGTAGTTGTTACCCATGTAGTTTTCAGATCTTTTTCAATGCAATAATCAAGTTCATAACCATAATACCCGTTCTTCCAATAAATTTCATTTATGATCTATTAGGTCTATAGTCACGAAGCTGAGTTATGTAGGTCCCAAACAATGGAATGAGATTCCCCAAATAATAACTAATTCACAATTTATATATTCTTTTAGAAAACAGTATTCAAATTTTCTAGTAAATTATTATTAATTCTCACACATGATATCAATGCATACTTGTAACGTATCTACCCCCCTCAACTCGTGTTTTTTTTCTCCTTTTTATATACACTATTAACTATAATGATATGATATTCTGTTTTGTATTAATGTTGTTTTGTTTTTACTATGTTTTGGCGAGCCTCACATGTTTCTTATTACCTTCATGGGAAGCCACGCAATTTATTTTTATTATCTAATCACATTATTTGATGTTTCCTTGTATTTTTATCCTATTTGCGAAATAAAGATTGAATTGAATTGAATATATATATAGAGCTATGATAAAACCATCCACTATTTTGGGCCATGGAGCAAGGTTTTGGCCATACATGCAGCTGCTCAGTGGAATGTCATATGTAAACACTGTCTGATGGCCTGAGCGAGGGTATTACATAATAACCCTGCTCATGGCTCTGTTGTTAAAGTAGGGGATTATCTATACTCCTCAGTGGTCATAAAATTTGGTTTACAGACAGATGAAGTTATCCAATGAAAGCTCTCTGAAATTTTGGGTGGGTGGGACTTATTTTGACCGTGGGAACAAGATTTCCAAAGAAGAAGCAGACTCTGAAATGGCTCGCTTCGCTCGCCCTTTCAGGCTGGTTTCGCAAACCAGCTGCAGATCCCACTTCACGAGCCATTCAGAGTCTGCATAGCAGACTAAGGTATACTGACCTAACAGAGGCATTTTAAAGGACAGTGCCATATTAAACAGATATGTATTTCACTGATCACATGATGCGAGCGCGAAGCGCGAGCTTAAATTGTTTATATTCAGATCTAAAAAGGGACGTTATAAGCAATTTTTTTGTAATCATGACACGTACCTGTCTCGCTAAACAAACAATGCGAGTGCGAAGCGCGAGATGAAATTTTTGTGTATTGACCCCAAGCAGGGACATTTTAAGGACTCTATTTTAGGAATCCATTAAAAGTATACATATCTCGCCATAGTCATCTAATGCGAGTGCCAAGCGCTTGCTGATTTTGTTAGAATCATATACATCTAAACACATGAAGCACTTGTAGTCATTGTAATCCTGATTATCATACGCATCTCACTAATCAGATATTGCGAGCGCGAGATGAAAATTGAGGAAATTCAGACCTGAAGAGGGGCATTCAAAGTCTTGTTTGTAGGAATTAACGAAGACCATGCGTATTTCACTAACCAAATGATGCGAGCGCGAAGCGCAAGCTGAAATTTTTTTATATTCAGATCAGAAAAAGGGACATTTTAAGAACTGATTTTAGGAATTCATGAAGAGCAGACATATCTCACCAATCCACTAATGCGAACGTAAGCACGGACAGGAAATGTTTTATATCAAGAACTTAAAATGGGGCAATCACTGTTAGTATTCATGAAAAAGAAGCATATGTCACTACATCAAACAATAATGAAATAAGTGCGAGGAAATATACTTGGAGTATACTGACTTGAAAACGGGAGGTTTTAGTATAACAGGATTATGTATCTCGTTAAACAGACAATGCGAGCACCAGGAACAATGAAGACATAGGCCCTGAGCAAATTAGGTTTCATGAAGTTATTAATTTTTTAATGTAATATAATATAACATAATTATAATATAATATTATAATGAACAATAATTTCTTCTTTCCCACGAGGTTTCTCTCCCTTTCTCTCTCTTTTTCTCCTTTTCCCGGTTTTTTCCCCAGCCGATTGGGCCGGGGGGGGGGGGGGGGGCACGCCCCCCCCTCCGTAGTTACGCCACTGGTGTACTGCATGGTACACATGAATCTTGAATCATCGTTGTATTGATGATTGCAATCATCGGACCTTTCACACGCTCACTCGAAACTGTGATTTGAATTCAAATTCCCGAGCGAAGGCGATATGTGTCCTTTGTGACTTGTCAATCAAAGCACTCGATATGATGAGTGCATGACAATTGTATTATCTACGAAAGTGCTTAATTAAAAGGACACGTAAGCTCCGCCCCACCCCCCCCCCCCAACAACAAAAAAGATGTTTTGGAGGTCAAGCCTTTCACACTTAGATTCGTACCGTAATTTAAGTGAAAATTATTAAATTAACTGGAATTCACTTCCGGAGTAGAATTTGAATTTGTGACTATAAGATTAGCGTTCGTAATTCTAGTTTGGTTTCACATGTGCTATAGTATAAATATTCTATTCCGAGACGCATTGTAAGTATTATTATTACCCCGACTTCGAGCTCGAGCTGCCTTTCAGCGCTCATGCATTCAAGGAATTAATCCTGCCGGGCCCCATTCACCTCACCTTCGTCGAGTGCAGCACAATGTGGATAAATTTCTTGCTGAAAGAAATTACGCCATGTGGGATTCGAACCCACGACCCTCTGTTTCAAAGTCAGAAGATCACCGAATCACTGAATAAAGAAATTAATTTAAATAAGACCGAGTTTCTAATAAGAATGCATACTCCTCTGCTATTGGAAGAAAAACTAGAAAAACTGTAATGTGCAAAACTCCACTCTAAAATAACCAGACTTTAAAAACTACAGCAGATCGCATTAATAAATTGCTTCACACAGCCACATCACTCCTGATATGGAAGACCTCCACTGGTGATAGGATCGTATAATTTTCAAAAGTCTACTTCTGGTTTATAATACCGGTATCATCAATGGGTCCGCACCCGACAACAAATCTCTATCGATCATCCCAAATATTGGACATATTCCAATCCCCCTGAGTACTGGTCTAAAAATCCCAGGAAAAATCCCGGGGCGATCGAGCGCTAGCCTTTGCTCATATGCGCGGACCAGCCCCACATGCAGTCCTGTGGAATTCACTACCACAGGAGCTGAAGGACTCAAACTCAAATTCAATTCAATTCATTTATTTTCTCTTTCAATCTTTTTACATTCACAATGATAGTTCAATATACATATTTGCAAAATATAACATTTAAATCATTTTTATAATACAATAATACCATGAAATCGTAAGAGAATTAGGAGACCAACTAAAAAGCAGAGCTTGTAGGGTGAAGGCCCCCTTTTATAAGTATATTTTATGAATAAAACATGAGTTAAAATAAATAAAAAACAATATAAACAAACAAATAAAAATAAATAATAATAAAAATAATTGATTCAGTATACACTGTATACAGAAATCATGAAACGATCAAACATATATACAAATAGAAATTAATAAACAAATTTACATATCAAGTTCTGAATTACATTACTTTGGGGAAAAACGATAATCTAATATGAATTTAGAAAATATTTTTTAAGTTTTCCTTTCAAATTTTGTATTGAATTACATTGTATAATATCCTTTGAAAAAGAATTCCATAATTTTGGACCAGTAAAAACAAATGTCTACTGTGCAAACGATGTTCTATTCAGAGGTAAATGAAAGGAACTCGCCTGGCGTGTGAAGTGCTTATGAATTATTGTATCATTTTTTTTTCAAACATATCATAAAAAGGTAACGGTAATTGTTTATTGATAAACTTGTACATTAGCTGTCCGAGTTGAAAAGAATATAAATCTGGAACCTTTAAGACTTTATTTCTCAAAAACAGAATATTTGTATGTGCCCTGAATTCTGCATGACTAATAATACAAATCACTCTTTCTTGTAATATAAAAAGTCTATAAATTTGAGAATTCGCTGCGTTAGCCCATGCAACAACTTCGTAATTCAAGTACGGTAAAATTAACGTTGAATATAATGATAACAAGATATGATTGCTCTTCTCTATACAGGCACCTTGAGCATTTAATCAAAATGGAAAAGACACTATATGGATTATTATTAAAAAGTTGCGATCGAGCGAGCGAAGCAAGCAAGCAAGCAAAAATTTCGATATTTTTATTACAAAAACAAAATCCAAGTTTGTGATAGATTTTGACATATTCAGAAAATGATAAATTTCAACCTTATCTTTTCTTTTCTTTTACCTTTTCTTTTCTCTTTTTTCCTAGTCATGAATCCTTTTTTGGGGGGGCATGCAAAACTATAGAGCCCCCCATATTCCCCCCCCCCCCCATCTGTACGCCGGTATTTGCGTGAGGCGTGGTGTTCATATCGAACGCCCCCACAATTAATTTCCACGGCCAAGTAAAAAAGGGGGAGGAATGAGAAAATGAGAAAAGGAAAAGGGTGAAATCAAATTGCAAAATCTATTCCAAAATCGATGATCTCTACGCTGGGTCCGGCACCGGCCGGCCGAACGCTTGGTCACAGCGCCGGCGCGGGCCCGGCCGGCCGGCTGGAGGTAGTTCTCGCGATCACGAGTGGTTTTGTGTGAACTGCTATCGCTAGCTAGCTCAATAAATAATGGCTGCGGATTGTCAGAAAACAAAAATACTCCTTCACTGTGCGTATGACATGTGGATAGAGCACAGGAAAGCATACGGGAGTAAACTGGATAATGCAGCAATGGAAAGTCAGAGTTTGAATGAAAAGTTCGCCTTTCATCTGCTGGAGCTTCATACACTTTGCAATTCGTGTTTCGGACCGCCAGGCGAGTCGGTCAGCAGCGGGCCGAGATTGTGCCCGGCTGCGCCGGCTCCATCAGCAGAGGTTGACTCTGATATGCGCGTACCGGCGATGAACATGGACAGGGAGCTAGATCTAGAGTCGCCAGGTTCTATTCTGGAGCCATCCATATCGTCCAAATGCAGATCAAGCATCAACCCTCATTCTGCTTCCGCATCAGTTAGACAAAGGTAATTCACTGAGGCGTATGGGGGAAAAATAATATTAAGATGGCCAAAATAGCGATCTCGTGCGCTTACTAGTACTAGTAGTAGTACTAGTAATTAGTAACCTAACCTAGGCTAGTACCTATATAAAACTAAGGCTAAGCGTCATTTTTTGTAGCGAACTGCTTGTAACTAAATGTAAGTTGTATTTGTTCTATACACCGGTAGGGCCTATATACAATTACAAAGGGGGAAATAGTACTAGTGAACTAGTTCGCTATTTTCCGGATCTCCTCTATATATATACGAGGGGGAAATTGTAGCGAACTAGTTCGCTATTTTTCGGATCTCCTCTATACATATAGTAACGAGGGGGAAATTGTAGCGAACTAGTTCGCTATTTTTCGGATCTCTAGATATATATACGAGGGGGCATTGTAGCAAACTAGTTCGCTATTTTTCAGATCTCCTCTATATACGAGGGCCGGGGGCATGGTAGCGAACTAGTTCGCTATTTTCCGGATCTCCTCCAGGCTCTACATATATAAGTGGGGGAAATTGTAGCAAATTAGTTTCGCAATTTCTCGGATCTCCTCTACACATATACGAGGGGGCATTGTAGCGAACTAGTTCGCTTTTTTTCAGATCTCTATACACTGTATTATATACACGAGGGGGAATTGTAGCGAACTACCGGTAGTTCGCTATTTTTCGGATCTCCTCTACATACTGTATACAAGAGGGAATTGTTGCGAACTAGTTCGCAATTTCTCATCTCTCTTTATATTATAGAGCGTGTCATACTGTAGCGAACTAGTTTGCTATTTTTCGGATCTCCTCTACATATATACGAGGGGGCATTGTAGCGAACTAGTTCGCAAGTTTTGTGATGTCCTCTACATATAAACGAGGGGGGAATCGTTGCAAACTAGTTCACAATTTTTTTGATCTCCTCTACATATACAAGGGGGAATTGTTGCCAACTATTTTGCTATTTACGGAGGGGAGGGGAAAGAGAAAAAGAAGGGAGAGGAGGGGAAAGGGGAAAAAGAGGAAAGGAAAAAGAAGAGAGTACTGGGGAAGAAGAGGAGGAAAGGCAACGTTCTCGCTACCACGCGTCACGGTTGGCGGGCGCCGCCAACCCTGAAAATTTTCAGGGCAAATCCGCCAACCGTGAACTTCCCCGACAACCGTGGCCGACAACTGTAAAGCAGGCCTAGATCTACACAAAAACTGAATAATATATTTAAAAATAAATCTGCTTTTCAGATCTTAAAATAAACTTGTCGATTATTTCGTCCACGATTTCTTCCCGGCATTTCTTTGACTCACTCACTACTACTAGTGCGCTAAATACGATACGACCACGACTCGAGGCCCAATCTCTTTTGTGGGAAGCGCGAAGATGTTTACTTCGCATTTGCGTATCGCATTGCTCACATTATTTACGTCTTTAAAATGGTAGTAAATACGCTCAAAAACAAGTGAGGGGAGAGGGGTATCGTGGGTTACTGGCTTGGGCAATGTAATTTAGATTATTACGAATTTCAGTTGATATTGTCACTTATTATGTCAAAAATAAAGTGTGTCAAAATTACTATCAAAATTCGATCGAAATATAGTTTCATCTCGTCCCAGGCCCCAGCCTTTATAGCTATACATCTACATGAATTCATTGAATGCATTTCTGATGACACTGCCGTAGAGCGAATTGAGAAAACTATTCAAAGATCACATTAATAATGACAAAGCCAATGGAATGGATTGATATAATGTCCAACTCATTTACTTACATCAAAATGATTTATTCACATTTAAATTCCGATTTTCGTACGTGATTCAATAGATTTCGATAGAAGTACACATTCAACAAAGTGGAATTGGCAATTCATTCACAGATATTCGTTTCAAGTACGAATTATTGAAGTTGATATGTCTGAACGTTTTAGAGGATATCGGATATGTATATCGTTTTTTCACGCCCACAATGAGTTGCTAGTATAATTTGAATATCGTTGGATGAATTTTTCAAGTTCACTTATGTCTTTATGTTTTATATCGGAATTGTGCTTTTAATATATGAGTTATATCTTGACAACGTCGTTAGCCTAATTATACTGCGAGTGGATGATATTTATGAAATGAGTTGGAATGTGAACGAGACGCCCCAAAGCCGATGGCACGTGATCTAATTAGTATTCACTTTCTGGGTTGAGCCAATCATTGTGCTTGAAAACGGGGTTCCCCGAATTCCCGCCCTTGGAATGTGTCCCACATGTGTGACCTGTTAACCTGTTGTTTGAGTGCGAATCAGCTGATTTCGTGACCTCAAAAACTCTTCATGGTGTTTACGCTGGATGGGGGCTATAAAATTAAGAAGATCTTTCTCTTTTATTCATTTTTAATAAACTGTTCGTGATTTTCAAACTACACCTATAGTGATATTGTGATGTAATTTATTGAATCACGTACCTCGATCATCCCACTCATGGTGGAAGAAAATATTTTTTAAATTCACCAAAAGATACATGTAAAGAAAGATTATTCGGCCGTCATAATCGGTAGAAGTATAGACACGTCTATAAAAATGTATTCGCTTCGAATATTGACTTCTTCACCAATCCCACACACACGATCTCAACACCCCTTTGTCATTGTCTACGCCACGACCCCTCCCCTATCGCTGTCTCCCTTCGACCATCCTACAACCCCACCCCTCTTCCTCTCTTTCACACACGCTGTATTTGTAGGCCTACATAATGTATTATGTAAAAATAGAAATCTTATTTCCTGTCAATTAACCTATACTTTCAAAACATTTTAAATCGCAGTTAAGAACAACAAATTCGTAATATTAGAGTATTATGAATGACTAAAAATATTTCTCACGCTCGTGATGAAGCACAGCACATTCATTATTTCATAGGTGAGTAACGAACAATACAAATGAACACAGCAATAATTGACAGTGATAAAAGAATCTCGATTGGAAATTATTATTATAAACATCATCAACAGAAGTCTTATGAGAGTTATAGTTTCAGTGAGTTTCGAATAAACCAAACAAAAAACCATGCAAATTATATAAGTTGGGGACCCCGTCTCATGAATACCGATGCCCATTATTTGGAAGCCTCGGAAGAAAACTTCCGAGGCTTCCAAATAATACCTCGGTCACATTTGCTCTACAGCGAGTCGAGAACAGCCGTTTTATTAATTTTTATTCAAACCACCTATATTCAGCTGGTACAAAAAATGTTAAAACGGCTGTTTTCGACTCGCCGTACGGCCGCCGTAGACATGTGACCGAGGTATAAAGTCGGAACAATCTTTGGATTTAGTAAGGGCGTGACGCAGCGCAAGCTCAAAGGGCTACGCATGCGGTCCGTAGATGAAGTCGGGCATTGTCATAAGAAACAACACGCATTCACAAAATTAATCGCACTTTCTAAGGATGTAGCGATATCGATCTGAACATTGGAAAGTATGGAGTTAATTTATCGATGTAAATAATCTATAACTGTAAGTATAAAATGAGATTAACTTCAATTTTTAAGTTATCAGTAACTAATTGCCTTTCTGCTTCAATCGCAATTCGCGCAACCGTTACGGCTGTGTGGCCGGAGAAGCATTAAATAGACATAAAATGTGGTGCATTTAGCAGCAATCTAAGCTCGTCGATATTGATATTTTCGATAGCTACCGCGCTTTGCGCGGGAGGGGGGACACCCCCCTCCCGAACCCTCCCCCCGTGCGTGCTTCGCACGCACCGAGGCCGCTGCGCGGCTAACGTCTCTTCGCGCCGCCAAGCGTCAGAGTGAACCTGGCGAGAACGTTGAGGAAAGGGGAAAGAGGAGGAAAGAGGAGGAGAGGAGAACAGGAAAAGAGGACGGGGGAGGAGAAAGAGGAAAAGAAGAGAGAGGAAGGAAGAGGAAAAGAAGAGGAAGGAGGGGAGGGGAAAGAAGTAAAGTAGGGAGAGGAGGGGGAAAGACCCGGGGAAAGAGGAAAGGGGAGGAGAGGGGATCGTGGAGGAAATGAAGGGGGAGGACGGGGAAAGACGTAAAAGAGGAAAGAGGGGAGGGGAAAGAAGGAAGAGGACTCCTATAAAGTTTTCCCCATAATATTATTACTACAAGCCATGGGCGGAAATCCCAGGGGGGACGTGTCCCCCCTACCAAAAATAGTAGGGGGGACACAATATCAAATGTCCCCCCTACTATTTTTGGTCTTTTATGATGGAAAAAAATGCATCATTCACATTCGAAATAATACATGTCTTTTGAACTAAATGACCTTACATTTTGGGTGAAAACTTTTTTTTTGCTTGTCAAATTTTCCAGAGTGAATAAAATAAGATGAGGGGAAGACTTGGAAAATAAAAAGAATCTTTCATGTCACTATATAAAATTTTCGGTCGCGCTTCGCGCTCGCATTGCCTGTTAGGTGATTGTTCAATATGGATCTTAAATATCAAGTTTGGAAGTCAATATACATTACACATTTCACCTCGGAAATCGAACTTTCATTATTTTGTGTGATTTACAAACTGATTTTTAAAAGGTGCTCTGTTAAAATTATAGCTTTATGGTCTGAATATTGAAATTTTCTGCTCGTGCTGAGCGCTTGCAAATTTCGATTTATTAAGTACCTATTATTTTGCGCTCGCATTAATGGTTAAAAAAAATATTTTAAGTGATGCATTCTATTCAGAATTACAAAAGTGCTTGAAATGTCCAGTTTTCAGGCCATAATATCATCAGATTCCCCCCCCCCCCTCATTAGGCATTAATAAATAAGATATTAATTTAATGATTAAATTGTCCCTTTTGTTTCATCTCGCGCTTAGCAAGAGGGATAGTAAGATAGTCATCATTTTCATATGACATGTCCTAAGGATGTCCCAGTCCTATGTCAAAACTCAAATAATAATGAAAAATATCAGCTCTTTATTAAGTGCGATCCATATCCACCTCACGATTTTCCTACAAAGTGCTTGAAATAAATAGCTGAAATTAACTTTTTTTTTTCAGATTGGAATATCATATAGTTTAAGCTCGCGCTTCGCGCTCGCTCTGATTTTTCATAATAAAAGATGTGTAGAATGCCTAGATTCTAGGTCTGAATATGAAACACGCCCGCGCATGTTTATTCAGATACTCAACTTGTTCTATATTTAAATCGTTATCCAGTTTCAGATCACAATATCAAAAACTCTGCTCGCGCTTTGTGCTCGCATTATTAATGTAGGAAGATCCCCTATTACTCATTCTTTTCATGATTTACAAAATATGAATAGAGTGTGCCGTTTTTAGGTCTAAATCTTGATTTTTTTTCCGCTCGCGCTTCGCGCTCGCATCAATTGTTTAATTATATACCTATCTGTTTGAATTACAAAAAGTGCTTAGAATTTTCATCCCTTAGGTAAAAATGTCAAAAAAATTCAACTCGCGCTTCGCACTCGCATTATTTAATTGTTGAAATATGTAACGTCTTCATGGCTAACTACAAGCAGTCTGTAACAGGTACCTTATCCATCAGTTCATTTCTGCTAGCGCTTCACGTTCGTAGTAATTATTCATTTACATACACATCTTTTTCAGGATAGCAAACATTGCCCAGAATGTTCAAAATTTTAGGAAAAAATACATAAAATTTCCCACACAAAAAAATTGCTCGCACTTCGCGCTCGCATTATATAAATAAGGATTATGATATTATATATGATTGATTGATTGATTGATTGATTGATTGATTGATTGATTTTATTCGTCAAGAATATCACAGGAGATTACAATGAAATTGAGGAAATACCTTGACAGGATAGCCCATGAAAGCCGAAAGGCTTATTTCCAATGGGGTCCTATAGTTAGTATAAAACATTAACATATTGTAACAAAAAATATAAACTACGACAAGTACTGGAATATTGGGGGAAAAAAATAAAATACATACAAACATATCCATCAGTCATATAATTTGCAAACATCTGAAGCAAGCAATAATCTTCCTAATATGTGAAACAAGATTATTTTTTAACATACCCTAATGTATACATTATCTACAATACTAGAAACCAACTGTACAAAATGTGTTATTTTACTGGTAATGCTGTTCTCGGGCAGCTTCCAGTTTTAGGTGATTTTTTAATGCACTCTTAAATTGACAAAATAATTTAACATCTTTTATTTTATCAGGAAGAGCATTCCAAGATTGGATGCCATTAAAATAAAAAGTGTTTCCAATATGTCCTTCACGTTTTGGTAATACGAAGTTAAAATTACTATTATGAGTATCGTACCTATGGATATTTGATACCCGGGTGAAATTATTTGCTATATAATGATCTAATTTATCCGAATAGAATATTTTATGCACGTGGTGTAATACTAATTGTTGTGACCTGTGATCTACATGAAGCAATCCTGCCTTTTCAAGTTCATTATATCCGACATGTGCTCTTGGTCCTAAAACATTTATATATCTCACAATTTTATTTTGAATTATTCTTAGCTTTTTCTTATCCGTAACACCCAGACTACCGTACCAAGCCGCATTAGCATAGTCGAATAAACATTGTATTAACGCAAAGCATAAAATACGTCTAGACTTCATATTCAAACAGGTTTGATATCTATACAAAAATTTCAAGCGTGAATTAGCCTTTTTGGCGATTGAGTCTACCAAACCCGTCCATGATAGGTTACTTGTTAAATTAATTCCCAAATATCTTACTGAATCTTTTCTTTCAATTACCTGATTATTATATGAAACTTTGAAATCGTGTGTATATCTTAACTTTCGTTTAGAACAAAATAAAATGCTTTCCGTTTTCCCAACGTGTAAACTAAGCTTGTTGTCAGACATCCATTCGATGCAATTAGCCAAATCAGCACTAAGTTTTTTATCAATTATCTTGGGATTTGTATCCGAATATAGCAAGACACTATCATCAGCATATAAAATTAATTTAGATTCGTTAATACAAGTACACATATCATTGATGTAAGACATAAAAAGAATGGGGCCTAAAATGCTTCCTTGAGGGACTCCGCATTTAATAGGCAGTGAATCAGAAAGAACCGTCTGCATGGTAACTACCTGATGACGGTTAGATAAATATTATCTAAACCATGTCACACATGCAGAGTCTAAACCCATCACTTCTAATTTCTTTAAAAGTATGCTATGATTTACAGTATCAAAGGCTTTTTGTAAGTCTAGGAGAACCATTCCAACCATGCGCCCATGTGAAATTTCATTCCTGATAAAATCTGTTAAATGTATTAAACAAGTCTCAGTGGAATATCCGTTACGAAAGCCGGACTGAAATTTATATATTAGGTTGGTTTCTTGGAAGTATTTCTCCACTTGAGCATGAACAGATTTTTCCAAAATCTTCGACACTACACTTAATACACTTATTGGCCTATAATTACTAACGTCAGTTTTATCTTTCTTTTTATGTAGCGGGGTAACTTTTGCGAATTTCATATCATCAGGAAAGGTAGAAGACATAAGAGATAAATTAATAACATAATTCAAAGGTTTGTACAAATTTCTTGCCCCATCTTTTAAAAATCTTGCAGGTATCATATCTAAACCAGTACTTTTTGATATTTTCAACCTATTTAGTTCATCTAAAACAAATTTTTCTGTAACAGGGGAAAAATGAAAACTACCTTTTGAAATACCCTTTTCTTCATAAAACTTTTGAAATTGGTCACTTTCTGCATGAAATTTGTTTGTATTTACTGGTAATTTACAAACTAACTTGTCGGCCACAGTTGTAAAATAACGATTAAACTCATTTGCAATTTTAGCCTTATCGTGACTTAATTCACCTTGCACATTAATAACTGTTTTTGATCAGATTTCCCTTTACTTTTTAGACCTAAACCTTTCAAATTCTTCCACAATTTTCTAGAGTCATGTTTGTTTTCTTCGATTTGTTCTTGAAAGTATTCGGTTTTGGCACTTCTTACCTTCCTTTGAACTAAATTCCTTAAAACTTTATATTTCCTTTCAAGGTCTAAATTGCCAATATTCCTTTTCATATTTTTGTAGGCTACATTTCTCTCTTTAATTAAAACAATAATTTCATGGTTCATCCATTTTTCAGTTGATTGCTGAATTCTTACCTCTTTCAGAGGTGCGCTCATATCTATAATTGACAAGAATATAGATTTAAAATTTGCCCAAGCCATATTTACATCTTTACATTCAGTTACCTTGGACCAGTCTGATCGGGATAAATTTAAGTTGAAATTATCTACATTATAACCTTTTAAGCTCCTGATGGACACAGTTCTGTGGTGCCCAAATACGGGCCTGACAATCTTTCTTGAACAATAAATCAATAAATGATCACTTATACCTAGGTCAATAACACCACTTTGACTAATATGCTCTTCTTTACTACATAATATGTGATCTATCAGGGAGGAAGATGTCTGAGTTGTACGTGTGGGCAGCTTTACAAGTTGGCTTAAACCACTTAAATTTATTCATAAGAATAAAGCTAAGAAACGACTATTAGGACTATCCCTTCAAAGAAACCAAAAATCATCTTCGAGCGGCCGATCGGGGAGAATATGGCCGAAAATAAAATCCGCCCCCCCCCCCCCCTATTGGCGAAGGCTGGATCCGCCCCTGCTTAACAAGTACCTTTTCGATCACTTCAAATTAAACGTATGTAAACATTTTCTGGCTGCACTTTGCACTCGCATTATTAATGTAAGGAAGACCTCCAATTACTCATCCTTTTCATGACAGAACATGCATGAATACATGTAGAGCGTTTCGTTCTTAGGTCTAAATCTCAAAATTTTCCGCTCGCGCTCCGCATCAATTGTTTAGTTATATACCTATTATGTTTAAGTTACACAAAGTGCTTATAATTTCCATTCCTTAGATAAAAATTTCAAAAAATGTTAGCTCGCGCTTCGCACTCGCATTATTTGATTGTTGAAATATGTAACGTCTTCATGGCTAACTGCAAGCAGTCTTTAACATGTACCTTTTCCATCAGATCATTTCTGCTCGCACTTCGCGTTCGTAGTACTTATTTATTTGCATACACATCTTTTTCGGGATAACAAACATTGCCCAGAATGTTAAAATTTTAGGAAAAAATACGTAAAATCCCCCCCCCCCCCTAAAAAAAAAAAAAAAAAATTTGCTCGCACTTCGCGCTCGCATTATATAAATATTGATTATGATATTATATATTTATGTTCTGATTTTTCATAATAAAAGATGTGTAGAATGCCTAGATTCTAGGTCTGAATATGAAACACGCCCGCGCATGTTTATTCAGATACTCAACTTGTTCTATATTTAAATCGTTATCCAGTTTCAGATCACAATATCAAAAACTCTGCTCGCGCTTTGTGCTCGCATTATTAATGTAGGAAGATCCCCTATTACTCATTCTTTTCATGATTTACAAAATATGAATAGAGTGTGCCGTTTTTAGGTCTAAATCTTGATTTTTTTTCCGCTCGCGCTTCGCGCTCGCATCAATTGTTTAATTATATACCTATCTGTTTGAATTACAAAAAGTGCTTAGAATTTTCATCCCTTAGGTAAAAATGTCAAAAAAATTCAACTCGCGCTTCGCACTCGCATTATTTAATTGTTGAAATATGTAACGTCTTCATGGCTAACTACAAGCAGTCTGTAACAGGTACCTTATCCATCAGTTCATTTCTGCTAGCGCTTCGCGTTCGTAGTACTTATTTATTTGCATACACATCTTTTTCGGGATAACAAACATTGCCCAGAATGTTAAAATTTTAGGAAAAAATACGTAAAATCCCCCCCCCCCCTAAAAAAAAAAAAAAAAAATTTGCTCGCACTTCGCGCTCGCATTATATAAATATTGATTATGATATTATATATTTATGTTGATTTATAAGAATAAAGCTAAAAAGTGACCACGAAGACTACCCCTTTAATGAAACAAACAAAAATCATCATCGAGCGGCCAATCGGGGATTAAAATATGGCTGAACCCCCCCCCCCCTATTGGCGAAGGCTGGATCCGCCCCTGTGGTCCCCCCTACCTTTCGGGACAGATTTCCGCCCATGCTACAAGCAGGTCCTTGAGCAATATTACCTTTAAGCTTGTTTAATTAATCAACTATACAAACATTGCTCCAAGTACGTGAAAGGTGAATTATATTTTATTTTTAAGCAATTAAATTTAAAAAAGTAGTTTAACAATTTGACACTAAACAGGCCAGACCTTTTGACTCACATCACAGATGGGGGGGGGGGGGAATTTCGGCCACGGGTCAACCAAAAACTCTGAAATTGTGTACGTACTTGGAGTTAGTTAAACGTGCTGACAAAATTGCAATGCTGAAAATGAAAGCATTCATGTAAATTATGCATATTTATGTTAATAATTGCATATTTTATTTGTCATTATAACTGATAAGTTAAGACTATTTGGAGCTTTCAAATTGTTTTGATATTGTTGTAGAAATATTCAATATAATCCTGAATAAAGAACGAAATTCTCATTTATTTCTTTGTTAGCTCATCCGGCCTGATTCAAAGGGCCCGATGAGACCAAATGGGTAAGCACTATATAGGTACCAATCCTACAGGGGGAGCTCATGAATATTCATATCTCTGTACGTGCCGGCGTGCGTAATGCCCCTTTAAATGCTTTCCCCACACACCCTCAAATGTACAGCGAGATATGCAAGAAAATAGTAAATGAAACACTATCAAATAGAAGATCAGTAAAACATTGTACAAATTTATTTATTATATAAAATACATAAACCAATATCAACATTTTTTAAACCACAATTCAGAACTGTGAGCCTCCTCATCAAGCCCATCAATGAAATGTAAACAATTAAAGTATAAAAGCATAACAGATATATCAGCAATCGAATATGGCACCAATCCAGCTAAAGATAGGCACCAAACCTGTGGATTTTCACTTTCAGCCTATCAAAATAATGTAAACATTATATATAGTACTGCATAACAGATAGGCCTATCACACAACTTAACAAATATGGCACCAATACAGCCAAAACCTGTCGATTTTCACTTTGAAGCCTTCACAATAATGTAGCTTTGGAAATAATATGGGATGTAGATCTTACACGAAAATATGGCACCAATCCTGTAGATTTTCATTTTCAGACCTTCACAATAATGTAAAATTTGGAAATATTACTGGATTTTACAGATCTTACATAAAAATATGCAAATATGGCACAAATATGGCACCAATCCAGCAATATATAGGCACCAATCCTGCAGATTTTACCTTTCAGCCCTTCACAATAGTGTAAAATTGGGAAATATTACTGGATAACAGATCTTGCATCCAAATATGGTACCAATCCAGCAATATATAGGCACCGAGCCTGTCAATTTTCACTTTCAGCCCTTCACAGAGAGTTTGGGAAAATGCGCGCGCTCGAAAGATAGTGTGAACACACATCGACGAAGTTATGAATATTCATGACTGGCTGCAGGATTGGTACCCCTATTCAGTGCGTATAAAAAAACCGGGACAGATTTGAAAAGTCTATAAAATTTGTGTTTGAAGTTATGATCTTTATATTTTGGTGTCAATAGGTGCGCTCAAGTCTTATCCTTCAAATGCCATTAAAATAATATAGTTTTGTTCATGCTTGAGCGAACACGGAATGTTTTTGTATGGGGTTTAAAAAGAGACTTGCGCCAAAATGGCATAAAGTGAGAAATATGACGGTCGGACTTCTTGCTAATCAGCAGACTTCCCCTAAACCTTTTCAATATCTGTGCCATAATTTTCGAATTATGCTGTCAAAATTCATTTCCAAATCTTCTTATTTGCTTGAATAGAGCTGTTGTTCCTTTTTAATATGTTTTCTTTTAGCTTTGAATATTCCTTCTTTAGGCAAGAAATTTTTTTAAACCGAAGTATGGGAGAGCGTGTTTTTTTTTCAATTCCTTTCACTGTGTGTTACAAAGGTTATGGTGCCTTGTACAGTGGCATACTGATGGGTGGAGGCTCGGGGTGACCCCCCCCCCCCCCAAATAAAAATAATAAAATAAATAAAAAATAAAAAATAAATAAATAAAAAATCATGACCAAGAAAAAAAAAGTGGAAAGGAAAATAACAGAAAACATAGAAATTGAAATGTGATATCATTTACTGAATATTAATTTTTATGTCAAAATCACAAAATTGGAAAAGTGGAAATTTTTGCTTGCTCACTTCCCAACTTTTTAATACATTTTACCCAATCTGCCATATCTTGCTCCTTCAAAATTGACTCAATACACCATTGCCATTGAAAGACATGAACCCTTTCCTGTTTGTCCTGTCAAGCACATAATTAAACTTGATGAAGGATTCGATAACCCCTTGAAAATATGATTCATGTCTTTTATAGGTACCATAATTTTGTTTCACATACCAGTAATAAAAGGATTTGAATAATTACAAATTCTCCCAATTAATAATGCAAATCTTCTTTACTTAGGTTGACAAAAAGTCTTCTTTTCTTACTTATGAAGGAAAATTCACAGGTAAAAGAAGTTTAAATGAAAAACAAAATAATTCAGGTAAATAGATAATTTTTTTAATTCAATTTGACAGCATAATTCGAAAAGTATGGCAAAGATAATGAAAAGATTAAGAAGAAGTCTGCTGATTAAAGCCAAAAGCCTAATCATCAAATTTATCATTTCTGCCATCTTGGCGCAAAAATAGCGAACTAGTTCGCTACAATGCCCCCTCGTATATAGAGGAGATCCGAAAAATAGCGAACTAGTTCGCTACAATTCCCCCTCGTGTATATATAGAGGAGATCTAGTCTCTAATCTTTCTTGTTAGGCCTAACCACTAAACCAGAATAGGCTAGACTCTAGCCTAACGTTAGGCTAGAAAGAAGGTCTAGACTAATTTGGCTAGAATGTCTAGACTATTGATTATTCAAAATCAGAAAGGAAAATTCATACTCCATACTCATATATATACGGCAGTGCTGTGCAGTTGGGGTCCGGGGCGAAGCCCCTGGAACTTCTTGATATCAAAGCCATTTAAACCTCGCAGATCGCCGCTATTTTAATCAAATCGCAGGTATATACAGAATTTAGCTTTACACATTTATTCAATCCAGTTGCGTAATGAACCAAAAATATTTGAGGGGGCAAAATATAGCAATGTGGGAAAATTTACATCCTACATCCACTGCATGTTGGTTCTACTCTTTCTATTTGTCATTATATTGATTTGTTTATGTATTGTTTTTTATTGTTCATATAATATTGTATATTGTACCTTTTTAAAGGACAAGTCCACCCCAACAAAAAGCTGATTTGAATAGAAAGAGAAAAATCAAACAAGCATAACACTGAAAATTTCATCAAAATCGGATGTAAAATAAGAAAGTTATGACATTTTAAAGTTTCGCTTAATTTCAGAAAACAGTTATATGCACACCCTGTTCGGTATGCAAATGAGGGAACCGATGACATCACCCACTCACTATTTCTTTTGTATTTTATTATATGAAATATGAAATATTTTGATTTTCTCGTCACTGTCATATAAAACAAAGTTTAATTCCTCCCTGAACACATGGAATTCCATTATTTTAACATTTTGTGGTTCAAGCAAGGGGGTCCTAATTGTCAAATTCATAAAAATTTAAATATTGTATAATTCAAACAATAAAAAACAAAAGAAATAGTGAGTGAGTGACATCATCGACTCTCTCATTTGGATGTAACTGGCTCGTTCATATAACTATTTTGTTAAAAATAAGCGAAACTTTAAAATGTCATAACTTTATTATTTTACATCCGATTTTGATGAAGTTTTCAGCGTTATTCATGTTTGATTTTTCTCTTTCTATTCAAATCAGCTTTTTGTTGGGGTGGACTTGTCCTTTAATGGATGTGAGTAAAGTGAATTGAATTGAATTGAATTTTGTTAAAAGTTGCCAGCGTGCAAAGCCAGCTGGAAAAAAATTGCCTATTGAATTTAAATTATAATTATGTGATAGATTTTTCCATTATATTCAGCAAATAACACATTTCATTGTTTCCATTCATTTCATTATACGTTGTCTCCTATAATTTCTTTCATTTCCTCTTGGGTGTGGAACTAAGACCCCCCCGCGCCTGTACATGTACGTCAGAGATTGAACGGGGGTGCTGGTTATTGATGAAGAGCCCCTTTTGTGTGGGGTCCGGGGCAAAGCCCCGGTAGCTTATTGGCATAAAATTTAGCAAGCTTATAGCACAATGTTGTACATGTATGCAGTCCATCTTTCTTCCCGCTCTTTATTTTTTATCCTTGGCAGCCCGGTCGTGTTATAATTTTTTTTCTTGTCCCTTTTCTTTGTTCTCTAGCTTTTGACTAATTCCATTCTACCTTCGTTTCCCGCTCTTGTTTGCCATTTTGTCATCTTTTAATTTATTTTCCATCATGCTATTGCATTACATAAGCCCATTTCGGAATGATTTGTTCTTTGTCAAATTAATGTTCTTCTTTTGTACCTTTTCTCGCTTTTTTTCCTTTTCCATTAAAAAAAAATCTTCGTTTTCTTTTCACTTTTCCCTTTCCTTTTCCTCCCCCTTTCCCTTTTTTTCTCCCTCCCTTTTTTCTTTTTCCCGTTTTTTTTATTTTCCTGGTGAAATCCACCAGGGGGGGCAGCTTGCCTTCCCTGCCCCCCGCCTGTTACGTCACTGCCACACACACACACCCACAAATACCCAACAGTACTAGCCAGGGTAAAACATACATGTACATGTAAGACCAGGGAGGGGCAAGTGAAGATGGCCTAAAAAATATGAAAAAATGAATGAAGTGGTAAAAGAGAAGAAGAATAAGCTGGCTGCATACATGTACATGTACTGATAGTTCCGAAGACCTTGTTTTTCTCTCTGCATGATAGATCATAGTGTACATGTACATGTAAGGATGTGTTAGGATACATGTAGAAAATAAAAGTTCACAGTTTTTCAATTATTTTCCCCAAATCAAATAGATTCGAAGCTTCGGTACACAGAGAGACAAGTCCTGCAATGAAGAGTAAAACACCATCGCCTGGAGGTGCTAGTCCAGGAAAGAGGATAAGACTTGATCAACCCTCTGAAAGTGATGAGCTGTACCAGGTCCTCAACATCAAGGAAGAAGAACATGAGGATTGGGCAGAAGACGCTGGAACCAATGAACAGCCAACAGACCTGGAAAGTCCCACTTCGGATCAGTACCTAGGTAAAAAAAAACAGCAGTTTACCAATCCATAACTATGAAAATATATATTTTTTGACCCACTTGATCAAGACAAAATTGACAAACGCATTATCAGCAGGCCTCGAAGTAATCGACGGCTATGACCATGGCTGCCTCTTCGTTTGGCTGACATGCCCTAGTTATAGTGTCATGGCCATAAATTTACCTTCCCTTTTCCTTCTGGCCGTCGTCGTGCCACTTTGGTCAAAGAAATCATGCTCTTTTTTTCTTTTTGCTGTCATGCCCTTTTCTCTTAATTTGATGTATTTATGATGAAATTTTCGTTCTATAATATGAAATTATGTCAGAAATGTAATTTTACCAACACTTCCATTACAAGTGAAAGTATACTTTGCCACTGTAGAGGCAGGCAGTACAGCGAGTATACGGTGCGAGAATTGGGTTTGGTAATTCCCCCAATAGATAGAGAAGAGTCGTGGGGGGGGGTTAGAGATTTGAGGGAAATTATTAGTCCATTGGCAAAATTTTACAAAAATATTAATCGTATATTTCAAACCTTGAATCATCTAGAGATGTCTTTCATATCCTTTGCAATTACTTGTGGCTATAAAAAGTGAATTTTGAGGCCGTTTTCTTGAATTATTTATTAGAAATTCCCTCTGGATTGTGGCACAGTCTGGCTGATCTTTCTCACCATGTACCAAAGACATACAATGAATTTGGCTTTGAAAGACCTGGAAAGCTCTCAATTGTCATTGAGGAAATAGTTCTGGGTGATATTCAACATTTATTAATAGTTTCACATGATTTATACTAGAGAGATGTCTTTTTGCTTTTGAAATACATGAAAAAAGTCTGACTCGGTACTTTAGCATTCAGTTTAATAGCAGGGATGGGAAGATTTGATTTATTGATCTATATCTATTCTGATAACGAAGTGCTGTAAGTTGCACCGTATAGATATACTTGTCATTTTTTAGAAAAGCCTTGGTGACCTTTGACCAAAATGAGCTGCCCTTTAAAAGTGGCCTTCATGCCCTTTAGAATGGCCTTGATGCCCCTTGAAATTTTGGGGTTTCCAAGGCCACTTGCCCCACGCTGAAAGTGAAGTGCCCTTTTTAAAAATGGCCTTGCCCCTTTGAATACTGAATTCAAGCCCTGCATTTTCAGCATGATTATACTGCTTGCTGAGAGAGAATTGGTAACACAAAATTAAATCTAACATATATTTGTTGCTGGACACAAGAACCAATGAACAGCCAAACCTTTAAAGGACGAGTCCACTCCAACAAAAAAAAATTGATTTGAATAAAAAGAGAAAAATCCAACAAGCATAACACTGAAAATTTTGTCAAAATCGGATGTAAAATAAGAAAGTTATGACATTTCAAAGTTTCGCTTATTTTTCGCAAAACAGTGATATGCACAACTCAGTGATGTGCAAATGAGACAGCCAATGATGTCCCTCACTCAATATTTCTTTTGTTTTTCTATTGTTTGAATTATACACTGTTTAATTTTTTTACAGATTTGACAAGAACGGCCAATTTGACTGAACCTTATAGTATTAAACAATGCTAATTCCTTATAAGAAATTAATGACATTTTAAAGTTTTGCTTAAATTCACAAAAAAGTTATATGCACATCCTAGTTGGTATGCAAATGAGGAGACTGATGACGTCATCCACTTACTTTTTCTTTTGTATTTTATTACATGAAATATTAAATATTCAAAGTTTCTCCTCATTGTCAAGTGAAACAGTGATTAATTCCCCCCCCCCCCTGAACATGTGGAATTAGCATTGTTTAATACTATATGATTCAGTCAAGTCGGTCCCTATGGTCAAATCTGTTAAAAATGAAATATTGTATAATTCAAACAATAAAAAACATAAGAAATATTGAGTGAGGGACATCATTGGCTGTCTCATTTGCACATCACTGAGTTGTGCATATCACTGTTTTGCGAAAAATAAGCGAAACTTTGAAATGTCATAACTCTCTTATTTTACATCCGATTTTTGATGAAATTTCCAGTGTTATGCTCATTTGATTTTTCTCTATTTATTTTAATCAACACTTGCTGGGGTGGCTTGACCTTTAAGATCTGAAATAATATGGTACCTGGGTAAAAAAAAACAGGAATCTTTAATATACTATTGACCACTCGAATGAAAACAGACCAATCGTGACAAACCTAGTTTTAACGTAATTTGTTCTAGTATTTGATTATAAAAGTGAGTGGGTAATAAGAATTACGTAAATCTGAAATCGTTACAATGCTACTATGACAAAATATATTATTGAAAATTAGTTGGCTTACGTACTTTAAGTGATGTCCATGTAACAAAAAGTGTTCACCCAAAAAGAGAACTATCAAGGGATACCCTCAGAAACACTCTTATCTTTATTCCCTGAGTATGATGTCTGTTTACATACATGTGAGTGTCCATTTTAAGAGGGTGAATCACATTCTAAACTAAGCTCCAATATAAATTTTTGGCTTAGAGAAAACCTCAACGTCTCCCTTATTTCAATGTCATTTGTTTAATACTCTTTCACCAAAATTACCCTCCAACACAGAACTTGAAATAATTAGGCCTGACATGAATCGTGTTTTAATTTGTAGTTATAAAACATTTAAAAATGAAATTCATCCCAATAATTCTTCCAAACAATACATTGGACAGGAGAATTTTTTGTATTTTCTCGCTCAATTTGTTGGTACCAGCTTTATAAATTATATGCATGATAATGGGTACATGTACGCTCTAAAGTGTGGGAAATTGATGTTTTGCCTCAACAATCCACCACAAACGACAGCAATGGCGAGAATACAGAGAATGCATTGATGCGCATGTGTCAGTGTTCCAGATGTTTTTAATGGTCTGATTCTAGGCTAGTCAGATATCATTAAAGGAGAATGAAACCCTTGAAACCAGCTGAATCCATATCAAAGAGAAAAATCAAAGAAACATATTGTTGAAAGTTTGAGGAAGATTGAATGAATAATAAGAAAGTTATGAGCATTTGAATATTGAGATCACTAATGCCATGTAGATCCTCCCACTGGCAATGCGACCAAGATCTGTGATGTCACACACGTACAACTCCCTCATTGCTTTAGTACTTATTTCACTTATATTCTCACTTTTATAGAATCTATCACAAGGTGAGGTGTTCTCTTTATGAGAGGGCAAGTGCAGAGGTTTCACAACATTATATCATTGATGAATCGTTTGTCATATGATTAGAATGAGCAAAAAGAGATGTTTTGGGGTATATTTTCAGTGTCCAAAAGGGGAGAGTTGTTCATCTGTGATATCATAGATCTTGGTTGCGTTGCCAATGGGAGGATCTCCATAGCATTAGTGATCTCGACATTCAAATGCTCATAACTGTTCTATTGCTAGTCCTATTTTACTCAAACTTTTGTTGATCTTATTCTTTGATTTTTCTGCTTTCACAAAAGCTAACTTGCTCCAAGAGTTTCATTCTCCTTTAACTCTTTGCAACAATTGGGCCTTTAACAAGTACACATGTACAGGCAGTCACGCACCTAAAAAAAGAAATAAAAGGGTGAGAAACTTACATGTACATGTGAAAGATCATGAATGCTACCATGTAGATGTTAAGTCACAGTTACCGTGTTTACACTTACATGTAATCGGCTTTTTCATAGCGTGTAAACGCGATTAACTTGCATCGGCTCGCGGTTCAGAACCGGCAATTTTGCACCACCAAAGTAGTAGGTTCAGAAACGCGAGCCGATGCAGAATCGGCTTTTTTACTCCGTGTAAACAGAAAGCCGATTCTGCATCGGCAATTGGTGCGCATTTCATTTACTTTACTATTGTGACGTAATTGTAAGCGCACGGATCCAGCGTTAATTGTCTTTATTATGACGTATATTGTTGGTGTGCGTATCATTTCAGGTTTTTGCATTGGCGTGTAAACGCAGTGCAAGATAAACCAAATGCCAATTCTGCATCGGCTTTTGGTTCAGAACCAAAAGCCGATCAAGTGTAAACACGGTATGTAAAACATGGCTAAAGCCCATGTAAAAGGTGTTAAATGGGAGCCTGACATGGTAAAGCAGAATGTTGCAGAGCTCTATGTATTGTTGGTAGATAATTTTGATCCTTTAAAATCAACCCATCGGCATTTTGTATAAATTACCAAAGAAATTACACAATAAAGAAAGGCCAAGTGCGACAATGTTAATTTAGCAATGAAGGCGTTCTGAGAATCTGGACTGGAAAGATCGATCTGCCCTTCATGCAAAATGGTAAGTAAAATTTGTGTAACTTATTATCTCTTATGTGAAATACATTTAGTTGTACCTGAAGAATATTTTGTCTCCTTGTCTTTGTGATGGACAGCATTTTATATTACAATACAGTGGCAAGAACTGTTTGTGATTTACCATGCTATGCATGATGGTCAGAGATCTATTGTAGTGGACATGTACATCTAGTTTGTGCACCATTCTATGAGAAATGTTTTTTGTAATACAGGAATTCTGGGGGGTGTTTCACAAAGATTTAAGTATGACGTAGAGTCGCACTTCAATTCCAAGTTGCGTATGGTATGAAAGGCTTGACCGCATCGGTCAGATCGTGTCATGAGGACGCGCACTACTGTGTATCTATCAATAAGTTTGCGCGTTGCATATCGTGTACGTGTCGGCATTCAAGTGCGACTTAAGTCATACTTAAATCTTTGTAAAACAACCCCTGGTTTATCAAATGATGAAAAAGGGACAATAGGATGAAAAAAAAGATTTCTATTAGAATTAGAACACTATTCAAGATTGTCCAAATTGATGCATAACATTTTACACATTTCATATCTTTTTTCATCTTCAGATTGAATCGAAAGAACAATTTGTTATGATCAACCAACCCAAGTCATGTCCACATTTTCTGCAACTACATGTACATGTCCAGCTCTATGTAGATGTCACAAATTGGACCAACTGATTCAGACCATTAGCAATAGTTACAAGCACTTTACAGTAGTATATTAGTAGTATTTTTCATATAGATTCTAGTTGAATGCATCAGATATTGAATAATGTCATAACTACAGAACTGAATCAGGGGTAAAAATAAGTATTGCATTATATCAGTCTTGTTCAAAATTAGTAAATAATGTTTATGATGAGTCATCATTAATACACATGGGCTGCAGAGTAATATTTTTTTGGGGGGGGAGGGGGTGGCTTTGGGGCTGAAAATGCATAAAATCACAATTTGATGGTCATTACATACTGTTTTTGTACAGTATATGTTTGGTTCCGCTGCCCTGATATAAGTAACCATGTGTGCTTGCCATTGTGGGATACTAATTTTTTATCTAGTTTTCATCATATTGACTTTGTGATAATGTAAAAACTTACGAGATCAACATGTAGGACTATGATTTACTGTATTATACCAATTCACCATGGTCTCAGAGACTCCTTAAATATTATTGCTTACTCTGATGTTGGCTTTGAATTGTGGCAAAAAAATGTTTGTTTTTTACCAGAATCCCTTAGCTTAAATTATTATCTTCTGAAAGATATTATTAAGTCTTTATTTCATTCATATGCTTTTCAAGAGTGAAAATCTGAGTACCTGAGAACTATGAAGATGCCAAAAATCATAAATAGTAGTTACTGCATTTATTGTACGGTTCATGTTGTACACACTTAAATTTATGTAGACATGAATGAAATAAATGCACCACATATAAAGTGCAATGTAGAAAACAGTGTACCCTACGAATTTGAAGGTAAAACAGTGAACAGTGTAGACTGATCTGTATAATATTAAGATGTATGCCTATTGTTTGCATATTCATCTTTTGAGACATTGAAAAAGTCTTTGTAAGAATATACATGTAGTTTTGCCGCTTGTCTAATTATTTCTTTAGAATTTGATATCATTGAAATAAAAGCTGTTTAGTATTCCTTCCAACACGAATATCGCCTGCAGTGTTCTACTTTGTTCTTTTACTTGTATAGGATGCTGGGAGAAGGGGTTGGTACTTTAGAATATTAAGTTTAATATTGACCTAAAAACAAAATTAAGAAAGCATCTATGAGACATTCAAACATGCTACTTGTGAAATATAGGTAGTTGAGCAGATTTTTTTTCTTATTTGATTAAAAAAGAAACACCTGCCATTAAAGAATAAGATTATACAGGGAATTGAGTTTTTTTTTCTTTTTAAATAGCCAGTTCTATGATTGTTCTTGAATGAAAAAAATAATAACTGAGCACTGTATTTTTGTGAACTGCAGACGATGACATCAATCAAGATGACTATCTCCAAATGGTTGCAGAATCAGTGTACGTTGGCTCGCATATGGGGTCTATGCCAAACAACAAAAGAAAACAAGCTCTACAACGGAGTAGATATTCAACCCTAACAAAACAGGTGGGTGTTATATACATTGCTCTTTGTCATTGAAGTACTCTTGAATTAATACAGATGATGGCAAGCCAAATTGAGATTCTTTACTTGTTATGAAATGTCAGCTAAATTTTGAATGTGCATTGATTTTGCATATGAAGTTACACATGGATTTATGGAATACTTGTACATCTGTATATATGGCAAGCCAAATGGAAATGCTTCATAATTAAGGGCACACTTTTTTTTCTTCCCATCTTTAGTACAAGAAATTGAGTTCTTCACGTGAAAGAGCCACAGTGAAACAAAATGGGCAAAGACGGGTGGTGTGTATTTTAACAATACAAGTGAGAACTTAATATGTATACACTGTATATGTTTGTCATTTTGTCATTTTGCCTCCGACGAAGATTCTGCTAGGATCGAAAGCTTAGGCCCCTTTTGACTTTCTAATTTACTCCATTGGCTCTCTTTTATTAGATTAAAGCAGTTTTCAGCAGCTTCTTTTTGCCATTCATCTTTAGTACAGTATAAAAGAATTTGTACAGTGTATACATATTAAGTTCTCACTTGTATTGTTGAAATACACACCACTCCTGTCTGCCCATTTTGTTTCATTGTGGCTCTTTCACATGAAGAACTCAATTTCTTGTAATATCCTATCTTTTCTTTGTATTATACACATGTACCAGATGGATTTACAAGTGTCAGATGTAGATTCTAATCAAGAACTACTTCAGGTTCAACAGAAGAGAATGAAACAAGCAACAATACACAATCTTTCATTTGTAAGTATTTTCTTTCCAGTATAAACCTTGTTTCTAATATTACTCAACTTTCCATCCCAAATTAGTATTGGTGCAGCACTGGTATGATCTTGAGTCTATACACTCTGTGCCAAAGGGATAGTATCTTCTCGCTTCTTGCATATTCTCTGACTACTCCTTGAGTGTATCTGCAGCACTAAAATTTAGATGTACATTACTGTTTTATTTTTTTCATTTCGTACAAGTTAAGGAGTTTAGGCAAAGTCGGAAATCGATTATACACTCCAAAAATTAAAAATCTATTGAGAATTGTAAAGCCATTGTCTGTAATTAGCACACAATTTTAGGCAAGACAGATAATTAAGAATACATTTTAAAAAAAAATCACAAAATATGTCACATTCTTCAGGAATTGTTAAGCCATTGTTTATTTATCACACTATTTTTAGTTAAAGGACAAGTCCACCCCAACTAAAAGTTGATTTGAATGAAGAGAAAAATCCAACAAGCAAAACACTGAAAATTTCATCAAAATCGCATGTAAAATAAGAAAGTTATGACTTTTTAAAGTTTCACTTAATTTCACAAAACAGTTATATGCATATCCTGGTTGGTATGCAAATGAGGAGACTGATGACTTTATCCACTCACTATTTCTTTTGTATTTTATTACATGTATATGAAATATAATTTTCTCCTCATTGTCAAGTGAAACAAAGATTAATTCCTCCCTAAACACCTGGAATGAGCATTATTCTAATACTATATAGTTCAGTCAAGTTGGCTCTATTTGTCAAATCCGTAAAAAAAAGAAATATTGTAAAATTCAAACAAGAAATAGTGAGTTAGGGACATCACTGACTGTCTCTTTTGCATGTCACTGAGTTATGCATATAACTGTTTTGTGGAAAATAAGCGAAAATTTAAAATGTCATAACTTTCTTATTTTATATTTGATGAAATTTTCAGCATTATGCTAGTTTAATTTTTCTCTATTCAAATCAACATTTTTCTGGGGTGGACTTGACCTTTAAATTAATGCTGAACACTAATTCATTCTCATACACTCTGTCAATTAGTACACCATAAAATATTTGTTTTAATTTTTAAATGCATACTTTACCCTTGATCAATGAGTAGTTAATAGGGTATTAAATTAAACAGCTTTTCTTCCTTGGAAAAACTTATTTTATGTAAAAGTTCATAAATTCTATCATTTTGTTTATCACAAAAATTTAAATGAGTTGTTCCCAAATGATTTCATTCCCATATACACTTACAATTTGGTGGTGAAATCTATAGAAATTATAATTATTGGTTTGTACATTTCAAACCTGACCCCCAGCTTGCAAAATAGAAGAGAGAGAAAAAATATCCTTAAATAGGCATTTCATGCTCTCTGTATTAATTATTTTGGTAAAATTTCAAAATGAACAGCTGCTACCATACATGTATGTTATTCATTTGCTCAGTGTATTTCATGTTCCTTTTATTATTTTTTTTACCTGAATTTTTTCAAATTTCAGGATGTCGAGCATATTCTGCGAACAAACGCACTAGGTGGTGCAGCCCTAGTAGATAAAATGAAGAGGCAGCGAACCATTGACCGGTCTGGGAATCGATTGTTTGTTCAAACCCTCGTCAGCAATCTCATTGCAAATTATGGATATAAGTAAGTGACTTCACCTGCAAGGAAGTACTACAAGGGTCCAGGAATCAGTGTCACTAGTAGATAATTATGATAGGAATGAATCTAATAGAATTTGTTTGTCTCGTCTGCATAGCAGAGCTAGACTACATGTACAGGACCGCTTTTCCGACGGCGGCAGCGTCATCAACATTGAAAGGTTTAGTTTTTGAAATGTCACCATAACTTAAAAAGTATATAGACCTGGTTCATAAAACTTGGACATAAGGGTAATCAAGTATTTTTTTTAACATTCTGCCTGAGTTTCAGGTCACATGACCATGGTCAAAGGTCATGTAGGGTTCATAAACTTAGACCATGTTGGAGGAATCAACATCAAAATCTTAACCTAAGGTCAAGTTTTTGAAATGTCATCTTGACTAGAATATGGACCTAAGGTCAAATGGACCTAGTTCATGAAACTTGAACATAAGGGTAATCAAGTATTACTGAACATCCTGCCGGAGTTGAATTTGTTAAATTGCCATCATACATTTGAAAGTTTATGGATCTAGGTCATGAAACTTGGACATAAGAGTAATCAGGTATCACTGAACATCCCTTGCGAGTTTCAGGTCACATGTCCAAGGTCAAAGGTCATTTAGAGTCAATGAACTTACATAATGTTGTGGGAATCAAAACAAAATCTTAACCAAGGTTAATTTTTGAAATGTTACAAGTTTGAAAGAACATGGATCTAGTTCATGAAACTTGAGCTAGATTAATCAAGTGGCGTTTAACATCATGCATGAATTTCATGTCTCATGACGAAGGTCAAAGGTCATTTAAGGTCAATGAACTTTGGCCATATTGGGGGTATTTGTTGAATTGTCATCAAAACTTTGAAAGTAAATGGATATAGTTCTTGAAATGTGGACAGGTATCACTGATGATCTTGCACAAGTTTTAGGTCACATGATCAAGGTCAAATGTCATTTAGAGTCGATGAACATAGTATTCTATTATCATATGAATGGTGTTTTTTGTGAATAATTATTCTTTAGTCAGCACTGCTGCTATTCTGAATCGTGTAATGCAGGCGAGACTGCCAGAGGTGCTCCACTTCTTTGAAATGTTTAACATTTGAATTGAATTTATGATTGTTTTGAATTGGTAAAAAAAATAAAAAGTAAAGTATTACAGCATTAAACAAAAAATATTGAATATCCAAAATTTGCGAGATAGATATGTTTGTGAACCAGTTGGGTTCTTTCGTATTCATCAAGGTGAAGATACATATCTGTATTCTGTACTCACAAAACTACCGGGGTTACATTCTCTGACACCAGATAATGTAACCAACTATTAAAAGGTAGTTTTGTAAATATAGCTATAGGATGCTCTTCACAAGATGCATACATGTATGAAGGATAAACAAAAATATTAATCTTGATTTCAGTGCATCTGTGCTTATAGAATATCTATTTTGAAATCTATCTCTTTGAAAATATCATTTTTCAATAAAGCTTATTATGATCAGGGCCTCACAAACCATCACAAATTAGAAATGGGCAAACAAGATTATTGTTGTATGGGCATTTGTTGAATGGACTAACCCCCAAAAAAGTGCAGTTGATCTCAAACACTATTGTTATGATGGTCTGGGGGTGTTTCACAATAATTAAGCGTGACCTAATATTTGTGTGCGCATTATTAAGACACATCAACACATTGGTCAGAGCATGCGCAGGGGGCATATACTACTGTGTGTTAGTTCACAATAATAATAATAATATAGGATTTGTATAGAGCACGTATCCACCTTGCTAGGTGTTCAAGGCGCTCCTATAACAGCCCGGCTATAAAGCTAGTCTACCGATTCCGGTGTGCACAGCTTTTTGAGGAATTTCTTCTTGCTGGTGCCCATTTACCTCACCTGGGTTGAGTGCAGCACAATGTGGGTAAATTTAATGAGATTCTGCGTTAAATATCATGTGCATGCTGGCACTTATGGATGACTTAAAGTCACACTATCCAACTCCTTTTGAAACCAATCCGATGGGCCATTTCATAAAGCTGTTTGTAGCTATGCATGACTGGTTACCCTTTCTTGTGCAAAAAGATACAGTATATTCCTATGTAACTGTACAAATAGCTTTATGAAACACTACCCAAGTGGGTTTTTCATAAGGCTGTTCATAAGTTACGCGCGACTTTACGAAGGACTGGTGATCCTTTCCTGTGGTAAATGGTACCAGATTTAAGTTGGTGTTGATTTTGTTCGTAAAAACTTGTCACAAGTCGTTCATAAAGTCGCTTTTAACTTATGAATAGCTTTGTGAAACACCCTCTTCATCTGTTGGTCTTGTAAATGGAATCTTCTTAGCTATATTTGAATATTTTACAATAATTGCCAATTCTGTCCCACTTCCAGCCCATCCCCTGATATCAAGGCAGCATTGGCTCAGAGTATCATCGACCAGTTTGAATTTCTTGGTGATAAGAACGGGGTCACAGGATATGTAAGTTGAATTTCATTGCGTAACATTGTATATACAGTATATGATGATGATAGCACAGTCAACTGGCTTTTGATAGTGACCACCTGTAAATACCACAATTTCTTTTAAATTTCCTTTAATTTCCTTTAAATGAAATACTCCCAGAGGGGGGGGGGCACAATGGCCTCCCTTGTGATAAATCTGCCGTGCAACATTTTCTGACCATGCCGCTTGTGACTTTTTCTTTCAAACTTAATCGACATGGAGCCGTTTGTAGAAATCTATGTGTTTAAACTCAAGTTACATAATTAAGCACAAGTTCCAAATTGTGAGCTTATATTGGTTGGAAATCAAGTTGTGTTTGACTGCAACTCTTTCTGAAATGTGCCCCCGCTAGATATCCTGTGCAGATAATAATGTTTATCAACGATCATATGTTCTAGGAGCAATGGTTTGTGAGAGGAAAGAGGAATCTTCCTGCCACTGGGAGTTTGGAGGCAAGACTGAGGTACATCCGTAGAGTGCACTTTCCAAGGGAGACCAAGAGGAAGCCAGCAGATCATCAGAGGGAGTATTCTGTATCTTCTAAAGCTAAGAAGACTCGAGTAGATCCCACCATTCTTCCTGAGGTGCACGAAGATGAAGGTACCTTTAAATAGCAACTCGTAATTTTCAATGAATTGATGATAGCTGTTACGTATCAAGGGTTTTTGCTTCAGCCTTTGGGGGTACCTTACGTTCGATGTTGGTGCTGGTGTTGGTGTTAGAAGCACAAATTAAATTGCCTTCATAGCCTCAACGCCTAATCTGGGTTCATAAATATGGCCCACATCACATTGATTGCTCAACAACACCAAGAGAGAGGATTGTATTAAGAACATTCTTTTATTTATTTCTGTGATGTGCTGATGCAAAGATTGGCCCAACACAACACCAAACTTGGCAGAACCAGTCCGGGAAGTTTTCAGTTTTCTATTTCGGATCCAGCTTTGTCCAATTTATAGAAACATACATGAAAATAGCCGTGGGGCTATTAAGAAATTCAGAATGAAACACAAACCGCTAAGTTTTTCATGAATGTAGTCTTTTTAACTTGAAGATTTGCTGGATAACATAACTCTAGGCTCTCTTATTATAAGACTTAAAATGTTTGTTTTTTTCTAATACAGGAACAAATATATATACTAAAAAATACAGAAAATGTGCTAGTTACTGAAATTAAAAACTTAAATAGGAAAAAAGAGCAATAGTCTATTTCACTATTGATGTTTTCTACAAATAATGTAACTCCTTGTGGGAAGGATGAAAATAATCATTGTTAGCATCCAAGCCCTTTTCATGTTATCTATTCTTGGACGACCTCACGCTAAAGCTATGACCCATATTCCTGTAATGTTTGGGAGAACATTTGTGTGTAGTCCAATTGATACATCAATATGTATTATGGATGTAACTCTTGGCCATACACTAATGTTTGGGTGCATTGTAAAAATAATTTTTACTTTTAATTTCCAGTTTCCTCCATGATTTAATCCCTTGACCAGGGGCCTGTTTTATTAGAATTGTTATAAAAATAATTATAATTATAATACAGGGTATTTGTATATTGTACAACGCCTACTTAGCTTGTTGTACGTGAGCAAATGGGAGGCTGAATGTCAAACATTTGTACCGTTGCACACGTACCGTCCATGATGTACCGTTGCACGGGTCAGGAAAAGGTGACGTCACTATGAAAATATGATTCAACGCATTGCTTGTGCTTATAGTAAATGCAGGTGCAATATGCGTAGGGCCGCGCTTACTGGCTGAAATGCGCATTGCTGCTGCAAATCAGATGCGCGTTTAAAAGGATTTTCCTTTTGCTTTCAAAATTTTTGTTCTTATTTTCATAGATTTATGTAGGAAAAAACTTCTTATTGTTCGTATTTTCTCTAATTTCCGAGGCGTTGTACAACACAAATAGCGAATATTCTTATTTGTGCCATGGTGCGACATTTCGCATTCGGTGAAAGAAAGAGACACTCTATTCAACTCGGCTAACGCCTCGTTGAATAGAGCATCTTTCTTTCACCTCATGCAAAATCTCATACCATCGCACTCATGCCTATTCTCTATCTGTTTAATGTACATATCCACCTTGATAGGTGCTCAAGGCGATCCTATATTTTAATAATACCTTGGCTAGGCTACTGATTCCAGTGCTAACAGCTTTTTTGAGGAGTTAATTTCTGCTAGTACCCATTTCCCTCACCTGGGTCAAGTATGGCACATTGCAATCAATTTCTTGCTGAAGGAAATTACGCCATGGCTGGGATTCAAACCCACGACCATCTGTTACAAAGTCCGGAGACTAGTCCTCTGGGCCACAACGCTCTATGTATAATGACCAAAATTGCATTAACAGTTTGAATCTCCTGAGATCATTCAAATTGATTGGCTGATTGTAAACTTATTACAGAAATTGGGCATTTGTCATTTTAACAATTCTTTATGAAACATGACCTAGAACTGAAGTCTATCTTTGAAATAAATTCATATTTTTTTAGTGAAGGAAGCTACGATGTGGATGAAGCAAAATAGAGAACCCAAAGCCAAGGTAGAAGAATACATGAGAACGACTTGCAAACATCGGTATGACTGGATTAGAGCAGAAAACCCTCCGACAATCGCAGAAGTTCTAGATCGGTATCCACGCCTTCTAGATCCTGGAATTGTAAGTATATTTTGCTTAACTGGACTAAAAACATGACAAGACTAGTATTAATTACTATCTGAATTCATTATTTTTTAATGAGTTTAAAGAGGATGTGATTAAAAATTATTAAGTCTTATTATTAGTCTTATTGCCATGGTTACTATTTTCTTGATTTTCATTTTTACTAGAACCAAAACAGTCTTTGTCACAAGTGCCCTCTATGAATTTATACTATGAAGTGTTCATAACAAGAATATCATTTATAAACCTCTTCTGTGTGCTAATTGCAGATTGATGCTGACTATCGGCAAGCAATATCGGAGAAGACTGCCGACAACCTGTATGCCAATTGGCCGAGGATTGCGCCAAGGATTTTACAATATGCAGATTTACAGGAGGTTAAGTGGAGGAAGGAATTGGGAATGGAAAATTCTAACAGCAGTGAGCTTTGTGAAGGTACAGCTTAGTCTTCGCAATCAAGCTTTCATAAGTTAAATAATGGCTCAAGTCAAAGTAATCTTGAGACGATCTTATGCAATAATGTGTTATTTGCCTCTTCTACAGAATTGTAAGTAAAGTTAAAAAGATTTCTTTATTCCCAAGATATTTGACTTTGGCAGTTTCACTTGTATTGTACAACTTCTACAGTACTATTTAGCTTTTTTATTTTATTTCTCTGACTCTTAAAACACAACAATAGTAACTGATTCTTTTGTGCTGGGTTTCCTTAAAATGCTCGTACATTAGCTGGTGACAGAACTTTTACGGTGTCGGCTTCAAAATCCTGGAACGACCTGCCACTAATAATTAGACAGTCTCCAACATTAGCAATTTTAAAAAAGTCATTAAAAACTCATCTCTTTCGTACTTTGTAGTTTTTAAAATATTACATTTAATTAATTCATTGTAAGCGCTTTGGGCCTAATGGGAAAAGCGCAGTACAAATAATAAGTAATAATAATAATAATAATAATAAATGCTTTATACAACACCTACAATACCAGCTAATATTCTTTGACTCTCTGACACCCTGAAAATACAGCAAAATAGGTCCACAGAAGTATCCCGATTGTTCTGCGATTTTATATTGTTGGGGTGGATCAAGGAATGTGAGCAGGTATTAAACTGCAAATCAATGTCAGTGGTTTTCTTGAAGCTGTTACTGAAAGCTTTGCATCCGATTTTAGAGATGATTAAATTTTGTTTGTGAAAATCTCTGACCATATCATCACTGGGGTGTTTTAACTTAGTATCTCAAAATGTAAAAAAGACAATAATGCCAGCTCAGGAAAAGCTTGATTTTAGAGTTTTGACCTCAGTGGCAACTTTCAATCCCTAGATAGAGTTCTCTTCAGGAATCAGGATACTGTTTTCAGACAATTGGTATTATGGTATGGCCGCTGTTTTGTTTTGACTTTGTTTTGACAAATTTCTTTTTGTCTTTGTTTCAACCAGAAGAGCAACAAATGCTAGCTTTCAGTATACTGCCTTTTCTGTTTATGGGAAGATGCAAAGATAAGAGTGGAAGGTGCTCGGCTGTGAACTCACTCAAGGCATTTATTGATCATATATCTGTAAGTGTATTTATATTTATCCAGGGTTCCCAGCCCATCAGGGAAATTATTTTACTTTTTTCCAGTTAGGGAAAAATCAGGGAATTTGCTAAAAAATACCTCAAATCAGGGAAAATGCCTGAAATGAGGGAAAAATCAGGGAATGTTGATCGGCCTAAAAGTCGAAAGCATGGTAGTCAGTCAGACTCTGTTATATTTTGTTGTATATCAAAACAACATCCATTGTATGACTGGTTATGGTGGTACTAAGTAGGTTTACGTTATTGTTTTTATACTGAAAATACATTTAATTCACTGCAACAACTTGCGAAAACATGCGAAACTGGGAATTGGTTTAAATAATTATCAGGGAATTTTCAAACTTCATCGGGGAAAAATCAGGGAATTTTGTTTTCTTGAAAAGCTGGGAACCCTGTTATCTCTTTTTTAATTTTATGAAATTTCATTTGACAAAACTAACATGTAATGATTTAATTCCAGCACGGTACATTTGCATATTTTTCCTCAACGTAGAAATAGTCCTTTGCCATATCTAATCCGACTATTGAATTCTCACTGTAATTAATATATTTTCAACCACATGTTGTGAATCAGCTTGCAGTGCATGCGTCTTTCTAATTCTCTCATCCTTATTTACGTTTGCATTCCTTTAGTCTTTTTTTTTATCCACTTAATAAGTTTTCATCTTCTCTCTTAATTCAGTCTACATTTCTGTCTGTTCTTCGTTTTTTTTTTCTTTTGGTTTCCTATTTCATTCTTTTCTTTCCCTCTCTTCTTCCAGTTTTCATTAACTTAATTCTTTTAATAATTACTAATTTTTTTCTTCTCTCTGTTTTTTTTTCGTTTCTCTCTCTCCTCCATTTTCTCTTTCTTTCTTTCTTTCCTTTTTTTCTTTCTTTCTATCCCTCTTTCATTCTTTCCTTCTTAAGCTCCCTTTCTTTCTTTCTTTGTTTCTTTCCTTTCTCTCTCTTCCTAGCTCCATTTCTTGCTTTACCCTTCTCCATTTTATCCCTTAGATACTTAGCCTTTTATCTATCTATCTATCTCTACTTTCTATGCCTCTTTTTAATTTTTATATATGACGTTTTGCTAAGAATTCATATGTTAAGACTGTTTTACGTTCTTTTGTCTTGCCCTTGGTTACAGGATCCATTTCACAGGCCTCTGTAGCTGTACATTAGGTTCATTTACATGACTGGAGTTACGTTTTTTTGTTTTGTAAATTCTCAAATTTTATATAGGAAGTGCAATCAATCAATAACGTATCCATCTGTTGTACACTCGCAATCTCTCTTTATGACAATCTGTCTTTTTTTACTATCTCAATTCACCTCGTTGCTTTTCTCCTTTCTCTCTCCCTCTTTCCCCTCATTTCTCTCTCTTTGATTTTCGCTCAATTTCTCTTTCTAATTTCCATTGTAATTCTCTCTGTCCTTTGCTTTGAGTAAACAACTATTATTTCATTATAACATTTTTTAATCAGGATTATTACGGGAAAGAAAACAAACGAGTCTTGCCATTCAGATGTTAATTTTTAATTAATCTGTACGATTTTTTAACAACATTTTACAACAAATGCATGTACTATCAGTATCAGTATCAATTTATTATTTAATTTAATTTATATCGTGATATAAGTGTATTTAAGATGTAGAATTCGTGTAAATTCAGTTGTTCTTTGTTTGATTTTGATTGTATTTTTTATGTAAATGATTGTAAAGGGTAATGCAATTCGGCTTTTCAGCCGCTATAGACACCCTTGTTGAATTAAACCGTTTTAAATAAAAAAAAAAAAACGTGCTTGATAAACATTTCCTTACCCCAATTCCTATGCCTAATGTAACTCGTGGTAGGGTCTGTAGGGAATGTGTATTATATTGAAGAAAAAAATCTTGTTCATCTTGTTTAAGAGATGCATGCACATATTGAGGGAATTGATATTTTCAAACCATATGTTGAACTGCCACACTATATACATGTACACTCTAAGCCCCTTTGCCACATATGTGAATTCTTACCACCTTAATATGTTTCTTTTTTTCTCAAAGAGAAATGAATATATATGAATTATCAGTAAAAGGATGTATTTCTTTGGTGATGTCAATGCATTTGCGACCTCACCCCCCACCAACTTTACTTTCTTGCTTGAATGGAAGGTGTCCGTTCCCACAACCACACAAATAATCATAAGTAATTTTCAATTATTTTCTGATGTTATGCACAGGAGAGCACAGACATGCCACAGTACTTGACTGAAACCGGGGTAACGGAAAGACCTCCTGTTTGTATTCTCACACACGGAGGAACCCGTTGGAAACCTCAACAAACGTTCGTAATCCTAGAGCATCGCCCTGTACCGTGCTCGTCTCTCATCCAAGCAGTGGACGTTTGCTTCAAAGCTATTTACATTCTAGACATTGAATACCACCCTCATACTTGTTCTGTGATGGAATTCCTCCAGCACATAATCTACGGCATTCCACCAGGTAGCCTCGTAAGAAGGGCACTGATTAGCTTCCGAACTTGGTTCAATAACTGAAGCAACGCTTAAACATTGAAGTGCAAGGTCCCTTTGATTGGTCTCTATCATGGGAACTTTAATCTAAACCTTTTTTTTTATGGTACTTCGGCTGCGTTTATGCGACCTCAAGCCAGAATCATGATTTGAATCATTTAAAACACAAACATGAATCACAATTAATACCATGGAATCAGCGTTTAGACAACCTTCATTCCAATGCTGTTTCTCCTCGGATTCGGGCCGATCCATTGTGCATCACAGTGCGCAGTTTGACAGAGCTTCGCCAACTTTTTCGCACGTTTCGGTTCACGAAAAATTGATCTTTTGCTTCCAGAATTCAGTCTATTATACCTCATTTTGTTTACTTCGATTAATCTTGTCGGTTTATCGAAAATGGTGTTCGGAAGTGATTTTCAGCGTAAATCGAAATTAATAATTTTGACACTGTTAACTCGGTAAACAACAACTGAGATCATTGTCCTGTAAGTTCATTTACTAGAACTTGAAGACGTAAAAAAAATGAAAAGCAGTGGACGATGCGATGACCAACACAGAACTTGGAGTTAAATTCATGTGAAAAGAAATGCATGCATAGCACATTATGTACATACACTGAGCATAGCGTGCACCTAATTGAGCTTGGCAAGAGTGAAACCGAAAGAAGCCTGACACGGTGATGTCGTAGAATCATGATTCAAATTACGATTGAATCACATTTGTGTTTATACGACCTTTTTCGTTTGTGATATTACAGAAACATCTTTCCAAACGCCCCTTTTTTCCGTGTTTCATGTTTGTGATTTGAAAAACGTTTATTTTCTCTTTTTACTAAACGCAATCGTGATTCTGCAGAGTCATGATTCTTGGGTAAAAAAAGTGGCGCATAAACACACCCTCAATGAAAAGCTTTTTTGGAATAGCCTTTGATCATGGTAAAATGATTAAATCAGGGTAAAATGATTTAGTCACAGTAAAATGATTTGATCATCGTAAAGTGATTTGATAATGGTAAAATGATTTGATAATGGTAAAATGATTTGATCATCGTAAAGTGATTTGATCATAGTAAAATGATTTGATAATGGTAAAATGATTTGATCATCGTAAAGTGATTTGATCATAGTAAAATGATTTGATAATGGTAAAATGATTTGATCATCGTAAAGTGATTTGATCATGAATAGTAAAATGATTTGATAATGGTAAAATGATTTGATCACGGTATGATTTGACCATGGTAAAATCATCTGATCACTGTAAAATGATTGATTACTCAGAAAATGCATAAATCTTGCCGCTGATGGTAATGTTGATTTGCCATCGATAGTAGCTTCTAATTTTGATTTTGATTGAATTTAGATCACTCTTAATACGGGTACTCTTTCAAAGCTGCCTCCAACAGGTTTGATTTGGTTTTATTTGGTAAATGATTGTGGTGAAGGAAACCTTATTTAAAAATGATTTGCCATGGCCAAATTTAAGGAAACTTGTTACTGTTATTAACTGTTGTTAACTTATTTGGATACTGTATTGCTATTGAGGGGAACAAATATCTTGAAATACCAAAATACAGAGTAATTACATGTACCATATCGAAGTTGGGATTACAATGATATATTTATACTGTCTCAATATTCTCATATATGGTCTTTGTCTTCATTTTTTTTTATTAGACTGCATGTACTCAATCCTGCCGTCTTTGATATACATGTGGGTAACATACCAGAGCATTAAATTTACTATTTTGGTTTCTTTGCAATCCAATGCTAACTGCATACGTGGAATCCTTGAATTTGATTGGCTGTTTGATTGACATATTAATCATGATAGTTACCATAGGATGGGAAAATTTTTTACATTATAACCTTTAAGCAATGGGACCACAGTGGGTATTTTTTTAAATTTGAATATGTTTGGAACTAGTTGTGACCAGTTGAAACTATACATGCATTTCACGCTGTCTTTGTGAGTAGAAATTGGTACTACTGTCCTGTTAAGAAATGTATATGTTTTTGTTTTCAAATTCTTGAAAAAAATGTGCAATGTGCCCAGTATGTCCATTTGAGACCAAGAGAGACCAAGAATGTGTTAAAAGCACATTTTTTCTACAAATTGATGTAAAATTTTATAACTTATTCATTTACATGAAGAATGCAAGAAAATTGTAATCTACATGGAGCATTGTTTAACAAACTGCGATGAATAAGACACTATATTTCATCGAAAACTGGTGTGTGACAGTAGATTATCACTTTCTATGTAATGGTATTATACATTATAGGAATTTTTTTTCTTTCCTTTTTACAGACATTTCTGTCATTGTTGCTGATAAGCTGTATGTAATTTTATACACTGTCGATTGATGTACTGTAGTCAACATTGCTTGGCATATTAATGTATTCTTCTTTTTTTAGAATAAATTGGTTTTCTTTAACGCTTTTAGACATTGTTTTCCTCTCATTGTCAACTCTTCTCGTGCTAAAATTTCAAAGGGAGTGGGTATAAAGCTCTTGGATAATAGGCGCCTGATAATTATGAATATTTTCAGAATCTGTGAAGACTTTGAGATGTGATTTTGACTGTATTAAGTTCTACCTTTTTAGATTTGCACAGATCGGTTGTGAGTTATACAGAATTTTGGATCAAGAAACATTTTCTAGCAAGGTGCTAAAAGTCTAATATGCTGCTTTTCTAGAAATTAAATATGTACATGTATATGAATACTATACAATAGGTGACATTCTTGATACAGTTCAATGTTGTTTTCATGGTAATATCACTCATTTAAATTCATGAATGCCTTCAGGCTATAAATCAACAAATCATACATGTACATTGCAAAATGTCAGCCATTCATTTGTGTTATCCATTCATTTGTGTTATCCAGCATCACGAAAAAAATTATATGACCAGCTGTCCCAGTCTAACTTTCATGTACATTAATAATGCAAAGAATTGTCAGAATTCAATCAATAAAAATTAGGTTTGTTACGATTTAATTAATTGAAATTTCTTATTAATGCCTTAAGGTTTTATTAGGCATGTTAGACCAGTTGTATTGTTTTTGAAATCCAACCCTGTGGTTTTGATAAAGGAAAAGAAATTTTCAAAAGAGTACATTGTTTCTTCAATATGTTTTGCAGTTGTATTTGAAGGCACCTGAGAATGATTAGTGTTGTGCTTCTCAGTGATTGATAAGTAACTTTATTGTATTATTACTTAGCTTGTATTAATATGATGAAGGACCTTGGGTGCACGCAAGCAATGTTGTTTTGTTACATGCATGATAAGCGGGATAGTAATTGTAATTTAAAGTTATGTAAAGTACTTTTATTTGATTCGTTATTGTTTTTCATATGAAATAAAGGTTCTTTTTTATTCTCTGGAATAAAAAGGAAAGAAAGAAAAAAAGTAATTGTAATTTAATTATTTCCTTGTTTCTCATATCCTTATGACATGTAGCACACATAAATCTGTTTGAATTGAAAACGTTCTAAGTATGAAAATATCACCTCAATTTAGGACACTTGTGGTTAGGTAACTTGAGGTCATGTCTTGGGTGTATATTTCCATTGCTGCACATGTATAGTATATTTCATGGTAATTTCAATTGTTATTTTGAAATGTTTAGGGAATTATCGATGAAATTACGCAAGAATCTTTTCTTTTTTTTCTTATCGATGTTGATGTTATAATGATCATTCATGTTGTTATTTCTCCCATTCTTATCAGATGGAAATTCAAGCCTGGCGAGCAACAGCCTCGATGTTAAATTGCCTCCTGAATCTCCAGAACAGAGCAGACTGGAGGATGATCCAAGCCAGTCAGCCCAGGGGATCGGTGAAGCGATAGAAAAGGGAGATACTGAACCTGTTCATGAAAGTGAGTTGGTACCTTCATGTTCTGAAGAGAGAGTGCAGGAGGGGGATGAGTTAGATTTTTCAGAAATTCAAAAGAAGTTTAAACAGGAACCGACTTTTGCTGAAGACGAAGAAGAATCAGAGGATCTGGATGATGATCATTCTGAAGATGAGTTCCAAAGGGCCAACCATGGGGACGCTCAGTTAGAGCGTTCCACTTGCAATGAGCAACTCCCTGGAAGTAGCGATCTGAGAAGACATATGAATATCCACGAGCAAGAAAGGCCACACGAGTGTCCTTACTGTGACCAGAGATATGCGGAAATGCAAGATCTTACGGAACACATCAGAAAGCATGTTTGTTGTTCAAACTGTAGTAAAGTGTTTCCCAGTATAGCCCATCTAAATGAGCATTCGTGTGTAAGGGATGAGCAAACGGGCGAGATGGTCTATCGTTGCACCCGCTGCCAAGAAGAATTCTCGACGCAGAGTGCCCTTCAGGAACACATGCAAAGTCATACAGATCAGGGAAGTGTGTTCAAGTGTTCTCACTGCGACAGAACCTTTGCAAAGAGACGTGTCCTCAACCAACATCTGATGACCCATACAGGTGAGAAGCCGCATAAGTGCTCCGTGTGTGGCAAGGCGTTCATCAAGAGGAGTAACCTCGAGAGACACCTGAGATCGCACAGGGGGGAGAAACCTTACGAGTGCTCCGTCTGCGGCAAGAGATTTACGGAAAAAAGAACCAGTATCCAACACATGAGAATACACTCGGGAGAAAAACCGCATTGTTGTCCGGTCTGCGACAGGAGATTCGCAGAGAAGAGATATCTTACTTCTCATATGAGACAGCATAGCGGAGAGATGCCCTATGTGTGTCCTATTTGTACGAGAGCGTTTGCCTATAGAAGTGGCAGACATCAGCACATGAAAAGCCATTTATGAGAGAACCATAACTGACATGCATAATTGCTGGGATCGTGAGAAACAATTCCTGCACATCTGTTCTAAACATTGGAATGTACTACCCTACTCCAACTTTCTAGGAGTCTTTCTCTGACATTGCTGTTTTGGTCACATGTTTCCCTACACCTACTGTAAATACTGAACATTTCTAATGTACACTTGTGTGTAACATTTGAACTTGACATGACATATTAAACATAGCTAGTGTTGAGTAAATCCTGCAACACATTTAAAAAATCTTAACATAATTATTAAGGAGAATGAAATCTGTGGAACAGGTTAGCTTGTACATGAAAACAGAAAATTCATAGAATAAGATCAAGAAAAAATCAGAACAATCGGACAAACAAATGGAAAATGATGAGCATTTGAATGTCAAAATCACTATTACAAGGGACATTGGCAATGTAATAAAGATTTGACTTCTCCTGAAGTTTTTAAGTGTATCCAAAAGTTCTGTATGATATAAATATGCTGCCCAAATTTATTTCACTCATTTTCCAGGGCAGTGGTGCCTTCTTTCCTTAGGTTTACCAAATATTTTATCTTAGTTCTGCATTTGGACTTTGGAGCTCTCCATGATGCACACTCAGTACAGAAATAACAACAATCATCTTTGTGTTGTTCGTAGTCTAAGCCTTGCCAATACAATCTATCCTGGGCTATTTTAACCGTTCTGAAGAATCTGCCCATTCACTCTACCGTATCATGACCGTGTAAAGTTGGAGGTTTAAGGGGGTAGTCTGGCCTGGCTGAAAATAAAATGATTTGAACAGATAAATATAAGCAGACAAACAAAACGCTGAAAATTTGATGGCAATCTAATAAGGAATAGGGAAGTTATGACACTTGACAGATTTGCATTATTTCCGTGAAACGGTTCTTTATGCATGTCTTCATGAATGTTCAGTGAGCATGCTGGTGATGTCACATTCCCACTTATTCTTTTGTTCACAGTTCACAGCATGTTTTAAAATGAATCCGAGACCTCTCTAGTGTTGCTTGATTGTTTAATTAAACCAAAGCCTCCCTTAGACATTACCTATCATAGTGAATAGCTGTAGATTAATGCCATCTTCCAGTGTTGTCACTGACAACATGTATGTCCTTCTGTATGGCATCTAGGACTTCTACTTGTGAAAAATCGTTTGTTGTCATTCGTCACTCCTTACTTTTTCGGGATAAATCCGCCGCGCAAAATTTTTTACTTTCAAGTCTCGCGCAACAAGACCAAAATTGCAACCCCCAGGTAGTAGGTACGCGGTCCTGAATGCATGCAGACCCAAAATTGCTCAAAAACGTGAATTCTTGTACAAATTCAATGCAAATAGTGTTTTTAGCCAAATTTCATAAAATGTATCATTATTTTACCTTTTACTGATTAAAATCAATTAATTTCATCTTGTTTATGATCAAAGTAAAGTCCCTGACACTTAATATTGAAAAAAACAAAAGAGTCGAAAAACAAAGAAAAACAATAAAATACATAAGAAAATAAATGTGATGTTGAAATTTTTAAAAAGTACATTTGATCATATTCCTATTAAGAGTCTGTGAACCAAAAACTAGCATTTTATGGCCATTATTCAGTTAGTTAGAACAAACTTTTGATTTTACACATAAATTAGCATAATTAATTAGTAATGAGATTTTTCACACAATTTGATCTTATAGATTTGTAGTTTATGCCATGGGTAAAGCGTATGCCATTTTCCGCGGGTGCCAATTTTCATTGCGATCGACGGCCAAGATCATATGGGGGGCCATCTTCTTAGGCGTTGAAATAACCCAGTCTTTTTAGGGTTAAATGTGAGTGATCCATCTGAACCTAGTTCAGGCTTGAGTTGCTCTCATCTCCAAAGTCCAGCCCTTATTTCCACTGCCTTATTGTTATCTCTTTCAACTTGGGAGTCAAGAGAAGTATCCTCATGTGTGATAAAATGTGTTATTTGGTACCTTAATCCTTTCAAATCAGTTGTGAAATCTGGGCTACCCTGTGTTTTGAAGTCTTTGTCCATTACGATCTATGCTACTGTTCCATAGTTTTGAAGAATCATCTGAATCAACTTAGTCTTACCAACAGGTTTTTACAACTGATCCTTTTAACAATATCAATACACAACTCATCTCCAACCATTTGTTGGAACATACAAAAAATGAAAACAAAAGATATGACTACCAGCCAGTAGGATCATTAGTCAATTCATTGAAAACATTAGAAAATGGTACATTTGTCTAATTTGATTCCTCAGATAGAATTGAATTGGAAAATAAACTTCAATTATTATGCAGAACATATTGTTACCATTGTTTTGGTGTTTATTTTTATGATTAGTCATGTGCATGTAGTGATCATCTGTTCATGAGCTGATTTTTCTTCCAATTCTGATGATGAAATTGATGCCTAAGCAAGAATCTGTGATTCAGTTATCTTTGACTCCTTTTGGATAAGATTCCTAATTCATTACTTGTGTGATTCCATCCACCATGGCAGCTCGGACACCATACAAGCGTATCTCTGATGATGACAGACGGCGTGTGGTTGAAGCCTTTGAGGGAAATGAACAAGACTATCTAGAAACGGCAGATGATCTTGGAATAAAGAGGTCCACAGCTCGTTCTATCGTGCGCACTTATCTGGAAACGGGTAGAGCCGAAAAGCGTCCAAGAGGCGGAGCCCGTAACTCCAAGATCGATGAAGAGGTAAGAAACTACCTTCGGGCTGCTGTTGAATCCAACCCAAGGCTTACACTCTCCCAGATGAAGGATAAACTGCAGGAAGATCTTCCTCAGAAGCCAGACGTGTCAATGTCGACAATTGCGAGAGCTCTTGACGGGATGCTTGTCTCTTTGACGCTACCAGAGGATGCACATGGTTCAAGGAACAGCCCAAGGGTTCTCCAACAACGAAGGGAGTACGCGGAGTGGTTCGTCCAACGAAGTGTTGTTGCTCACTGTGTTTTCATTGACGAGTATGGTTATAATATATGGACACGTCGCACTCAAGGAAAGAACCTACAGGGTACCACAGCTAGGAGGATAGTACATGGGCAAAGGGGTCATAACTGTAATGTAATGCTTGCAGTTTCCGCAACTGTTGGTCTTGTGCATCGTGAGATAGACTTTGGTACGGTCACCCATGAGAGGTTTGAGCGTTTCCTTGAAGCAACATCCACAGAATGCACCAAGCTGTTTCCTGAGAATGCCCAAATTGTCTTGATCTATGACGGTGCCAAGCCTCATCTGAGAGCTAACCTTCCAGTCGATGTCCGTGCTGTCATGGAAACGAAAATCCTTCCACCCTTCTCACCATTCTTAAATATTGCCGAAGTGGCGCATTGTTCATTCAAGAACGCAGTGATGACATGTTTAGCGCAGCCTGCATGGCAGTGTAGGATTGGAGATAAGATGGGGGCTGAGCAATCTGGAGTCAACCTTCAACAATGGCGATCTAACCTCCTGAAAGAGATTGCAGAGCAGTGTATTGACACCATTACCCCTGCTAAATGCACCCAGTGGTTTAACCACTCCAAGACGTATCTGCCAATGTGCCTAAATAGTCAGGAAATCACAGACATACTCTGAGAATAAAGTGCAATTTAGAGAAAACTCCCTGAT